>NC_045965.1:7127845-7446178 GCF_010909765.2 Amblyraja radiata | reverse complement strand
ATGCATGCCAGCATCACTGCCGGCCGGAAACATCACGGGTGCGCATGTACACAGTAGATTGGGAACACTAGCAAATCAGAGGATGGTGGTGTGGGACTTTTGCAAGACTTGCCCGGGACTCAGTGTGAAAGGCTGCCGCCATTTTGTGTGTTACATTGATATATCAAGCTCAAAGTTAATTAGTAAATTACTGTTAAATTACTTACTCCATTGTGGTTATTGTTCTGGGCAATACATAACAGTTGGCAAACTGGATCCAAAACTGGAGATAAAGGGTTAAGGGCCTGTCCCACTGCAGCGACCTAATTCGCGAGTTTAGAAGTGTTTGCCCTCGACTCCTACTCGCAACATGGTCGACACGAGGTCCTAGGAGGTCTTTGTAACTCTCCTTCATGCTCGGGAGTGGCCTCCGTGTACTTGAGGCCTCAGCTGGTCGCGGCGTTTTTTCAGCAAGCTGAAAAATGCCCGCGAGTAAAAAAGGTTGCCATGGAAAATATCAATATTTTTTTACTCGTAGGTTTAGTCGAGGTAGGTCGTAATGCTACCGTAGGTAATCGAAGGTAGTCGAAGGTAAATCTCGTTGAGAAAAAAAAGGTAAGTAGACCAACCGGTAACGTTATATGCCCGCTAAACTTTATTAAATGTTGTCTGGCTTCTTAAAAGTGTCTCCACTCCTTCTCTCCCCCTTCTCCTCCATTCTCTCCCCCCCTCTTCACGCTCTCTAAAGGACTTACCATAACTGTGCCAGCTGTCTTTTACCTTCCTGTTCATCGCGGGTGTGAATTTCAGACAGCGCTCCCCCGCTTTCCCTGGTCCCCGCCTTTGCGATGTGTTTGTGTGTGTGTGTGTGTGTGTGTGTGTGTGTGTGTACAGACGGTCGATCCGGCTCGCGGTTTCATCGCTGACGGTCGATCCAGCTCGAGGCTTTTCAGGCGAGTGCCCTCGAGCTTGAAGGTGGAAGACAGTCGCTGAAAAGTCGCGTTAGTGGAACAGGCCCTTTATGGTGGAGGATTGTCTATAAGGTTGGATGCCTGGGACTAGTGATTAAAGTTAGAACAACACAGTACAGGAGCAGGCCCTTGAGCCCACAATGTCTGTACCAAACATGATGTTAAGACCAACTCTTATCTCCCTACACATAACCCCAATATCCCGGCACCACCTCCTCTGCCCCCTTTTAAAACCTCCACCTGCTTCCTGTAATGAGGTGACCTAAACTGCACACGATACTCCGTATGCAGCCGAACCAAAGTCCTATCAAGATGCATCATGACGCTGACTCTTACACTCAATGCCCCGACCTATGAAGGTAAGCATGCTATAAGCCTTCTTTAACACTCTATCTGGCATAGTGGCCCAGTGGTAGAGTTGCTGCCTTACAGCGCCAAAGACTCGAGTTCAATCCTGACTACGGGTGCTGTCTGTACGGAGTTTGTACATTCTCCCTGTGACCACGTTGGTTTTCTCCAGGATCTCCAGTTTCCTACCACATGCCAAAGACATGCAAGTTTATAGGTTAATTGGCTTCTGTACATTGGCCCCAGTGTGTAGGTTAGAACTAGTGTACGGGTGATTGCTGGCTGGTACATAATCGGTGGGCCAAATGGCCTGTTCCCACACTGTATCTCTAAACTAAAAGTCAACTAAACTTGTGTTGCCACATTCGGAGAGTTATGGACTTGGACCTCAAGATCCCTCTGCACATCCACACTTTAACAGGTCATCCCATTAATTAATAAATTCATGTGATAGGAGCAGAATTAGGCCATTTGGCCCACCAGGTCTACTCCGCCATTCAATCATGGCTGATCTATCTCTCCCACTCAACCCCATTCTTCTGCCTTTCCCCCATAACCCGACACCCGTAATAATCAATAGTCCATTGATTATTGAAAAATATCCATTGATTTGGCCTCCACAGCCTTCTGTGGCAAAGAATTCCACAGATTCACCACCCTTTGACTGAAGAAATTCCTCCTCATCTCCTTCCTAAAGGAACGTCCTTTGTTTTATAATGTCTATTTGACCACCCCATCATTGGGTTGTTAGTGGAAATGTATTCAAGCACACTGCGTAGACTGGAGCTATTCGGCCCGTCTAGCATCTGCTGGCGTGCTGCCTCCACCCGCGTCTCTCCCATCCCATCCTCTCGGCACTTACTTTTATTTTGAGCAGAGTCACTGACCTTCCAAGCTTCGTTCTCTATCTTTAGCACAATTCTTCCCTCTGCATTGACCACCTTGTCCTTCAGCCTGGCCAGGTTTATCCGCTCCTGCCACACGACCGTCACCCTGAACACAGAGAGAGACCAGAGGATCGGGCTATAGCGCTGCCGCCGGCACTCGGAGACGGAGCGGTCAGCGGCGACTCTCTCGGCTGCCTGCACTCACCCCTTCAGCGCCTTCCTCTCCGACCGCTTCTCCTCCCTCTCTCGCTCCTCTGTCAGCTGTTGGATCCTTCCTTCCCACAGCGCCTTCACGGCGCCCACCGAGCCGACACACACCGCCAACATGGTTCACGATGCTCAGTGCAGGGACAGGCTGCAGGCAGCGCAGCGCACAGAGCAATGAGCGGCACAGAGAGTGAGACACAGAGGGAGCGGCCCTAGCCCCTCCAAGCACCACCACCACCAGGCGGGACCCGCCGCTTCCCCTCCCCTCTCCCCGACCCCCTCCTCACTCCGTCCCTCTCTCCTCACTCCGCCCCTCTCCCCTCCCCCCTCTCCCCTCTTCCCCTCTCCCTCTCCACTCTCCCCTCTCCCCTCTCCTCTCCCCTCTCCACTCCCCTCTCCCCGTCCCGTCCCACCGCCTCTCCCAGTCTACACCCCTCCCCCCGCTCGCTGCCGTCCCCACTAATCGTGCCCCGCTGGGGGTTTTCTATAAAGCCCAGCGACTTGTCTGGACCCTCCAATTGGTGACATTAAACCTACATCCCTACCCGTGTCCCGGCCGGCGGCTGCAGGTCGCAGCGAACCGCTTGCCCCTCATTAGATCGGCTCCATGTAGTAGTGATCCAAAGGCCACATGCAATGCCCGTCTAAATATAATCCATGACTCAAACAAAGACACGGCAACTGGCCGAGCGCCCGGCCACCGAGAATTGATCCGGGGAACCGGCTTTTTACGCACTGGATGCTAATCACAGATCTCGTTTTGCGTCGTCTCTCGCTGTTTAGTATTTATTCAAACCCATACTTTAGTGCTACATCCTTTAGTGCCACTGGTTTAGGTTTAATATTGTCACATTTAACGAGGTACAGTGAAAAGCTTTGCTATCCAAACTGATCAGATATATCATACACAGAATAGATACAATCAATTCAAACTCGTACAATAGAAAGAGTAAATGAGGAGATACAGATTGCAGCATCCAGTTCTCAGCATTATCGCGCATCAGTTCCATACACAAGTCCAATGTCCGCAATGGGGTAGAGGTGAATCGGATAATGCTCTCGCTCATGGAAGGGCCATTCAGAGCCCTGATAACAGAGGGGAAGATGTTGTTCCTGAGTCTGGTGGTGCGCGCTTTCAAACTTATGCATCTTCTGCCAGACGGGAGCAGGGAGAAGAAGGAATGACCGGGGTGGGACAAGTCTTTGACTGTTGGCACATGGAGTCAATGATGGGAAGTCCGATCTATGCGATGGACTGGGCTACATCTAAAACTCTCTGTCATTTATTTTGGTCTTGGCAGAGCTGTTGGCAAACCAAGCTGTGCTAGGATCCAACAGAATGTTGTCTATGGTGCATCTGTATTTAGAAGTTTGTAAGAGTCACTGGAGACCATGGCAAATTTCCCCAGGCTCCGCGGGAAACAGATGACTGAGTAGTCTGCCTTCTTGGTTATCACATCAGTGTGGTTGGTCCACGACAGGTAATATTAATCCCAAGGAAACCTCTCGGCCATTTCCACTTCTGCACCATTGATGCAGATGCCTCCGGAAGCCAATAACTAGCTCTTTCATCTTGCTGACATTGAGGGAGGGGATAGTGTCCTGACACCATATCGCTAAGTTCTCTATCTGCTCCCTATGCTCTGTCTCGTCATTGTATGTGATTTGGTCCCCACCGTGGTGTTGCCTACAGACTTGTAGATGGAATTAGAGCCGGATTTACCAAAGGGCGGTGTGAGAATGGAACGCTATGCATTTTTGGTGGTTATGTGGCAGTGGTCAAGGAGTTCATGCTAGTTCTATGTTATCCCACTTCCTCATTCACTCCCTACACACAGGGGGTAATTTACAGAGGTGGATTAAACTACAAACCCATATGTCTTTAGGATGTGGGAGGAAACCAAAACATCCACATGCAAACTCCACTTAGACAGCACCCGAGGTCTGGGTTCAACCCAGGCTACAGTTAGCTCTACCAGCACTGTGCCACCTGACCAACAAATCTTGTAAATATTGTGTAGCATTAATGAATAATGTGGAAAATGTTGCCCCTTAATAAATATATATTGTTTAAAATGTTTATATATTGGAAGTCAATTTTGTAGTTAACCAAACACCAGTTTTAAATTAATTGGTCTTGTTGTGAGCAGTTCTTCAAATAACTTGTTGTTCATGAAATAAAAATGTCAATCACAATACAATATGTGCACTGTTTGAAAGAAATAGAATAGTTGATGATTTTACGTGTTGGCTAGTGTGGGCAAGTTGGGCCGAAGGGCCTGTATCCTCACTACATCACTCTATGACTCTAAAATAGGTTGAGTTGGGAAGAAACTGTTAAATATTTGTGATTTCTTTCAGCATGCAATGTGCCTACTGGAACTGATAACAACTCATAAAGTGAAACAAAACTGATCATTATAGGGTACAGTACACAATATTATATTACACAAAATAAAAGCATTGCCTAAGTAGGTGCTGGTTGAGGCAGATATGATACTGGCATTAAAATACTTTCAGACAGGCACATGGATGTGCAGGGAATGGGGAGGTATGGACCATGTACAGGCAACTAAGATTAGTTTAGCTTGGCATCATGTCCAGCACAGAAATTGTGGGCCGAAGCGTCTGTTCCTGTTCAATCTCTCCATTATTCTAGTTTAAAGCACCAGCGAACTCTGTATGGCGAGATCCTCTTAATGGCCTACACCGTCTTCATTTGATAAAGGAACACTGGAGAAACAGTAGAGAATATCTTTGTACGTGAAACTGCATTTGATGACTGCCCTTCTGCACAAGTTGTCGAGATGAGGTGGACAATCGAGAATGAGGTGGACAATCGAGAGCGAAGAGACTGTCGAGAGCGAGGTAGATAATCGAAAACGAGGAGGGGACCTGCGCTGCCGAGAGCTCCCTGCCGGGGGTGGTCGCCTAGATGGAAGGGGGGGGGGGGGGGGACCTGTGGGAACCTGGATCGCTTCTGCTAGCAGAAGATAAAACTGTTCAATTAACGTTTTGTAACTGTGTTGGTGCCAGAAACATGGCGACTCTTGTGTACTGCCTAGTTGGTCTGCTGTATGATTTTACCGTGTTGTATTCAAAACAAAGCATTTCACTGTATCTTGGTACATGTGACAGTTAGAATCAATGAATCATTCCAGGTTGCAGCTACTCTGGCCAATTGGCACAAGCCCGATAGAAATGGAGTGAAACTTAGGCAGATCTGAAGAAGAAAATGTAAATAGCAAATCAAATGGCATGACCTCTGCATTCTTTTTTCAAGGAAACATTCAACTCACGTGATTCACAGGGGTAGATTTTAAATATTGAAGGTTGCGATGGAGCTCCGACATTTTACTAAACGCTTTGGGTTTCGTTACAGAAATCTTGGATTTGTGAAAACAGAGGAAACGCGGAGATGAATTAACTTTTTTTAAATGCAAAGGATGAACAATAAATGGAGAAATAACAAATGCCAACTGTGAAATTTAAACTTGCATTTCTGATAACAGACTGGGCGCTAGGTGAAAAACAACCCGGTTACAGAGTTTCATTCTTTCTGTTTGATCTCTTGTGTCTCAGCAGTCTCTCTGTATCCATTCACTAGCATGTCCCTAGACTGTTAGCTTTATTCACTACCAAGTCCTACTGTAATTAGACGATCATTGGATAGCCCTTCAAGCGCTCAATATCTGAAAGAGTCTCCGGTTGGAGCCTTAATCCTGATTTATTTTTTCTCGCAGTTTTCGGGCGATAAGAATTTATTCGATTTTTCAAACGATTTCCATGATTTGCAAGCGCTTGCGGGACGTTATTCGTGGTACAAGGCAAACACCAGGCAGAGTGCGAAGAGCGAATCGTTCTGGAAGCAAAATTCAGCATAGGTGTCGACGGCCGGACTCCACACGGCTCTGCTGGAACACGAGAGATCAGAGGGCCTCGTCGCCCCCAGCACCAAGTAGCACACGATCTTGTACCTCTCGTAACCCAAAGCTTTCACTGCCTTCTTCACACACTCGGCCAGTTCCACGGCCGCCAGCGCAGAGCCCTGGGGCTCATACTTGGCACCGTTCAGCTTGGCCTCCAGCACTGAGCGCATCGCAGCCCGGGCTTCCACCGCCGAGAAGGACCTGGCGGGCCGGGGTTCATACATGTTCCCAGTGGGACTGGCCAGCCTGGTGCTGCTGGTGCCGGGCTTGGAGCGCTGGCTCTGTACTGTCCGGTGGTCCTGTCGCCTCTTCTCCTTGTCCCTCTTGGCCGGCAACCTGCTCTGCTGTCGTTGCATCTCGCTGCCCGCAAGAACCGAACCCCATCCTTTGCGAGGCAGGGCGCTCTGCGTCTTGGCCACACGTAGTTCCTGGAAACTCTTACACTTCTTCAATCTTTCCGTCTCGCCGAAGCCGTGGCTTCCCATTGCTCTCCCGAAAGGCAGGCGACCGCGGCGGGGATACAGAGAGAGAGGGAGAGAGAGAAAGAAAGCACTGAGCAGTTACCCGACTGGAACGGTGCAAGTCAAATGTCGCTGTGCCCACTTAACACAGGGGTAGGGTTAACCGCGTTGTAAATCTCCAGAGAGCCAACCTGGGCGGTCGCAGCAGCAACTGTCCAGTTGATCAGCCTACGCGGAGATTTCCGGGGTTGACAGGTCTCCAGACTGCAAGGAGGAATCTTCGGATTCCGTCTATAGTTGGAGGGCACACTTGACAGAAACCGATCACGCGGGCCGAGAACAGCAATGATGTATTTCTTTCAGCAACCCAGCTAGCTCGCTGCTCACACAGTGAACCGTCCAAGTGCCTTAGTCTGACCTTTCCTCTCCAGCCTGAACACTTACCCATGGATTTTAAACCCCTGTAACGCATGCCAAACTAGATCAGAACTAGTCGACAAACGCGTCCAGGTCTCTATATTATTCATTGTATTATTATGCAGTCCAATGCAGATATAATTGGAATGATCAAAAATGACAATGGGGAAAGATCTAAGGGTTGATGCACAGTCTTTTACCCAGAGTAGGGGAATCGAGAACCAGAGCATATTGGTTTAATGTGAAAGGGGAAAGATTTAATAGGAACCCGAGGGGCAACTCTGTTACACAAAGTGTGGTAGGTGTATGGAACGCGCTGCCAGAGGAGGTAGTTGAGGCATGTACTATCACAATGTTTAACAAACATTTAGACCGGTAAATGGATATGATAGGCCTGGAGGGATATGGGCCAAACGCAGGCAGATGGGACTAGTGTAGATGGGGCATGTTGGTCAGCGTGGGCAAGTTAGACCGAAGAGCCTGTTTCCATAGCAGTTATTCATACCTTGTGACTGAGTCAATGCTGATTTACTCCGGCACCTTATTCTTTCAAGAGCATAAGCAGTTACCTTTATGTTAACCGTTGGATCACAAGTGGTTTTGTTCCGAGGTTTCTATGCAGATGTTGCTCTATAATCACAGCCAATAACAGCTGACCGACTAATGTTCAAGTCAATTGACAATGATAAATTGTAATGTCCGAGTTGGTCCACAAGTAGAGCAATCCTTCAAATATAAACTATTTAACAATATGCATCTTATTTTATCAGCAGACACTTGAGCAACAAGGCAGGCTGAGGTCAATTGCCAAATCTTTTACTTAAAAATGCACAGAGAATTTTCCAACACATTGGTATGTTTCAGTGTGATTTATTTAATTACATTGAGCTTGTCAAATGTAATTGCTAAATCTTAAGTGCTTTAACTCTGCATAAGGTTTTGAACCAAACACTATGGAATCTGTCCTGGTGCAAGAAAATAAAACTCAAAGTAATGTTAGATAAAAATAAATTTCATTTTGGCTCACTTTTACATCCAGCCAAGTACAATAGTCACAGCTTTAATTTTTGTTCAACTTGCTTCATTTGAAATGTTTTGACTTTTTCTTCTTGATAGAAGTATATAGAATTATGAAAGGCATAGATAGGGTACAGTCAGAATCGTTTTTCCCCAGGGTGGAAATGTCCAATACTATGAGGTGGGAGTGGGAAAGTTCAATAGAGATGTGCGGGGCAAATCTTTTTACACAGAATGGTGGGGCCTGAAAGGCACTGTGGCATTTAAGAGGCTTTTGGATACAGGCATGGATGTGCAGGGAATAGAGGGCTCTGGATCATGTACAAGCAAATGAGATCAGTTTAACTTGGCATCATGTTTGGCACAAACATTGTGGGCCGAAGGGCCTGTTAATATGCTGTATAGTTCTATGTAACGACCCCCCACCTTCCCTTTCTCCCCCTCTCTCCCTTGTACCCCATCAGGACTACACTCAGTTACTCTGTGTGTCTTTTATTTAAACCAACAGCTGCAGTTCCTTGTTCACATCTCCGAGAATCCCCTACCAAAAGCTTCCCTACCACAAATGCCAGACTCACTTACCTGAATATTTCTACATCCCTTCTTAAACAAAGGCACCACTTTGGCTACTCTCCAGTCCTTTGGGACCTCGCTGTTGCTAGAGAAGATACAAAGTTCCTCATTGAGGCCCCTCTCCTCAGTAACATGGGATAGACAGGCCCTGAGAATTTATACACCTTAATGCTCTTGAAGGCCAACACCACCAGGACCTTGATCTCAAACTACCCTAGCATTTTAGTATTCCCTACTCCAATCTCGTTGTTCTCCGTGTCCTCTTTATTAACTATACATGTACTGTAGATGCAAAGTATATTTTATTCAAGTCTTATGCAAAAGGAATGCTACAAATTGTTTAAGTTCACGTTTGCGTTTATTGTCACTTAACCAACTAAGGTACAGTGAAATTTGAGTTACCGTACAGCCATAGTAAGTGAAAAGAACACAATATACACATAAAATAAAATTTAACATAAACATCCACCACAGTGGAAGGCAACAAAGTTCAGTCATCTTCCTCTTTGTTCACCGTGGTCGTGGCCTTGAACCCTCCGCAGTTCGCCACTGCCGACGGTCCAATGTCCAGGCCCTCTCGTCGGGATGATTGAAACCCGGCGTCGGGACAGATTGCAACACTCCGCGGCATGGAGCTCCCGAATCGGCCACTTCTTACCGGAGACCGCAGGCTTCACGGTGTTAAAGTCCACAGGCCCCGCGGTCGGAGCTCTTCTTCTGGTGACCCTCGGCAAAGGATCACCCGATCCGCGATGGCAAGTTCTCACCGCGCCAGCGGCTTGAAGCTCCAGACCGGTCTCCAGGAAAGGCCGCACCAATCCAAGTTGTTAGGTGGGCGAATATGCGAAATGGAGAAAATCACATCTCCGTCGAGGAAAGTGACTGAAAAAAAGTTTCTCTCTATTCCGCCCCCCCTCCCCCCCCTCCCCACATAAACTAACCTAGAAACATTGAAACATACATTAAAGACATACTTAAAATAATAAAACCAGAGAGTGGGACGCAATGGGCTGTTGGCGAGGTGGCCATTACGGGCTCCACCCAGAGATTGAAAACATGACAAGTTGAAATAAAATTCAAATGATATATCACAGTAAGTGTTTATTGTAACTAACCTTTTGGAGATCAGATTATATCAATATTATGCACATGATGTTTGGATCTTTTTTAAATTAAAGTTGGAATACAGTGTTTTTCATGTCATCAGAACCAGGAAACAGTCATTAATAAAACTATATTAACCCCCTGATTACCATATACTTGCTTCCTCCTAACCTTTAATACTGCAGAATTATTAATGTTTGCAATGGTGCAGTTTAATAAGTATCCTATGGTTCTGTATATCTCTAACATTTCATAATTTGTAAAACTGTACAAGGGACAATTTATGCATCCATTATGTAACAGGGATGAGCATATTCTGATAGCTTACAATAGTTTCCAGTGCTCAAGGATCAATTATAGAAGCCACATTAGACAACAATCTTGTTTATATGGATCATGGCCTTTGCTTATGCATTTAAAACAGATGCTGCAATTGTCAAAGTTCCACAATGACCTATTATTGTTAGAGGGATTTGGGGTGGTATGAGGGATTTGGGGGGGTATGGAGATGACCTAACAGGTTACTACTTTAACCAATATTCACGATAAACCTCACCTTTCACCAACTGTATCCCTTCCACCATTTATTATTATTGAAAGAGCTCTAACCTACTGTAACCTCTACAGAATACAATGTGGCTTAAGCACATTACTGTTCAGAATACAAAACATTACAGGGAAGATTACAAGTGCACTTAATTACAAGTAAACAACAGCAAATGCCCTTTGCTTGAAGCTGTCTGTCTGTTTTAAGTGCCGTGCATCAATCACCTCCATTTACTTTAGGTCGAGCAGCATGGTTGCGGGATTCTCCAAGTAAAATTTCCAAAGATTTGAAAAACGGGCCATAGTTGCACCATCAATAATCCGGTGATCAGCTGACCAGCTAATATTCATGATTTGAGCCTTGATTATTTCACCATTGTCATTAAATCGGGGGAGAACCTAAAACGTAATAAAGCCAGAAATTAAGGGAAGTTGGTGGGAAAAGTTGAAGAATCATTTTTTTTGCAAACTGCAGTTGTGTAATCCTATCTTACAGCACAGAAAGCAGTCATTTGCCCAACACTCTCATGCCACTCTACACCTATCCACGCTAATCCTATTCTGCTTTACCCCACGACTGATTGCTGTTATGCACTCCTTGGTTGGTTGCCACTTTGCTCTGACCATCCTTGTTCCTGGTTAATCCTCTGCTGGGCCATCACCCGTTCAAGTCTGCCGGATCTTCACTGAGTTAGCCAGGCAGATCCTCTCCAGATCATACTGCTCCCTCTGCTCTCCTATCTGCTGCCTGTGGGGTTTACGCTTGCTTCACTCTTGCTTCATGCAACCTTTGCAGCCTGTTCATGCTTCACCCCACCTGGTGCGCTGACTCATCACTCTGAGCCTCTTCACACCCCACTTCCAAACACCCTGTGGCCAATTACTGCTGCGTACTCCTTTGGGGTAGTTGCCCCCAACGCTCTGTCCATGCTTGCCTCTGGTTCACCCTACATGCTTCATCCTGCCATCTCCTTTTTATGTCTGCTCGAGCCTGCAATTTCTACAAGTTTAATAACACCATTTACTTACCTGTATCTTTCCAATAGCTCCAATAGCTGCTTCTGGAGGTAATATAACAGGTTTAGCATAGGTGCCACCAATCTGCAAACAGACAAATATCACACAGTAATGATTTAATGTGCATTCAACTAGCTTAATTCAAATAGCTAAATAAAAGAAATGTCACTATCAGTTGGAATGTGTTTTTTGAACTGTTAAAGGACAAATGATGGGCACACACAATTATCCCACTATGTAATCATTACGGGCAAGATGAAGCACTAGGCTAACTAAACGTGGCTACAGTACCAACAGTAGGACTGCTGTGACACTGTCATCACATTTATATTTAGTTTGTCAGTACCTTAGCCAACATTGTATAAGTCATCATGTGAAACAAGTATGATCAAGCTGGTGAAATCTTGTTTGTTACATTAACTTAATCACCAAAACTACTTTAGGCTGTGCACGCCATACACAAGAAAAAGAAGAATCACCAAAACTTTGTTTCTCTTTCTCTCTTGTTCATCACTTATACTGCAATGAAAAGAAAAAGCTTTATTTCAATGTTTTCTTAAGGACCACAAAAATACTCCTCTACAATATTCATCTATTTTCCTATCATTTACCAGGCTGAACAAGTATAAAGCTCTATTTATACTCGGATGGGCCCCAGCTATGCCTGGCTCTTTGTAGGGCACATCGAACAATCCCTGTTCCAGGCAAACACTGGCGCTATCCCCAAACTCTATCTCAGCTACATTTGAACGACAGGGTGACCAAAACTGAATAGCAGGGTGACCAAAGCTGAATATAATACTCCAAACATGGCCTCACCAATGTCTTGTACAACTGTCGCACCATGTCCCAACTTCTATACTATTCTAAAAGGCAAAGTACAAAGATATCTGAGGGTCCTTGTTCATCACTCACTGAAAGTAAGCATGCAGGTACAGCAGGCAGTGAAGAAAGCAAATGGCATGATGGCCTTCATAACAAGAGGAGTTGAGTATAGGAGCAAAGAGGTCCTTCTGCAGTTGTACAGGACCCTAGTGAGACCACACCTGGAGTATTGAGTGCAGTTTTGGTCTCCAAATTTGAGCAGGGCATTCTTGCTATTGAGGGAGTGCAGTGTAGGTTTACAAGGTTAATTCCCGGGATGGCGGGGCTGTTCTGTGGGCCGAATGGCCTACTCCTGCACCTGCTGTCTATTGTCTACTCAATACCAAGATTGATGAAGGCAGGGCAGTGGGAACCACAGTAGTAGTCAGCAATTGGAAGTACCGATGAGAAGGTAGAGGTTAGGATCAGTTAGACTCCAAAGAAGGACAGGCAGGGAGAGGTGAAGGAATAGAGTGAAGCTGATGGACCAAAGTGTTTTTATTTCAATGCAAGGAGTATTGTGGGGAAACCTGACGAACTTAAAGCCTGAATCATTGCTTTGGACTATAATGTTGAGACATTGCGGAAACATGGTTGCAGGAGGGAAATGGCTGGCAGCTCAACTTTTCAGGGTTTCAATGTTTCAGATGTGAAAGAAAGGAAGGGGAAAGTATTGGAGGTGTTGCTCCATCAATCAGGAAGCATGTCATAGCGGCACTGAGACTTCAATTACAAATTAGAACAATTATGGATTTTTTTTTTCAAATAATGCAGCAGCTAGCTTTTGCACCTCTCCCTTTGAACTGGCATCTCACTTCCACATTAATATTGTGTGAAATATTCTCTACAATTGATATAATGGTACTCAGCACTTGAATGATTCCTTATTTATACTAGAAATCAAAGGTCCAATTTTTGCTTTGTACATAGATGATGCAACAACCAAGTCCTGACAGAGACAACCCTGCTGAGAATAAAGCCCCTGTCCAACGATGCGAGTTTATCCAAGAGCTCTCCCGAGTTCAAAAAAAATTAAACTTGTGGTAAGTTCATCACGTGTATTTTTTTACTCTTGGACATTTTTCACACTGTTGGAAAAAACTTCACGAGTTACCGCGTTTCCCGAGTACCTGCCGTTAGCATTACGAGCCGCTATGAGATATCCACGAGCTCCTACGTACCCGCTACGTACATTCTCCGAGTTCGAATCAGGGGAAAATCGGGAGAACTCTTGAATTACCTCGTACAGTGGGACAGGGCCTTAAATCTTTCGAAGATGCAAAAGACACAACCAAGAAGAAATGTGGGCTCTAGTATGTACCAGAATAATGCCTAATTTTGATACTTCCAGTATTAAGGAACTGCAATCTGGCCAAACTTGTGGATATGAAAAAGAAAAGCAAAAGAGGTACACAGGTGTTGTAACTACACTTTACTGACCGTGCCAATGTTGGAAAGAGTGAACGTCCCTCCACTTAGATCATTCGTCCCCAGTTGATTCGCCAAGCCCAGAGTAAGCAGCCGGTTTATTTCTGCTGCAATCTCAAAGACACTAAGTATCTGTACATTCTTAACTACTGGAACAATCAGACCTTGTTGTGTATCCATAGCGATGCCAATGTTATGGGAAGCCTGTCACGAAAGACAAAAAAAAAAACTAGGATCATTCTTTTAAACATGATATAGAGTAATGACATAATGCACTCAGTATATTTTCTTTATCATTGGCAATAATTTGCTGTTCATTTCCTTCTAGATACTGGTGAAGAAAAAAGCTATTTCAAATTAATGGTAAGGTATTAGTAACATAGCTGAATGAAAATCTATTATTAATGAAACAAGTTTTCCTCTGCCAAAACCTGGTCAGGTAAATGTATAAACTCCGAAACTAAATGTATGAATTATATTCCATCTTAATCTGTAGAAAAGGTTCTATGTATAGTGAGAAACTGTAATTTTTTTTTTAAGTCAGAAGACATTAAAAGTACTTCATGTGCAAGACTGGCATTCTATCGTAAATCTGTGCACATTAAACAGCACTTAATGCATTTTAAACGATATAACGTTCTGTCTTCAAAATGGTTGAACGCAATTAGTTGTATTATTCTAATGAGATTTCAAGATATCTGTACACACATTAATTCTCAAGGATACATGGTTGGTCAGGTAATAGCAGCCGGCCATTGGCAATAGCCAAATAAGGTAGCCATGGATACAAAGCTATTCTAAACTTGTTTAATCATTAACTTTAAAGAAAGTACACCGGCAGTACTTGGTTAGATAAATTATTCATGGCATAAGTAATCTGATTCAAACATTAAAGTTGCAATGTGTTCTTCTCTGCAAATGCTACGTCTCAGTAAAGATCAAGAGGGTTTTATTGTCATATGTCCCAAAACGGAACAATGAAATTCTTACTTGCAGTAGCAAAACAGAAATGTAAGCATAATACTCTGTAAAACCCATCGCAAACAATAAAAAATGTTCAACATCTATATATAAAATAACAAACAGAAAAATAAAGACAATAATAATGCAAAAATAATGAGCCCAAGTCTATATAGTCTAAAAATCTTGGAGCCTATTTGGAGGTTGAAGTGTTTAAAAGCCTCTTGATTGGAAAAAAAGCTGCTCCTGAACCTGGACGTGATAGTTTTCAGGCTCCTATACCTTCACCTCGATGGCAGAAGTGGACTGAGAGAGTGACCACTGTAGTGTGGGTCTCTGTTGATGCCGGCTGCCTTTTTAAGGCAGCTACTCTTGGAGATCCCTTCAATGGCGGGGAGGTCAGTACCTGTGATGGACCAGGCAATGTTCACCACCTTTTGCAATCTTCTTCATTCCTGGGCGTTTGAGTTGCCGAACCAGACCGTGATCCAATATGCTCTCTACTGAACACCTGTAGAAGTTCAAGAGGGTATTCATTGACATACAGAATCTCCTCAATCTTTTAAGGAAGTAGAGCTGTTGATGGGCTTTCTTTATGATTGAATCAATGTGCTCGGTCCAGTTCGGATCTTCAGAGATGTACACCCAGGAATTTGAAGCCTTTCACTCTCTCCACCACCATCCTGTCGATGACGACAGGTTTGTGGATCCTCATTCTTCGTCTTCCAAAGTGCACGATCAATTCCTTGGTCTTACTAATGTTGAGAGCAAGGTTGTTGTTCTGGCATCATTTGATCAGTCGATCGATCTCCCTCCAATATTCAGACTCATCATCATCTTATTATACGTCCAACAACGGTGGGGTCTTCGGCAAACATGAAGGTGGAGTTCGAACTGTGTCTAGCTACACAATCACGAGCATAGAGTGAGTGGAGATGGAGCACTCCCGTGCTAATGGTTATCGAGGAGGAAGTGTTTGCTGCCAATTCATACAGATGTTGGGCTGTTGAGAAGGACATCAAGGATCCAGTTGCAGAAAGATGCGCAGAGGCCCAGTTCCGTAAGATCAAGATGTCCAGGCAATTTTTAAAAAATCTGCCACCCCAACCCCCACCCCACAATCAGCCTTACCTTCTTTTTATCTCTATTTGTAAAGGGCCTGTCCCACCAGCATGCGACTGCATGCGGCTAGAGCGACATAAACGTGGTCACTTGAGCCGTACAGCCTCGCGGGACCGGTCCACCTTTGATCGCCAGGGCCATATGGAGTTGTGCAGGGCTGGTCCTCCGAAAAACTGCCACTGTCCAAAAATTCAGCGCGGCAATGGCTTGTCGGCCCGCAGCCGCATTCAGGCCGTATGCAGCGTTTCGACGGCGTACGCAGCGTCTTGACGCCGTACGCAGCGTCTTGATGGCGTACGCCTAGCGCGTGGCGTTGCGTGATGACATCACCGCCCGGCGTGCCGTTGCGTGATGACGTAACCGCCCGACGCCGTGCGACGTCCAAATTCAGTCAGCCCGCCTTCTGCCCAGCTGATTGGTGAGTACGATGTCGGGACCAGCCCTGCACAACTCCAGATGGCTCCGCGGTTGGAAGTGGGTCCGGCCCTGCGAGGCCGTACGCCTCAAGCCAAGACGTTTGGTCGAGCTAGACGCATGCAATCACATGCTGGTGGGACAGGCCCTTTAGTACTGGTTGCACAAGGCTACAATTCTCACAGTGTGCATAGAGAAAGAACGTTCAGAAATCAATCTGGAATTTAATTCAACAGATTTTGTTGCAAATAAATCATCTGATCAAAACACATTAACTTAGCTCACGGAATATAGCAGAGGAACAGGCCCTTCAGCCACAATGCCTGGCCAAGCATGATGCCAGTATGCTCAGATATAATCGCAATACGGCTAACATTTATATATTGAAATTATTGCAGATTTTTTATGATCTGTGTTCCCCAGAAAATAACATGTATTTTGACATTTATTTATTAACCTCATATAATGCAGTTATACCTTATATGTTATAAACTGGCAGTCCTCATCCAATGAAGCGTTTAGCATAGGATATTGTAGCAACCCCAAAGATGCTGCCTGTTGGAATAAAACACACAGAATTTTCAATTCTTCAATTTTACAGGTCAATTTTTGATTTTATAAAGACTGTTGAAATTACGAAGTTCCCAAGATTCCTCTGAAAATTTTCATTTTTGGATTTTATATTCTATTAAAAAAATTCTGGAATCCCATCTGTCGCTGGATTGATTCATAGTTTCATGTAGTTGGACTAAAATAATACGTTGATGCAGATGATACAAGGTTCAGTAATAATTTATAATTTCCTGATTAAAATAACTTGAATATATGCTGCAGAAACATTTTTAATTTATCTTTGCTATTACAATACGTTTGCTGAAACTGGCCATTATCGGGTGAAATTATTGAATTAAACAATATTTTAAGTTAAGGACATTCTATTCACCAGAAAATAAGTAACACCTCAAGCATATTGCAGATAGTCACAGATCAAAACTTTCAGGCATCAGAAAAAAGTTACAAAGTTTAGGTACAGTCTCATCCCTGAGAAACTAATGGTAATGTTTCACAGTGGATTGAAACATAGATAAGAGACAAGAGAGCACAAGAGCTTCCTCTAATTTCTATAGAGGTTTTTAAACAAGCAATCAATGGAACTCGATTTTGATCAAATTGTTGTTTTTCCTCACCTTCAAAAAGAATGGCATGAAAGATAGTTTGATCCCTCTATCAGCTGTCACAACCTTCAAGTCGTTTCGTAATTTTACAAGGCAAGTTAAATCTACTTCATCGCAGTAACCAAAATGAGGAATTTTAAGTGCGACAGACATGGTCTTTACCATAGCCTTCTGTATCCCTGTGATGAAAGAAAACAAACATTCAAAATGTCGGCTTGGTGTTTAATTTAGAAAGTTCTGCATACACCATGAATATGAGAAAATATTCAATGATTTTTACTTCCATGTGCTCACCGTTTCTAAACAATCCTAATTTAACTCGAAAATACAAATTCATCCACTTAAACTTGGTGACTGCAGTAAAAAAAAACCTTTGAAATTCATTTACATATTTTATAATTCCAGCTTTTCCATTAACATCATACGGACTAGTTAGCCAAGAGAACATCAAATGCTTTTGGAAGTGGCTGCTTGAAGGGTAATCATATTGAATAGAACTTTTAAAACCTCTCTTCTGGAACCTTTCAAGGGGAGCACAAACCTCAAAGAGGAAATAACTAATCATTGAGGAAAGTTGAATAAAATCAAACCTGGCCAAAAGTAAATTATGTTTGATAAATTTCCCAAATTCCGAAAATGTGACAGGCAGAGTGGCTCGAGGTGAATCTGTAGATGTAATGTATTTAGATTTGCAAAAGGCATTGGACAAGTTGACACCTAGCAGCCTGATGCATAAATCAAGAACCCAAATTATAGGAAGAAACAGGTTAGCATGGATTGAATACTGGCATAGAAAATAAAGAGTTGGAATAAATGGATCCTTTTCAAGCTGCAGTGGTGTAGTGTGTGCTCTGGTAAATCAATTATTTATCTTGGATTATTCACTATGCACATTGATAACCTGGAGAAAGGAGTGAAATACAAAGTTTCCAAGTTTGCCAATGATATAAAAATAGGTGGAAGGGTATGTTGTGATGAGGACATAGTGGGATGGGACACAGACAGATCGAGTGAAAACCTTTTGAATTAAGTTTAATGTGGGGAGTGGGGGACCATATACTTCAGGATGAGCAATCAAGAGAAAGATTATTATTTGGAGGGAGACTACTAATGCAAGAAGTTCAGAGGGATCTAGGTATTCTACTGCAGAAATTTAGCAAGCAGCTCTAACGGGAAGTAAAGAGGGCAAACAGAAGAAGGGTTTCGGCCCGAAACGTTGCCTATTTCCTTCGCTCCATAGATGCTGCTGCACCCGCTGAGTTTTCTCCCGTTTTTTTTGTGTACCCAAGGCAAACAGAAGGTTGGGCTTATGTGAAGGGGTTAAAGTTTAAGCATAGGGAGATTTGGTTACAGTTCTACAGGGTAGTGGTAACATTACACTTGTAAGTCAGTGCACCGTTTTGGTCCCCTTACCTGAAAAATGGACTGGAGGCATTTGAATGAGATTTACCAGGTTAACATAGAAACATAGAAACATAGAAATTAGGTGCAGGAGTAGGCCATTCGGCCCTTTGAGCCTGCACCGCCATTCAATATGATCATGGCTGATCATCCAACTCAGTATCCCGTACCTGCCTTCTCTCCATACCCTCTGATCCCCTTAGCCACATCTAACTCCCTCTTAAATATAGCCAATGAACTGGCCTCGACTACCCTCTGTGGCAGAGAGTTCCAGAGATTCACCACTCTCTGTGTGAAAAAAGTTCTTCTCATCTCGGTTTTAAAGGATTTCCCCCTTATCCTTAAGCTGTGACCCCTTGTACTGGACTTCCCCAACATCGGGAGCAATCTTCCTGCATCTAGCCTGTCCAACCCCTTAAGAATTTTGTAAGTTTCTATAAGATCCCCTCTCAATCTCCTAAATTCTAGAGAGTATAAACCAAGTCTATCCAGTCTTTCTTCATAAGACAGTCCTGACATCCCAGGAATCAGTCTGGTGAACCTTCTCTGCACTCCCTCTATGGCAATAATGTCCTTCCTCAGATTTGGAGACCAAAACTGTACGCAATACTCCAGGTGTGGTCTCACCAAGACCCTGTACAACTGCAGTAGAACCTCCCTGCTCCTATACTCAAATCCTTTTGCTATGAAAGCTAACATACCATTCGCTTTCTTCACTGCCTGCTGCACCTGCATGCCCACTTTCAATGACTGGTGTACCATGACACCCAGGTCTCGCTGCATCTCCCCTTTTCCTAGTCGGCCACCATTTAGATAATAGTCTGCTTTCCTGTTTTTGCCACCAAAATGGATAACCTCACATTTATCCACATTATACTGCATCTGCCAAACATTTGCCCACTCACCCAGCCTATCCAAGTCACCTTGCAGTCTCCTAGCATCCTCCTCACAGCTAACACTGCCCCCCAGCTTAGTGTCATCCGCAAACTTGGAGATATTGCCTTAAATTCCCTCATCCAGATCATTAATATATATTGTAAATAGCTGGGGTCCCAGCACTGAGCCTTGCGGTACCCCACTAGTCACTGCCTGCCATTGTGAAAAGGACCCGTTTACTCCTACTCTTTGCTTCCTGTTTGCCAGCCAGTTCTCTATCCACATCAATACTGAACCCCCAATGCCGTGTGCTTTAAGTTTGTAAACTAATCTCTTATGTGGGACCTTGTCGAAAGCCTTCTGGAAGTCCAGATACACCACATCCACTGGTTCTCCCCTATCCACGCTACTAGTTACATCCTCGAAAAATTCTATAAGATTCGTCAGACATGATTTACCTTTTGTAAATCCATGCTGACTTTGTCCAATGATTTCACCACTTTCCAAATGTGCTGCTATCCCATCTTTAATAACTGACTCTAGCAGTTTCCCCACTACCGATGTTAGACTAACTGGTCTGTAATTCCCCGTTTTCTCTCTCCCTCCCTTCTTAAAAAGTGGGGTTACGTTTGCTACCCGCCAATCCTCAGGAACTACTCCAGAATTTAACTCCTGGGATGAGAGGGTTGGCTCCCAAGAGAGGCTAGAATATTTGGATCTTTATTCCTTTCAGTTTAGAAGAATATAAGGCGAGCTTATTCAAAACATACAAGATTTTAAAGGGGCACCACGGGAACATTACAGGCCCCCATTGCACAAAGGATATGGAGACTTTGGAGAGGGTGCACAACACGTTTACCAGAATGCTACCTGGATTACAGCGTATTAGCCATGAACGATTGGGCCAACTTGGATTGCTTTCTCTGGACCATTGGAGGCTGAGGGGAGACCTGATAGAAGTATATGAAATTATGAGAGGCATAAATAGGGTCGACAGTCAGAGCCTTTCCCCCACAGGATGGAAGTATCAAAGAACATAGTTTTATGGTCAGAGGGGGAATATTTAAAGGAGAAATGACGGGAAGTATTTTTAAATAGGGGGTACTTGAAACATTCTGCCAGGGGTGATGGTGGAGGCAGATATAATAGTGGCATTTAGAGGTAATTAAGAGGTTTTTACACAGGCATATGGATATGAAGGGAATGTAGAGATATGGATATGTAGATGATGGAGAGATACGAATCACATACAGACATTGCAGCTGAGGGCTTATTGCTGTGAGTTACTGTGCTTTGTTCTATGGAAGTGTAGATGTTGCCATATTCTCATTCATGGGTGAGTCACGAGCCAAGTGTGCAGGAAATAGGCAAAGAGTGCAGGAAACCCTTGTGGCAATTCTCCTCCAAAACAGGTATACTCTTTAGGATACTCGAGGAAGATAACCTGTCGTTGGGGAGCAGCAGCGGCCAGGTCTGTCGCTGGACTTGGCTCCAAGGTACAGTGGGTAAGGGTAAAATCAGTCTCTTTTGGGGCCGACTCTCCCTCCCTCTCTCTCGGCACCGACTCTCCATCCCTCCATCTCGGGGCCGTCTCTCTCTCTCTCTCTCTCTCTCTCTCTCTCTCCCCCTCTCTCTCTCTCTATCTCTCTCTCACTCTCTCTCTCTATCTCTGGGCCAACTCCCTCTCTCTCTTCCGCTCGACGGCTAATCACAACGTTTCGTTCACTGCCCCATATCTCGACTGTGAACCGCACTGTGATTGGCCGTTGAGCGGAGGGGAGGCAGGGTTTTGGGGGGGGGGCAGAGTTGTGAATTTGTGGAATTCCCTGCCACAGAGGGCAGTGGAGGCCAAATCACTGGATGGATTTAAGAGTGAGTTAGATAGAGCTCTAGGGGCTAGTGGAATCAAGGGA
The DNA here is from genome assembly GCF_010909765.2 of Amblyraja radiata. Taxonomy (NCBI): domain Eukaryota; kingdom Metazoa; phylum Chordata; class Chondrichthyes; order Rajiformes; family Rajidae; genus Amblyraja; species Amblyraja radiata. The sequence goes on along the minus strand of NC_045965.1, from coordinate 7,424,569 downwards.
TATGGGGAGAAGGTAGGCACGGGTTATTGATAGAAAATGATCAGCCATGATCACAATGAATGGCGGTGCTGGCTCGAAGGGCCGAATGGCCTCCTCCTGCACTTATTTTCTATGTTTCTATAGGCTTAACATCAAGAAGCATGGTGGATACATATCCCAATCTGCATCAATGGTGCCAGAGTTGAAATGGTCAAGAGCTTCAGGTTCCTTGGAGCAACCATTACCAATGATCTGGTGTAGACCAACCACATTGAAACGACAGCCAAAGCAAGAGGGATTACAAACGTCTCTTCCTCAAGAGACTGAGGAAATTTGGCATGTTTCCAATGGCGCTTATAAACTTCTGCAGATGCACCATAGGAAGCACTGTTGGGTTGCATCACAGCTTGGTTTGGTAACAGCTCTGCCCAAGACCAGAAGAAATTGCAGAGAATTGTAGCTATAGTCTCAGACTAGACCGCCCACCATTGACTCCATCTACACTTTACACCATCTCGGGAATGCAGCCGACATAATTAAAAAAACCTGTCCTGCTCTGGTCGATTTTTCTTCTCCCCACTTCCATCAGGTTGAAATCTTGCACCATGAGATTCAGTAACAGATTCTTTCCCTCTCATCAGGCTTCTGAATGGTCCTTCCATAAACTAGGATACAGTCCATTTCTCCCCTAACTTATTGGATCTTGAATCTGGAAATGTTACTCTACAATACTGAGAATTATATTCTGCACTCTGCATCTTTCCCTTCGGTGTACCTATTGTACTTGAACTTGGCTTGATTGTGTTTATGTGTAGTATTACCTTATTTGATTGGAGAGCATGCCAAACAAAGCACATCACTATACCTCGGTATGCGTGATAATACTAAACCTAAAGATATGCAGAAACTTTCTCCCAGGGTGGAAATGTCAGGTACCAGAGGACATAGCTTTAAGGTGAAAGGAGAAAAGTTTAAAGACGTGCATGGCAAGTTTTTTTTTGCACAGAGGCCAATGAGTGCCTTGAACATACTCTCAGGGATGGTGGAGGAGGTAGATACGATAGTGACAATTAAAGGCTTTTAGATAGGCACATGGATATTCAGGGACTGGATCACGTGCAGGCAGTCAAGAGGAGTTCAGCTTGGCATCACGTGCGGCACAGACATTGTGGGCCGAAGGACCTGTTTCTATGCTGTACTTTTCGATGTTCTATGAACAAGGGGATAGAGCTACAAAATGAGTCCAGTTATTACAACTGAGGTGCACAGTAATTTCTTCTAGCAGACAGATTGTTAGATATATTTAAGGTGGAGATAGATAAATATTTGAAAAATCAACGAAATTGGCACAGAAGAATTGAGGCTAGCATAGATCAGCGATGATCATTGTGGAGGGAAGGGCAGGCTTGAGGGGTCCGGTGACTTACTTCTGCTCCTATTTTCTTGTGTACCTCAAAGGGAGCAGAAACGTCCCAGGAATGCTTTTGTGAAGATTGATAAATCCCCACATGTGAAATTGAGAGAACCATTTTGTGGAAGTGAGCCCATATTCCAATGTTTCTTGCATGCTTAACGTACAAAATTCAAAATATGGAATATTCAAAACGACTTTACCTTTAACGGCCTCGGTTCTATCTTTTCCCGTATATTGTATTATTGGAGTTATTGGCTTAGGTATAAAAGGTGCCCCTTTAGGTTTAGTTGAAACTAGTTCTGGAGGAGGTGGAACAATCTCAGGTGAAGGTGGTAAAATGGCACCAGTTTGCTTCGCCAAGTAGTTCAATATATCTTCCTTCAGAATTCTTCCATCTTTTCCAGTTCCCACTACTTCACTAAGTTTAATCTGAAATAAAGAACACTCTGCTTTAGAAATTAAGTTGCATTAAAGTTAGAATCAGTAGTATATGTGCAGTAGTACTCCAAATATTTCTGTCACTGGGGAAATTAATTTGATCTCCAATTCCTTTCCCTGAAATATATTTCAGCATAAGAAATACTGAAGCTAAATTACACGTGAATGTTCACAAGATTGTTTTCATGAATCTTGCTGAAGTTGAAGAAGCACCGGTAACTTTGCTGCAGCCTAACATTCAAACTGTGCACTAGACAAGAGTTATCTGTCAACGCATACAGTACCCTCCATAATGTTTGGGACAAAGACCCATCATTTATTTATTTGCCTCTGTACTCCACAATTTGAAATTTGTAATAGAAAAAAATCACATGTATTAAAGGGATTTTTATATATTTTGGTTTCACCATGTAGAAATTACTGCTGTGTTTATACATAGTCCCCCCATTTCTGGGCACCATAATGTTTGGGACACATGGCTTCACAGGCGTTTGTAATTGCTCAGGTGTGTTTAATTACCTCCTTAATACAGATAAAGAGAGCTCTCAGCACCTAGTCTTTCCTCCAGTCTTTCCATCACCTTTGGAAACTTTTATTGCTGTTTATCAACATGAGGACCAAAGTTGTGCCAATGAAAGTCAAAGAAGCCATTATGAGACTGAGAAACAAGAATAAAACTGTTAGAAACATCAGCCAGACCTTAGGCTTACCAAAATCAACTGTTTGGAACATCATGAAGAAGAAAGAGAGCACTGGTGAGCTTACTAACTGCAAAAGGGACTGGCAGGCCAACGAAAACCTCCACAACTGACGACAGAAGAATTATCTCTATAATAAAGAAAAATTCCCAAACACTTGTCCGACAGATCAGAAACACTCTTCAGGTGTGGATTTGTCAATGACCACTGTCCGCAGAAGACTTCATGAACAGAAATACAGAGGCTACACTGCAAGATGCAAACCACTGGTTAGCTGCAAAAATAGGCTGATAAGGTTACAGTTTGCCAAGTAGTACTTAAAAGAGCAACCACAGTTCTGGAAAAAGATCTTGTGGACAGATGAGACGAAGATTAACATATCAGAGTGATGGCAAGAGCAAAGTATGGATGAGAGAAGGAACTGCCCAAGATCCAAAGCATACCACCTCATCTGTGAAACATGGTGGTGGGGGTGTTATGGCCTGGGCATGTATGGCTGCTGAAGGCACTGTCTCACTTATCTTCATTGATGAAACTACTGCTGATGGTAGTAGCATAATGAATTCTGAAGTGTATAGACACATCCTATCTGCTCAAATTCAAACAAATGCCTCGAAACTCATTTTCCGGCGGTTCATTCTACAGCAAGACAAACTACAGAGCGGAGGTGCAGAACCTGGCGGACTGGTGCGCCAATAACAACTTGGCACTAAACACCTCCAAGACCAAGGAGCTGATTATTGACTTCAGGAGGTCCCATTCTGGAGAATACACCCCAATCTCCATTTACGGGGAAAGTGTGGAGAGAGTGTCCAGCTTTAAGTTTCTGGGCACTCACTTTTCAGAAGACCTCACATGGTCCACGAACACCGCCGCGCTGGTCAAGAAGGCACAGCAACGACTGTTCTTCCTGAGGACATTAAAAAAGACTGGTCTGCCCCAACAGCTGCTGACAACGTTCTACCGCTGCACCACAGAGAGCATACTAACGTATGGCATCTCTGTGTGGTATCTCAGTTGCACGGAGGCGGAGAGGAGAGCTCTTCAGCGCGTCGTCAACAGAGCGCAGCGGATCATCGGGACAGAGCTACCAGCCTTGGAGGGCATCTACCACACGCGGTGCCTCAGGAAGGCCCTCAGCATCCATAAGGACTCATCACACCCCTGCCACGGTCTGTTTCAACTACTTCCCTCCGGCAGACGTTACAAGGCCTTCTACGCCCGAACCTCCAGACTCAGGAACAGTTTTATCCCAAGAGCTATAGCGGCTCTGAACCGGCCCTAATGAGTGCCCCCCCACTCACCCCCTTTGGACAGTCTCCCTCAGATGGTCACGTCAATCAATTCAGCGTGCTTATTTATGTATTGTATTTATTTACCTTTCCTGTACATCAGTGGAGCTGCACACTAAATCTCGTTGCACTGACGTGCAATGACAATAAAAGATATTATTATTATTATTATTATTATTATTATTATTATGATCCCAAATGTACTGCTAAAGCAGCAAAGGAGATTTTCAAAGCTAGAAAAATGGTAAATTATTGAGTGGCCAAGCCAATCACCTCATCTGAACCCAATGGAGCATGCCTTTTATATGCTGAAGAGAAAACTGAAGGGGACTTGCCCCCAAAACAAGCATAAGCTAAAGATGGCTGCAATATAGGCCTGGCAGAGCATCACCAGAGAAGACACCCATCAACTGGTGATGTCCATGAATCGTATACTTCAAGCAATCATTGTATGCAAAGGATATGCAACAAAATACTAAACATGACTACTTTCATTTACATTACATTACTGTGTCCCAAACATTATGGTGCCCTGAAATGGGGGGGACTATGTATAAACACAGCTGTAACTTCTACATGGTGAAACCAAAATACGCTTTATTAAAATCTGACAATGTGCACTTTAACCACATGTGATTTTTTTCTATTACAAATCTCAAATTGTGGAGTACAGAGGCAAATAAATAAATGATGGGTCTTTGTCCCAAACATTATGGAGGGCACTGTAAAGCTGGAGTAACTCAGCGGATCAGACAGCATCTCTGGAGAAAGGGAATAGCTTTTTGTGTCTCTCTTTGGTTTATACCAGCGTCTGCAGTTCCTTCCTACACAAGAGTCATCTATGATCAATCTCTTTAGTGTTTGGCTTCTATACAAGAAGACAGAGATTGAGTGGCAAGGTTGTTTATCATTTAATCTCTTAATCCCCAAGCAGTTGCATTCTGTCCTTCGCATCTCCAACTAAATTAAAACATTCTTTAGGAAATGGTTAAAAGGTAAAAACAGAGTCGTGCAATAACTGATGTGCAAATGCCCAGGTCACCTTTTTCATCAATGATGGTGACCATTAATCGCATTGGGAAGAAATACTGTTTGCTACCCTCTCTGTAAAATGAAAACATGTAATATACAGGTTAGCAGTAGTGCAGAAATCCAACTAGGTCTATCATTTTCTATGAAGTCTATAAAATCCAATGAGATCTATGATTTTCCAAAACATAACCAGATGTTTTGATACAAGCAATTCACTGTATCCTTGTATGAAATTTATTTTTCACAATATGAACTTCACAATATAACTTTTTCTCTGATAGTAAATGAGATAATAAAAGAGACCTGCCACGATATAACACTTATACAAACAAAAACAATCTAATTGTCATGTTGGCAGCTGAAAATTAAAAAGAGAAAAAAAGTGCAATTGCGTCGCTAGAAACTACTTCAATGAAAAGGAGAAAAAATAGTTCAAATATGAAATTTAAGTTTGAAACATTTTGGAAATGCACAGACAGGACACCTGTGAACAGAAAAAATCTTTGACACTGAAGGAGTGTACACATCATCTGAATTGAAGAATCCAGAGTTGCAAAGTTAGTCGGAGACTATCCCGTTTACAATTCCAGTATTTTCTGTTCCTCCTATTCTGGTGAAACTAGACTGAGTATTTTATAGCTGCTAAAATGCAGTTGAAATTACAATGAAACACCAAGCATCTGTCGCCATTCAACGGAAGCTGAATGAAGCCAAGAGATTTAGTAGCGTTGAGAGCTATACACGAACAATGACATCCTGTAAATCACCTCAATTACAGTACACAAAAAAAATCAGATACTATTTAAGTAAGAACACGAACAGCATTGTTTTGATCTGTTCTACGTGCAGTATCTTCTCAAACAGTTACAACACAAGTATTTAAATACCTTTCCGTGTCCATGGCAACATTTGCATAAAACTCATGTATTTCTGCAGGGTCATTTTTCTCTTGCAGCCGAGGAGTATTAACCGCAAATAACATTGTATACATAAATTACAACATTAAACCAAAAACTCTTATTTTTGTTATTTTACTGGAAAAGGTTTTGAAATAAATCTGCCTTATTATTCTAACGGCAGAAGTGAATAATGTGAGATAAACATGTACCTACTCATGAACAGAGCATATCGTAACTTACATTGTTCTCCATAGCGAGCCGGCGCACAGCAGGCGTTGCTAGTGTTTTCTGCCCTTTTATCTCTTGGTGAGTATGTTCCTCATTCAACACTGCAGGTGCTTCCACAACATCTTGCTCTGGAACAACAGCTATGACAGAAGCAAAGGGAAGTTGATCATTTTTGCTGCTGCTATGCTAAATTTCAGAAAAATGCCCTTTTTGATTTGATCCTACCTGAGCCTTTCCAATTTGTATTGTTTTAAAATACTTCTCACTTCGCTGTGCAAATACTGGACCTGATTTTACAATTGTAGGTAGCAACGGTAAAGCTATATTATTACATCGGGAAGATGACAGACACTTCATAAGTATCATTGGTTACTTGGTCTGCCGTACAAAATTATTATTGATGGATGTTAAAGATACCCTAGAGCAAGTTAAACCCAGAAGTTGCAGTCAATGATTGTTATGGAAGTATCTGAGAAAACGTTCATTAATCAAAACAAAGTGTAGAGCAGGGAGATTAGACAGAAACTGAGTAAATCAGTTGTTATGGCCACCACTTTGCAGGAAAGTTACAAAACTAGACAGAATAGAGGAGGATGATGATGAAGCTAGGACAGAAGAATTTTATTTATGAAGAAAGAGGAGACAAACTGGAGTTAACTTTCTGTGGTATGCAAAATAAACGTGGCATATAGTGGGAATTTTGATCTTGCATCTCGTAGCAAAAATATTAATATCCAGGAGGCAAAGATTTAAAATAGCTGGTGGAAATACTGAGGAGATGAAGAGCATTTATTCATGAAGAGCACGGTGATGGAGCATGGGCGGAGGGTGGAGAGAGATGTAGTACAAAATAGAGTGTGGATAGGAAATGGGACTAGCTTAAATAGGTGGGGTACCTTGATCAGCACGAATGAGTTGGACTAAAGGCCCTGTTTCCATGCTGTCTGGCTATGACTCTAATTTCCTTTCAAGCTTGAATAATTTAGAAGTCTTGCTACATTTATGATTACATCCTACAAAAGCAATTTTACCAAGTTACACAGTCCAATTGATCTGGCAACAATCACAATGGCAGTTATTGTTCTGGCGGGCGGGTAAGATTTTTGCATTACAGAAGATGAACATCACCTGTAGTGGGCCCACTGTAGAAACACTGTCATGACACCACATATCACAGTCATGACAGAAAGGCTCTTTGTCTCAAAAGCTTTCAGTGGAACAGATGTTATTAGTGGTTACAATCTCTGCTGGGATCTTTCTTCCAATACCCTTACTAAGCATTGGTTGCCACGATACAGTCTCTTTACTGACAAAAATCCAATTTAAAGGGTTGTTTAAGCAGCTTCATCTGTTGAAGACCTTTACCACCACACAAAAAAGTATTCCAGACATAGAGTCAGCCAAATCTTTAGCTACATTCCTCAGCAGAGGCAATGTGCTACATTCAAAAGAGGGAGAAATATTTTGTTTGGTAGAGTGAATTAACATGACAAGATGAGGCCTAGTCACACCATAGTTAACAGTACATATTGCATAGATTAAAGCTATAGTTGTGCTCAGATCTAAGAACAAGATGGTGATATTTTAAAATGTATTCGTTTGTGAGTGTTGGCCTTATAAAAAGTGAGTCTGTGAAATTAATAAAGGTAAAATAGAAGCTGGCTGATGAAGTAAACAGGTATTTTGCATCTTCACTGTAGAGGATACATGTAAAAATCTAGAAATAAAGGTCAAATTGGACTTGGGAGGGAGAAACTCAATTATAATCACCAGGAAAGTGATACTGAGCAAACCATTGGAGCTATGGGCTGATGTCTTTAGGTGCTAAAGGACTTCATCCTTGAATTTTAAAAAGGTGGCTTGCAAGATTGTTGATGTGTTGTTTTCAATTTCCCCAAATTCCCTTGATTCGGGAAATGTTCCATTAGATTGGAAAATAATAAATGCAACTCCTTTATCAAAAGGTGAAAGAAGGTTGAAAACTACAGAATAGCTAGCATTATATACACCATTAAATATTTCATATTTATTGAAAAAAAATAAAAAATCAAATCATACAAAATCAATGTTGGCTTTGTATGGAAGGGAAATTATGTTTTTCCAATTCATAGTTCTACGAAAAAATAAAATATGCACTGTGGATTATTGCAGAATATACTTGTGTGGATTAAATGGATATCAGAAAAGAGTTGGCATGATGTATTTCACTTTTTCTTAGACAAAGGCAAAGTGGTTATAGATTCTAAATTTGCTGATAGTACAAAGATAGGCAGGAAATCATTGCGAGGAGGAAATATGGAGGCTACAAAGGCAATATGGATTGAGTGTATACAGATCTGGGAATGGACTATAATGTGAGAAATGTTAAATTCTGTTTGATAGAAAAATAATTTTAAAAAATCACTTTATCCGAATAGTGAGACTTGCAGAGATTTGTGATGCAATATTTGTGATGATTGTATGACGAGAATATATTGCAAAATGCCAATGTACAAGTGCAGCAAGTAATTCGGAAAGCTACAGAGTTTATTGCTTGGTGAACTACCACAAAGGTTAGTTAGAATATGGGTGATTTGTCATCTGGAGTACTTGGAGGCCTTTATTGGTGGTGTGGGGGGGTAAGGGGGAAACCGTTTTGGCCGCCTCTTCCATGGAGAGGCGACTTTTTCAGGTCGCCTCCCCCGTGGCCTAACAGCAAGGATCGGCGCGGACTTTCCCGGAGACGCGCCCGGAGCTTCAGCGGCGGGCGCAGCGTGGACTCTCGGCGCGGAGCGGGTGAGACCTCGCTGGAGGGGAGCGCTCCGTTACGCTGGCCCGCGGCAGCCGGCAGCCTGAAGCCGCAGTCTGCAGAACTACAGCTGGTGCGGCGTCTACAGCCATCTCTCACGTTGGGGACCCGGGTGGAAGAAGAAGCTTCCACCGCCGGCCCGCGGCCGTCTTCTACCGCGGGCGCGGTATGGACTTAACATCACCCCTGGAGGGGAGCTTCGACCGCCGGCCCTGCAGACTGTGGTGCTTCCGGCTGCGGCACGGCAGGTACTTTAAAACTTTGACCGCCGGCCTGCGGCCTACACCAGCCTGAAGCCGCGGTCTCTGGTTGGGAAGAGCCGATCCTGGACTCACCTTGACTTTGACTTTGTCCCTTACCATCTGGACGCCCGCAGCAATGGCTGTGGAGGGTGGTGGTCCCGACCACGGGGGAAAATGGAGGAGGACTGGCCAAGCTCTGTGCCTTCCACCACAGTGATGAATGCTGTGGTGGATGTTTGTGTAAATGTTTTATTGTGGTTGTGTTCTTTATTACTGTACCGCTGCTGGCAACCCAAATACCACCGACCTTGGTTGTGTGGCAATTAAATTATATCAATCAATCAATTAAGAAAGGATCTGTTGAAAACAATTTGGAGGTTTACTAGATTAATGTGTGGAATAGGCAGATTGTCGCATGATGAATGCTGGGCAGGCTAGACACGTATAGTTTAGAGATACGCCGTGGAAAGAGGCCTTTGAGCCCCCTCAGGCCACGCTGGGGTGGGAGATTGCAACCTTCACGTGGTCCACCCTGTTTCGACGAATGCAATCAACATGGCGTGCACAATCAAATAAGATCAAATAGAACAAGTTGTCCTACAACTTTAGGCTGTGCACGCCATACGCAAGAAGAAGAAGTCCACGCTGACCAACGATCAGCCGTATACTAATTCTATGTTATCCCAGTTATGCATTGTACACACTAGGGGCAATTTACAGAAGCCAATTAACCTATAAATCTGCACGTCTATGGATGTCTAACCAGTTAATCATACGGAATAGTAATTGTTCTTTCCTTTGCATTTTACGCTTCTAAGGATGTAATTTATTTATTAAAAAATTAGTGTGTTTATTCATGCACTTAAATAGTCTTCTTGAATGCATTTATACCCTCAATGGACACATAGGTATGTACCGTTTAGTTTAGTTTAGAGACACAGAGTGCAAACAGGCCCTTCAGCCCACCGAGTCCGCACCGACCAGCGATATCTGCACATTAACACTATCTTACACACACTGGGGACAATTTACAGTTATACCAAGCCAATTAACCTACAAACCTGTACGTCTTGTGGGAAAAAACCGAAGATGTCGGATAAGCCCCATACCGTCACAAGGAGAACGTACAAACTCTGTACAGAAGCACCCGTAGTTGGGATCGAACTCGGGTCTCCAGGGCTGCAAGCACTGTAAGGCAGCATCACAGCATAAAAAGCGAGTTGTACCAGCAGATGGGCAGCATCACAGCGCCACCATGCTGCTCATCTGCTGGTACAACTCGCTTTTAATTATACTAATTCTACTTATATTGTCATTTGTCATCCATCCTCCCAAATTGCAGGTTATACTGGCATCCTACTGAAATCAAACGTTTTTACATAAATAATCAGTGGTAACCAACTTCTTCCCTCCACCAATCAGCATCCAAGTTCGATGTACCTTTTACAGCTTCAGTTTCTATATCAACGAGTGCTGTGCCCACAAAAGCAGTGGCATCCACGTCATAATAAATTTTTCGAATGACACCATCGTAGCGGCTGGTTATTGTAACTGATGCTTTATCACTCTGAACTTCACAGATGCTGTCAAACTGTGATACTATGTCTCCTACCTTTACGTACCTATTAGAAGCATAAAAAAGAAATCAGTACAACATATTGGAACATACAGCTATAAGAAATGTTACAGAGTCTTCATGGTCAAAGCTGCTACAAAGTTAAAATACAGAATTATATTTGGCTGGAAAATAGTCCCAAGTAGAACTACTGATATTCTCAATGAGGGACAACAATTTGTTTCGCCAGTGTTTCACAGGGAATTTCCTTAACTGCAGGCCTGGGATGATTCAAGGCTGTCCAATAAATTACTAGAAAGAAAAATAAAATGAAAAGATAACCTGTGACTAATAATGTGCCTCATGATTCAGTGCTGGGCCCATTGCCGTTTGTTATCTATATCAATGATTTGGATGAGAACGTAGATGGCATGATTAGTAAGTTAGCAGATAACACAAAAGTGGGTGGTATTGTAGATAGTGAAGATGGTTGTCAAAAAATGGCAGCAGGATCTTGATCATTTAGGCAGGTGGGCTGAGGAATTGTTGATGGAATTTAATACAGAAAAAGGTGAGGAGTTACATTTGGGACGTGTAACATGGGCAGGAACTACACATTGAATTGTAGGGTTATGTGGAGTGTTGTAGACCAGAGGGATCTAGAAGTGTAGATATATAGTTCCTTGAAAGTGTAGTCATGGGTAGATAGGGTGGTCAAAAAGGTCTTCACCAGAGAGTATTGAGTATGGTTGGGAGGTCATGTTATAGTTATATAAAATGTTGGTGAGGCCACATTTAGAGTATTGTTTTAGTTACGCGCACCATCTTATAGGAAAGATGTTGAGATGCAGGTAATATACAGATAAATGGGAAAGTAAGTTGTGCGCAGAGACGGTGGACACAATTTGGTTATCGAGCAGGTTTGCAGCAGAGTTGGAGCTCTCTGTCTTTCTATATTTTAAATAATAGCTTGCACATACTATGCCATACTATGTATACAAATAAAGAAATTAGTTAACGTATGCATGCTTCCCTTACAGAGCGAGATATTAAAGAGAGGGGAGGGGAAATGTATTACACATTAATAAATATGGACTATCTTTCACTCTAGAGGAAGCACAAAGCATTTTTTAAATTGTGGTGAACGAAGTAACTCAATATATATTAATAAAGAAATAATGCGGAACAAATTTAATGGAGTCAAAACTAACAAATTCTTGAATCCAAGGACCATTCCTGAGTTTTAAAAAAGTTCTGCAGAAATAATGAATGAGCAGATTTTAGCATTCCAGTCTTCTTCAGATTTGTAATCAAATTTGACATATTGTATTTTGCTATATAACAACTTTGAAGGCTGTGCCATTCATGAAAGGAGGACCCGTCCAGTTACATCAGTGGTAGGAAAATTACCAATGCAAGTGTACTAATAATGTGGTGACATGCACTTATATAATCAAAACATAATTGGGCAGAATTACGTAAAATTTATGAAAAGGATTGTGTGTTTGACATGTGTTTTATTTTGAAGCTGTAGTAAAGGGAACCAGGAAGTAATGTTACAATTTCAAGAGATATTCAATGAGTCAAACACAAAGTTAACTTGGAGGCGGCACTGCAGAGTTGCCTCCTCACAGCGCCAGGGACAATGGGTGCTGTCTGTGTGGAATTTGTATGTTCTCTCTGTGACTGTGAGGATTTCATCGGGGTGATCCTGTTTCCTCCCACATCCCAAAAGCATGCGGACTTGCACGTTAATTGGTCTCTGTAAATTATCCCTAGTGTATAAGGAATAGACGAGAAAGTGGGATAACATAGAACTAGTGTGAACATATAAAATTAGTGCCTATAGGATCGAGGTGACTATGTTATATTGAGGACTGGATCATATACAAAACCAGTTGGAAGAAATGTCTGCTGGAACCAGATAGAACCCAAAGGATCAGTGCTTCATCCTCAATTGTATAAAGCCAAATTAATGATTGAGAGTAATACTTGTTATTGATTACACAATTAGGTGGGAATGCAAGCTGAAGGCTGTCGATCACTTCAAGTGTCATCTCTTCTGATGGCCGTCTCAACATGGAAACAAAAGCTTGAATCAGCAAGGCCAGCCGGTCACTTGGTTTTCCGCTCTTTCGTGTGATGAAGCATAGAAATGTCAAGCTGTCAACCAAGATCATGTGTACAAAGCAGTTATACTCACAAGCCTTTTACACGAACATGAGACTTGGAAGCTTTACAGAACACATAAAATATTTCCACACAAGAATGCTGCGGTCACTCATATGCAGCACGTGGTAGAACAGGGTGAGAAGCTTGAAGTTCTGGGCAAGGCTGTCCTGGTTAACATTGCGGCCATGATCCTAACGGTGCAGTTGCACTGGAAAGGCCCCCTGACAAGCTTTGTCCTGCCTCTCCCCTTTTCCAGCTTTCTTCTCTCTACCTACAATCAGTCTGAAGAAAGGTCTCGACCCAAAACGTTGTCTCATCCATGCTCTCCAGAGATGCTCTCTGACCTGCTGAGTTACTCTAGCACTGTGTCCTTTTGTGTCTTAACCAGCATCTGCAGCTCTTTGTTTGCACCACGTAATTGTTTGCACAGCTCCCATATGCCATGCCAGCTTCTTTACAGAGTTCTTGCACATGCTCACTGGAACCAAGAACATCTAAGAATGTAATACAAGGATGATAGCAGTTGGGAAAATCCCACTTCAAAAAATATAATGGTGGATGTTGAAATATAAAAGAAAATGCTGGAAAGAGATGGGTAATTATTTTTTAAACGCGGATGCCTGGATGCCAAGGATGGAGGCGGATTGTATAGACACATGGATATGCAGGGAACGGGGGGATATGGATCACATGCAGGCAGAGTAGATTAGTTTAACTTGGCATCATGTTCAGCATGGACACTGTGGGCTGAAGGGCCTGTTGCTGTTCTGTACTGTTCTATATTTCATATGTTCTATGAAATACTCAGCACATCAGGCAAATTCTGGAGAAAAAAAAATACAGCTTCTCTGAGTTTCTGCCAAGTGTGTCCAGCGTAATAAAAAAAAAAATCTGATAATAATAGTGGAGAATGAAGCTTGAATTGGGCTCAGCTATGTTCACTATCTATACGAACAAATAAAAACACAAATCATTTGATGGAGACAAGAACATTTAAAAAAAAGTACATTTGGCTTCTTGCACCTATTCCACCAATTAATAAAATCATACGCTAGTTAACATTTGAATTCAATGTCACTTTTCTGCATTAACCTGGCAACTTAATTTACTTGTTAAAAAAACGTTTGATCTTGATCGTACTTGGCATTGCACCTCCACAGAATTCCAAAGATTCACTCTGTCTATTTGAAGTCAGTTACTTTCATTTTCAATGTATTTTCATCCTCTTATTTTGAGACTATGGTCCCCGATTCTAGACACGTACACGTCAATTGGTGGAATATGATCCCTAAATTTAGCCTGTCAGACCTCATAATTTGGCAAATGTCAAAATGTTTACCCAAATAATACCCAAAGGCATTAAACAATCGTTCTACAGTGCCCTCCATAATGTTTGGGACAAAGACCCATCATGTAGAAAGATGTAGAAGAGAAATGGTGGACATTTAAAGGGGAAATTTTAAGAGTACAGAATCTTTATGTTCCTGTTCGGTTGAAAGGAAACAGTAAAAATTGGAAAGAGCCCTGGTTTTCAAGGGAAATTGGACATCTTGTTCGGAAAAAGAGGGAGATCTACAATAATTATAGGCAGCATGAAGTAAATGAGGTGCTTGTGGAGTATAAGGAATGTAAAAAGAATCTTAAGAAATAAATTAGAAAAGCTAAAAGAAGATATGAGGTTGCTTTGGCAAGTAAGGTGAAAGTAAATCCAAAGGGTTTCTACAGCTATATTAATAGCAAAATGATAACGAGGGATAAAATTAGTCCATTGGAGAAACAGAGTGGGCAGCTATCTGCAGAGCCAAAAGAGATGGGGGAGATATTGAACAATTTCTTTTCTTCGGTATTCACCAAGGAGAAGGATATTGAATTATGTGAGGTAAGGGAAACGAGTAGAGTAGTTATGGATACTATGAGTTTCAAAGTAAAAGAAGTACTGACACTTTTGAAAAATATAAAAGTGGATAAGTCTCCAGGTCCTGACAGGATATTCCCTAGGACATTGAGGGAAGTTAGTGTAGAAATAGCCGGGGCTATGGCAGAAATATTTCAAATGTCATTAGAAACGGGAATAGTCCCCGAGGATTGACGTACTGCGCATGTTGTTCCATTGTTTAAAAAGGGTTCGAAGAGTAAACCTAGCAATTATAGACCTGTTAGTTTGACTTCAGTGGTGGGCAAATTAATGGAAAAGATACTTAGAGATAATATATATAAGCATCTGGATAAACAGGGTCTGATTAGGAACAGTCAACATGGATTTGTGCCTGGAAGGTCATGTTTGACTAATCTTCTTGAATT
This sequence comes from Amblyraja radiata, assembly GCF_010909765.2. NCBI lineage: Eukaryota > Metazoa > Chordata > Chondrichthyes > Rajiformes > Rajidae > Amblyraja > Amblyraja radiata. The sequence continues at coordinate 7,409,531 of NC_045965.1, read as the reverse complement.
TTTTGAAGAGGTTACTAGGGAAATTGACGAGGGTAAAGCAGTGGATGTTGTCTATATGGACTTTAGTAAGGCCTTTGACAAGTTTCCTCATGGAAGGTTGGTTAAGAAGGTTAAACTGTTGGGTATAAATGCAGGAATAGCAAGATGGATTCAGCAGTGGCTGAATGGGAGAAGCCAGAGGGTAATGGTGGATGGCTGTTTGTCGGGTTGGAGGCAGGTGACTAGTGGGGTGCCTCAGGGATCTGTGTTGGGTCCTTTGTTGTTTGTCATGTACATCAATGATCTGGATGAAGGGGTGGTAAATTGGATTAGTAAGTATGCAGATGATACCAAGATAGGGGGTGTTGTGGATAATGAAGAGGATTTCCAAAGTCTACAGAGTGATTTAGGCCATTTGGAAGAATGGGCTGAAAGATGGCGGAGTTTAATGCTGATAAATGTGAGGTGTTACACCTTGGCAGGACAAATCAAAATAGGACGTACATGATAAATGGAAGAGAATTGAAGAATACAGTTGAACAGAGGGATCTGGGAATAACCGTGCATAGTTCCTTGAAGGTGGAATCTCATATAGATAGGGTGGTAAAGAAAGCTTTTGGTATGCTAGCCTTTATAAATCAGAGCATTGAGTATGGAAGCTGGGATGTAATGTTAAAATTGTACAAGGCATTGGTGAGACCAAATCTGGAGTATGGTGTACAATTTTGGACGCCCAATTATAGGAAGGATGTCAACAAAATAGAGAGAGTACAGAGGAGATTTACTAGAATGTTGCCTGGGTTTCAACAACTAAGTTACAGAGATAGGTTGAATAAGTTGGGTCTTTATTCTCTGGAGCGCAGAAGGCTAAGGGGGGACTTGATAGAGGTCTTTAAAATGATGAGAGGGATAGACAGAGTTGATGTGATCAAGCTTTTCCCTTTGAGAATAGGGAAGATTCAAACAAGAGGACATGACTTCAGAATTAAGGGACAGAAGTTTAGGGGTAACATGAGGGGGAACTTCTTTACTCAGAGAGTGGTAGCGGTGTGGAATGAGCTTCCAGTGGAAGTGGTGGCGGCAGGTTCGTTGGTATCATTTAAAAATAAATTGGATAGGCATATGGATGAGAAGGGAATGGAGGGTTATGGTATGAGTGCAGGCAGGTGGGACTAAGGGAAAAAAGTTGTTCGGCACGGACTTGTAGGGCCGAGATGGCCTGTTTCCGTGCTGTAATTGTTATATGGTTATATGGTTATTTATTCATTTGCCTTTGTACTCCACAATTTGAGATTTGTAATAGAAAAAATCATATGTGGTTAAAGTGTCAGATTTTAATAAAGGCCATTTTTATACATTTTGGTTTCACCATGTCGAAATTACAGCAGCGTTTATCCATAGTCCCCCCATTTCAAGGCACCATAGTGTTTGGGACACAGCAATGTCATGTAAATAAAATAAGTCAAGTTTAGTATTTTGTTGCATATCATTTGCATGTAATGACTGCTTGAAGTCTGCGATTCATGGACATCACCAGTTGCTGGGTGTCTTCTCTGGTGATGCTCTATATTGCAGCCATCTTTAGCTTATGCTTGTTTTGGGGGCTAGTCCCCTTCAATTTCTCTTCAGCATATAAAAGGCATGCTCAACTGGGTTCAGATCGGGCGATTGATTTGGCCACTCTCTTGAGTATTTTTTAGCTTTAAAAAAATTCCTTTCTTACTTTAGCAGTATGTTTGGGATCATTGTCTTGCTGTAGAATGAACCGCTGGCCAATGAGTTTTGAGGCATTTGTTTGACTGGAGGAGAGACTATGCGCTGAGAGCTCTCTTATACCTGCATTAAGGAGGCATTTAAACACACCTGAGCAAATACAAATGCCTGTGAAGCTGTGTCCCAAACATTATGGTGCCCTGAAATGGGGGGACTACGTATAAACACAGCTGTAATTTCTACATGGTGAAATCAAAATGTATAAAAAATACCCTTTAATAAAATCTGACGATGTGCACTTTAACCACATGTGATTTTTTATATTATAAATCTCAAATTGTGGAGTACAGAGGCAAATAAATAAATGATGGGTCTTCGTCCCAAACATTATGGAGGGCACTGTGATACTATAATTAAGATTGACCAAACTATTTTAGCAGTTCAAAGCACAAAGTCTGGAGTAACTCAGGGAGTCAGGCAGCATCTCTGGAGAACATGGAGAGGCAATGTTTTGGGTCGGGACCCTTCCTCAGACACACCTTTCCATGTTCTCCAGAGATGCTGCCTGACCCGATGAGTTATTCCAGCATTTTGTGTCTTTTTTTGTAAACCAGCATCCAGTTCTTTGTTTCTAAATACTAGCCGTTGTTGGGTTGCAGCCCCATCTAGCGACTGATTAGCAACTCCAAACCAATATCTTTCAAGTGATTAAGTTCTTGATGTTATACTTTTTATTACTCTATTTGAAGATTTTTATTTCATTTAGCTTTTTGAAGCTGCAGTCTCCATGCAATACTCAATTAGATTCCTAGTAGTTGTAATCTGGATCAAATAAAAAGGAACTGCAGGTGCTGGATTATATCAAAGATAGACACAAAATGCCATAGTAACTCAGCTGGTCAGGCAGCATCTGCTGAAAATGGATAGGTGACGTTTCAGCTCGGGACCCTTCTTCAGGCTGATTGCAGGGGGAGCGAGTAAAAAAAATGAAAGAGAGGGCAAGTCAAATCACAGGCAACAGATGACTCAGGCAAGGGTGTTCCCCGATAGGCAGATTGCTGGATCGAAACAGGTATGAGCACAAAGGAAATACATAGTTGCAAACTGTAAAGCTTGTTGTTGGATTTTTTGGTGGGGTGGGCTGGGCTGAAAGGGAAAGGGAGGTGTATGTAGAAGTTACCTACTATTGGACAATTCAATGTTCATGATACAATACCATTGGGTGGTAAGCTACTTAAGCAACATATTGTTACTGTTGCTGTTCCTCCAGTTTGCATGTGATTTCACTCAAAATGGTTAGCAACCGAGAGATCCAGTAGTATTCCGGTACAGCTTGGAAGTATTCAGCATGATATACAGGCCACATTGGGAACGCCGAATGTAGATGATGAGGTTAGAGGAGGTGCTTGTAAACCTCTGTTTCACATAGAAAGACTGCTGGAGTTCCTGGATGGAGTCGGGGGGAGGAGGGAGGGAGGGAGGAGGCACAAAGACTGGTGTTACATCTCCTGCGGTGGCAGGAGAAAATATCTGGGGGGGGGGGTGGTATGGTGAGAAGGGATGAGTAAACCACAAACTTGCAGAGGGAGCAGTCTCTGCAGAAGGCAGAAAGATGAGAAGATGTGACTAGTGGTGGGATCACGTTGGAGGTGACGGAAATGCCGGTGGATGATGTGTCGGATGTGGAGGCTGGTGGGGTGAAAGGTGAGGACCAGGAGTACTCTATCCTTGGTGTGTCTGGAGGGAAGAGGGAGCGAGAGCAGATGAACAGGACACAGAAAAGATGTGGGCGAGGAATCCATCTATGACAGCCAGGGGGAAAACACGTTAAAAAAAAGAGAACATCTAGGATGTCCTCTGATGAAAAGCCTCACCTTGGGAGTAGATGCAGCGGAACCGGAGGAATTGAGAATAGGAGAATAGCATCTTTACAAGAGGTAGGGTGGGAGAAAGTGTAGTCAGATAACCATGGGAGTCGGTATATTTGTAGTAGACATCAGTCAATAGTCTGCCCCCTGTGATGGAGACAGAGAAATCAAGAAAAGGGAGGGAGGTGTCGGAGACCTTTGTCTCTGTCGGCAGGTTTAATGACAATGTCCAGAGTGTTGTGAAATAAACAGAAGACTGTGTGTTCAGAGGGGCGAGAGTGGAGTGGGTAAGGATCGTAGAGAAGTCAAGACGGGTGTTGTCTCTCTGGCAGTTAGAAATAGGCCCAGAGAGTGTAGAAGGCTGGCAGCGGAAGTCCAAGAGGAAGAGGAATGTTGAAGATGGGAGTCTTCACTGGACGGTGAAGATTCCTTCCCATAGAAAAAGGCCCGGTGGCAACAAAGAAAAGCTCTACATCATGACAGCCCAGAACTTATTGAGGTGGGGGCGTAGGGGTACAGGGTAAGGCCCCTGGTGATAACTGACCATTCTGTATTAGAAAGAGGGATGGTAAAAATACGACAGGGATAAGGGCTGGGGACGGAGGGATGGAAGGAGGCTTGGGTGAGGAGTGATGGAATGATGGGGGTTCATGAAGGAGGGAGGTGCTTTAGTAGTGTATGGGTTGGGGTATTAGAGGTATCATGGTTTAAAGGGAAGGGCAGCAGGATCCAGCAGTACCATTATAGAGGCTCCCTGTTGGAAGGGGGGAGCAGTCGGAGCCAGGCGAGTCAGTAACCATGTGGTGTTGTTGGAACCAGCAGCGTGGACACTCCTGACCTAGAGCTGGGCCTTGAACTCAGGTGATTAAACGTCTCCAGCCTGCTGGTGGGCGGGGGAGAAACAAGGATGGGCGGAGTGAGTGACTCTGGCCCGTGGGAAGACAGAGTGCAGACAAGGCCAGTGGTGAAGTCAGCTTCAGTCGCCCCGACCTGGAAGTGGCCAGGGAGGTGGTGAGGGTTGGCGGTGGTGGCAGCTTCAGTGGCACCGGTCTGGGAGCAGTCGGGGAGGTGGTGAAGGTTGGAGAGGCAGTGTTCCTCCTCCTGGCGGCAATGCCGCTGTAGGTTTCGGCCCCATGGTGATCCAGCGTGTGATGCGATCTAGTGGTGAATCCTTGGGCCTGCGGGTGGTCGTGAGAGCGACTGTCGAAGAAAGCGACTGTCAGCGGAGAGACTGGTCTGGTAGGAAAGCTCGTAATCCTTACTAGAGACCAGGTAAGCAAGGAAGCATCTAATGAAGATGTGGATCTGGCGGAGAATTAAGTAAAATTGAGGTCCATGGCAGGTGTGAGTGAGTGAGGTCCGGAGCTGGGGGAGAGTCAGAAAGGGGGCCTGCTGGTGCCGGCGCATGGCGGCCAGTGTGGAACGCAGGGTGCAGAAGGAGAACTCTTGTGAGAAGAGGTGCATTGATTGTTAGTACCTGAAATCCGGGTTGGGTCCAAATTGGGAGGTCTGGAACCAGAGTTGGAAGCCATAAGGCGGAAGATGGCAGTGCAGGCAAGTGTTGAGGCTGTGGTAGTGAGTCCGGATTAAAACATGGTTGTATAACTGAAGAACTACTGAATTACGGAGGGGGGGGGAGGCTGTGGGAGAGGGTCTCAAAGAACTCCCTTTGGAGAGATGAGAACTTCTTCAAAGTAAGCATTTTCCCTGAAGAGACTTTGCAGTGCAGCTGTCAAAATGTAATAACAAGGAACCACAGATGCTGGTTTATACCAAAGATAGACATAAAATGCTGGAGTAACTCAGTGGGTTAGGCAGCTAGTAAAAGGCAGTTAGGCAGGCTGGAATAAATGGATAGGTGATGTTTCAAGCCGTAACCCTTCTTCGGATTGATTGGAGGGGGGAGAGTGGATTTAAAAAAAAAACTGGGAGAGAGGGCCGGACAAATCATGGCTGGTAAAAGATTACCTCAGGCGGTGTGTTTTCCTGATAGGCAGGTTGTTGATAGAAGAAGGTGTGAGCCCAAAAGAAATACACAGTTACCAACTATAAAGCTTATCATAGGATTTTTGGTGGAAGGGGGGGGGGGGGGGGGTGGGTTGAAGAAACAAGTGAAAGATTAGCCAGGGTCCAAGTGGAGGGTGATAGGAGGTGTTGTAGAAGTTACCCAAAGTTACTCGAAGTAAACTGGATCTGTCTGACTTCCAGACAAGTTGAAGGACAACAACCATAAAGCAGTTGATCAACTTTGAAAACAGTAAGACGACCTGAGGAAATCAACAATTGGTATACAAGAACAGAAAAAATGAGTTAAACCTCGCAAGATTACAGAATAATAAGAGTCTGACGAAGGGTCCTGACACAAAATATCGCCAGAGATGCTGCCTGACACGCTGAGCTCCAGCACTTTGTGTCTGTTTTTGTAAACCAACATCTGCTGTTCCTTGTATCTTCTAAAAGTGTTTGATGTTACTTTCAAAAAAATTAGTTGGAATGTAATGAGGAGGAGCAAGCAGAATCCATAATTGTCAAAAATATATTTATATCCTGTCCAAGTGTCAAAGTTTTACATACATCAGTGACTTCACTTCAGTACTGCAAGCTACTTGGTTTGTTATGCAGTATTGCAGGTTTGAAGAGTCACATCAGGAATTTACATGCAATTTTGACTGATATTAATGGATCACTGAACCTCAGAGATAATAGCTATTGGGATGAATATTATACCAAGATGTCAATAATTGGTATTTTTGGAGAACGGAAACAAATTATTCTGATATTTGATCCAACATTCTTCAACCAAAATCTTTGTAGTGGCTGCTTTTCAACTGTGCCTCCATGATTGTGTAATGCTTTGGTCCATTCATCTTGAGGCATGAAAGAGGCTAAATAAATGCATCTGTCTTTCTTTAACACAAGGTGCCATTCACCATAATACTATATGAAAGATTTTATCGCATGCCACCTTGTTTGTCCAGTAAAAGAATTCACTGGTTATGACTCACAACATTTAACGAGACATAATTTAAATTCACAATACAATTTGAACAAAAATTATTTCACCAGATCACATGATCCTGGACTATATTACATTAGCTCTTAGCACTTGTATCAGACAAAATACAATTCAAATGAAGAGATACATTCTTATATTGTAAAATTGTATATTGTCAGAAATAAACCAATAAATCAGTTTTATGAACAAAACATTTTTTTTACTGGTCACAGTAATTCTGCAATACAAATTTTTCCTAAATCATAATTTGGAATCAACTCACCATTCTTTCACATTAACTTCTGTGATTCCTTCTCCAATATCAGAAAGTTTAAACTGGACAACCTGGCCATTAACAGCTAAAGAAATGAAATACAAATGTCAGCTAGCAGTTGACCCAAGTAATCTGACTGAAGTATGAGTTAACAAGAAACTAGTGAACATCTCAGTTACCAGCAGAGGTTCTTAAAGTTCTCAACGGTATGCTGAGTCGAATAGATGACTTGTTAAATACAAGGTATTCTGGCTTCATAAAATGGCCATTACTACAACACCTATAATGGTGCACACATACCTGGCAAAGACAGAGACAAAAAACAGATGTAACAATATGACTTCAGTGGCAGTTTTGCAATTATAAGACTTGGGAAAGGGGGAAAAGAGACATTTTACATTTGCAATTCACTTCTGTTGCTGAGTGATAAAAAATAAAAATGTTATTGGGAGAAACAACTATTAATTGAGTAGCAGTGACTCCATTCATTAGCACTGCCAAAATAGCATCAGCCATGTTTTAACTACAAGATCAACATTTGACTCCAACTGCTGGCCAGCAATCAAAGTTGGAAGGACACATTTCTATTCGTATGATGGATGGATATGCTATATTTGTAAACTTTGCTATCAATAACCTAACCAATCACTGCACATCACAAGTTTTGGTAAATTGTTCTTACAATATATTTTATTAAAGGTTAATGTCTTAAAAGTAGAAAACAGCCAGAAATTATAATCATTCCCCTCTTGTATTATGCAATGTAATACAGCATACATAATAAAAACATTGAAATAATTTTAAATATTCTGCATTCTCCGTTGCCTTAGGTGGTGCCTTTATCCAGTTTGTGTAAACAATTTATTTTGCTGAAAGTGAAACCTACAGTATATAGAACATAATTTTCAAGGTGTATTAATTGTGTCATGTATAATTTAATTGTTCCTTTGCTTCACCTCATTAGACTACTCTTTATTTTCAATATCATCATTCAAATGCCACACAGAATCAAGCCCACCCCTCCCAATCCAATCATGAATATCTGTTCCACAGTGACTCCATTATCCACACTGATCTGTGTCCTCCTTGTCCTTCTTCTTGGTGAATACAAGTGCAAGGTACTCATATAGTACCCCTGACTCAAAGCACAAATTCCCTCCTCTATAGTTGAAGGGTCCCACATCCTGGTTATCCTCATTTTTAATATACGTATAAAAAGCCATGGGCTTTTCTTCATCTGACTTGACAAACACGTTTCATGGTCCATTGTAGCCTTTCTGATCACCGCTTGAGTTCTTTCCTACTTGCTTTATCTGCCTCAATGGCCCTCAATAATCCCATTGGAATGTCTGATTTGATCTTCATAAATGTTACCTCCGTTTCCTTTATCTTCCAGCATATTTTCAACCTCTTTGGTTATCCAAGGTTCTCTTACCTTGCCATCCTTATCCCTCCTCCTTACTGGTACATGCCAGTCCTGAATTTTGATCAACTGGCCTTTAAACAACTTCCACATGTCAGATGCAGTCTTATTCAATAACAACTGTTCTTGATTTGCTTTGAGAAGCTCCTGCCTAATAATGTTGCAATCCACCTTACTCCAATTTGGTACCTTCTTCCAAGATCCAGATTTATTCCTGTTCAAAATAATCTTAAAACCTAAGGAGTTGTGATCACTATCCCCAAAATTGAATGCAACATCTCCAAGTTTGCGGATGACACGAAGCTGGGGGGCAGTGTTAGCTGTGAGGAGGATGCTAGGAGGCTGCAAGGTGACTTTGATAGGTTGGGTGAGTGGGTAAATGCATGGCAGATGCAGTATAATGTGGATAAATGTGAGGTTATCCACTGGTGGCAAAAACAGGAAAGTAGACTATTATCTGAATGGTGGCCGATTAGGAAAAGGGGAGATGTAACGAGACCTGGGTGTCATGGTACACCAGTCATTGAAAGTAGGAATGCAGGTACAGCAGGCAGTGAAGAAAGCAAATGGTATGTTAGCATTCATAGCAAAAGGATTTGAGTATAAGAGCAGGGAGGTTCTACTGCAGTTGTACAGGGTCTTGGTGAGACCACACCTGGAGTATTGCGTACAGTTTTGGTCTCCTAATCTGAGGAAAGACATTCTTGCCATAGAGGGAGTACAGCGAAGGTTCACCAGACTGATTCCTGGGATGGCAGGACTTTCATATGAAGAAAGATTGGATAGACTCGGCTTGTACACGCTAGAATTTAGAAGATTGAGGGGGGATCTTATAGAAACTTACAAAATTCTTAAGGGGTTGGACAGGCTAGATGCAGGAAGATTATTCCCGATGTTGGGGAAGTCCAGAACTAGGGGTCACAGTTTAAGGATAAGAGGGAAGTCTTTTAGGACCGAGATGAGAAAATCATTTTTTACACAGAGAGTGGTGAATCTGTGGAATTCTCTGCCACAGAAGGTAGTTGAGGCCAGTTCATTGGCTATATTTAAGAGGGAGTTAGATGTTGCCCGTGTGGCTAAAGGGATCAGGGGGTATGGAGAGAAGGCAGGGATGGGATACTGAGTTGGATGATCAGCCATGATCATATCGAATGGCGGTGCAGGTTCGAAGGGCCGAATGGCCTACTCCTGCACCTATTTTCTATGTTTCTATGTTTCTAAATGCTCATCCACTGAAACACCAGACAACAGGCCAAACTTGTTTTCCAATATCACGTCTCGTATAAACCTTCCTCAAGTTGGGCTATACACATACTATTTCAGGAAACCCTCTTGGATACACCTAATGAATTTTGCCCCGTCCAAGCTTTTTGCACGATGTAAGTCCCAGTCAATATTGGGAAAGTTAAAGTCACCCAATATGACAACCCTGTTGCTTTTGCATCTTTCTGTAATCCGTCTACATATCCTATCCTCCATCTCCCGTTGGCTATTGGGAGGTGTATAGTATAATCTCATTGGAATGTTTGCACTTTTTTTATTTTTGAACTTGTATCACCTTAGCAGATGGACTCTCCAGTATGTCCTCCGAGTGCCACTGTGACATTCTCCCTGATTAGTAAAGCAACTCCACCACCTCTTATCTCCATCTCCATCACATCTGAAACACCAAAAAGCTGGATCATTGAGCTGCCAGTCCTGTCCCTCTCGCAACAAAGTCTCCATAATGACCATGTTTATAGTTCCATACACTGATCCAGGCTTTTAAGTTAATCCGTTTTACCTACGATTCTCCTTGAGTCGATGTAAACACACTTCAGGCCATCAGTTTCACGGTGTTCAATAATCTTTCTCTGCCTGTCCTTTCTTTCTGACTTACTCTTGCTTCCCAGCAGTCTTTCCCATCAGTCCTTCCACCTGCCAATCTTGTTCAAACGATTCCACGGAGCAACATTAATACCCCTCCAGTTCAAGTGCAACCAGTCCCTCTTATATAGGTTACCTGTGCCCTCGGAAGAGATGCCACTGGTCTAAAAATCTGAATCCCAGTTCCTCAGCCCCATATTCATCTGTCCCATTCTCCCATTCCTATCCTCACTAGTATGTGGCACCAGGTGTAATCTGGAAATTACTACCCAAAAGGTCCTGCTTTTTCACGCTTTGCCTAACTCCCTATATTCACGCCACAGAACCTCATTCCTTTTTTTACCAAGTCAAGTCAAGTCAACTTTATCTGTCACATACACATACAAGATGTACAGTGAAATGAAAGTGGCAATGCCTGCGGGATTGTGCAAAACAACAGAACAGAATCAGTATTTACATTTTTAAAAGACACAACAGTAATTACGCCCTGGTGAGATCAGAGTTTACAGTCCTGATGGCCCGTGGGAAGAAACTACGTCTCATCCTCTCTGTTTTCGCAGCATGACAGCGGAGGCGCTTGCCTGACTGTCGCAGCTGGAACAGTCCGTTGCTGGGGTGGTAGGGGTCTTTCATGATCTTGTTGGCTCTGGATCTGCATCCCCTAATGTATAGGTCCAGCGGGGGGGGGCGGGGGGGGGGGGGAGTGTAGTTCCCATGGTACGTTCGGCCGAACACTCTACTCTCTGCAGTACTCTCTCTACTCTGAGAGTACTGGTCAGAGCTGTTGCTGAACCAGATCGAGATGTTTCCGGTCAGGATACTTTCTACTGCACCAGAGTAGAAGGATTGAAGGATCCTCAGAGAGACTCTGAATTTCCTAAAGGCGCTGCCTTGCCTTTCTCACCAGTGCGGCAGTGTGTGTTGTCCATGTCAGTTCCTCTGTGTTGTGGACTCCCAGGTATTTAAAGCTGTTCACCCTATCCACAGTAGTCCCATTTATCCCCAGTGGCGTGTACGTCCTCAGTTGTTGTGCCCTTCTAAAGTCCACAATCAGCTCATTAGTTTTAGTGACATTCAAGAGGAGGCTGTTGTTCTGACACCAGAGTGCCAGGTCAGCCACCTCCTCCAGGTAGGCCATCGCATCGTTATGGAGATCAGTCCCACCACCACAGTGTCATCAGCAAACTTGATGATGAAGTTGGAGCTGAATCTGGCCACACAGTCATGTGTGTACAAGTAGTACAGTCGGGGGCTAAGGACACAACCCTGGGGGGATCCTGAGTTCAGGGTGAGGGGGTTGGAGGTAAGTCTACCCATCTTGACCACCTGGGGCCTGGCGGTGAGAAAGTCCAGGACCCAGGCACACAGTTCAGTCCCAGTTCCAGCAGCTTCTCAGCAAGTCTGGTGGTGACTATGGTGTTGAAAGCTGAACTGAAATCAATGAACAGCATCCTCACATAGCCCCCCTTCTGGCTGTCAAGGTGAGAGAGAGAGTAGTGTGCAAAACCTGGGAGACCGCATCATCCGTGGATCTGTTTTGACGGTATGTGAACTGCAACGGGTCCACGGTGCGAGGGAGGAAGACGCAGATGTATCAGCCTCTCGAAGCATTTCATGACCACCGAGGTGAGGGCCACCGGTCGGTAGTTATTCAAGCAGGCTGGAGAGGCATTCTTACGCACTGGTACAATGGTGAATCTCTTGAAGCAGGCAGGGACCACAGACTTGGCCAGGGCGAGGTTGAATATTGTGGTGAAAACTGGAGCTAGCTGATTAGCACAAGACTTTAGTACTCGCCCAGATATACCATCTGGGCCTACAGCTTTCCTCGTGTTCACACACGTCAGAGCCTCCTCAGGTCGTGTTCGGACACTGAGTATGTGTGCACATCCCCAGCGGTGGAACTCCCTCCAGCCTCGCTAGCCAGCGCGCTGACAACGATGTTGTTAGCCAGAGAGCTACGGGTGTTGTTGCCCGCCTCAAATCATGCGTAAAAAGAGTTCAGGTCCATTCGAAGCAAAGCGAATGGACCTGTCCACCCAGAGTTTCTGGTTAGGAAAGATGCTAATCCTTACCATGGGGACGATGTTGTCGGCTATTGTTGCAATGAAGTCAGTGACGGCTTCCGCAAACTCACTGACGGCTCTAGGAACATATTCCAGTCAACATCACTCAGTGCATCCTGTCGCATGGCCTCTGAATGGTCAGGCCCTCGTCACTGCCGCTTCCATTACTATCCGTTGTTTATACTCCGGCAGCAGGAAAATGGCAGTGTGGTCCGATTTTCCAAAAGGAGGGAGTAAAACAGCCTTGTATCCTTTCCTGAATGGTGTGTAACAGTGGTCCAACGTTCTTTGCCCCCTGGTGACACACATGATGTGTTGGCAGAAGTTAGGTTTGCCTTATTAAAATCCCCAGTCACCACCATAGCCGCATCAGGATTCTTGTTCTGATATCGACATAACACATCTTGTAGGACCGATAGTGGCGCGTCGGTGTCTGCATGCGGTGGTATGTATCAAGGTCATTTGCGCCAACGTGCACATCGACATGGCCCTCTCCCCCTTGAGAATGTTTTGGAACTACTCAAGATATCCTGGACACTGGCACCAGGGAGACAACACATCAATCCAGGGTCTTGTTTATGGCCACAGAATCGCCTGTTTTTCCCCTCACACTAACAAGTCTCCGATGACAATTGCTCAAACTGACTTCAACTTCCCCATTGTGCCTCAGAGCCAGGCCCAGGCCAACGCCTTGTGCAACTGTAACAATGTTTCAACCTATACTGAATACCCTGACCGATGAAGGCCAATGAATGAAAACCCTTCTTTACCCCCCCTATCTGCCTGTGATGCCATTTTAAGGGAACTATGAACTAACTCCAAGATCTCTCTGCTCTGCATCACCCTATCATTCAATGTGGAGGCCCTGCCTTGCATTGACTTTGCAAAATGGAAATATCTGCACATTTCTGCATTAAACTTAATTCGCGATTCTTCAGCCCACTTGATCGGGATCCTGCTGTAATAAAGATAACCATCTTCACTGTCTATGATAACACCTACTTTAGTGTTATTTGCAAACTTGCTAATTGTACATTTTCATAAAATTTGTTGATATAAACCACAAATAGCAATGAGTCCAGCATCGATCTCTCTGACGCACTATTAGTCAAGGGTCTCTAGTTTGAAAAGCTGCCTTCCATCACCATCCTCTGCTTCCTTCAATGAAACCAATTCTGCATCCAGTTAACTCTCCTAGGATCTCATGTAATCTAACTTTCCACAGCAGCCTACCATGAGGATCTTTATCAAAGACCTACTTGTAGATGTTATTTGCCTACATAATACTATCTCTAGAAGCTAAATCAACGAAGATTTTTCTAAAGTATATGCAAGAATAAAGGGAAATATGTCAAATTTAAGATACTCCTTCAGTACCTTTTAAGATACTAAAAGACCAAGCAAATTAAGGAGGTGTGTAGCTTTAGACATCATCTTGCAGTATCTACAAAGTCTGTTTGTACTCAAAGAATTGTGACAGTATGGCACTCTTGGTTTTGCATTTGAAGTTGTCAGTTACTTGCCAAGAGACTTGCAAGCTCTTAACATCATGTCACCTCCACATAAATATTGATAATTCAAATGGTGGAAATGAACATTTCATTCTCCTTCTCCAATACAAGATCGTAAGACACCAGAATTGTGGTCTTAGTTTTTAAATGATCTGAATTAAATGCTTTGATAATTTACTAATATTTGCACAACATAAATTAGAAATGATATTTATCACCAGACCTCAAATTGTGACCCCAAATCAGGTGACCTTCAATGTTATTCAACTGTTCAGTGTTCCACTGTGCAATCACACATGCTGTAGTGCAAACATTGAAATGAAGTTAGTTAATGTAGGAGTAAGGGGTGACTGCTGTATTTGTTATTTGCAGCTTCTTGAATATCATATAATTTTGCAAAGGTTAATCTAATCAATGATCAAACTGAGTTATAAAATAAATGCAAAGCAAAGTTGCTTAATTGGTCAATTTAATGTGCCCTTTCAGCCAAATGTTGCCATATCCATCTCAGTAAAAACGCCATGTTCAAACATTCTCAGGTGGCTTTAATGACCGCCTATGATCACAAGTTCACGCAACTTTACAATTTTTCTTCATGTATCTATTATTTTGACCTTTTAACCTAGTACTCCTTCTAACAATTATATCAGCTCGCACTTACTCAAACACATTCTCATCCCCATATTCATTAGTTCTTCACTTTATCACAATCATAACATAGAGACCAAAGTTAAAAAGTATTTTTTTCACCTGCATCATATAACGAAATGCAATGAACCAAAGGACAAAAGGACAAAACATTTACCGACAAAATCTTAACACTGTACAGTTCAGTTTTAAGTGGATGGGTAATGTTGAGGCAGTCATTTGCATAGCATAATTGTAATTAAAAAACTAGACTTTTACAGATTTTGAGTTCGCTCCGATCAGAGACCTTGATCGATTTGGATTTGATTCTTAATTTATGTACAAATGGAAACAACTATTGTGCAGTGACAGCTCAGCTCCACACCCGGATGCCATCAATGTACAGTAGAAAGTCGCACAAGGTAAAACTAGACAGACACAAAATGCTGGAGTAACTCAGCAACAGCACAGGCAGCATCTCTGGAGGGAAGGAATTGGTGACGTTTCGGGTCTAGACCCTTCTTCAGATTGTGAATCAGGGGAGAGGGGGACGAGAGATATGGAAGGGCAGGGTGTAAAGGACAGATTAAAGCTAGGTCAAACATGGAATTTGCTCACTGAGGCAACCAAGTTCCCAGTTGGCAGAACCACCGCTCGGAACCGGGAGGAAAGCTCGGCCCAGGACAAGCGCAGCACCAATCCAAGGATCTCACTCTTTCTCTCAAAGTGGCTTCGGCTGTCGATGCACGCCGTGCGGTGCAGTCAGTACCTGTCGGAGCAAGGTCCTCCTGCTGGGAATTCTCAACCCCTCGCCCCGCAGCGCGGCCATGACAGCCCGCACCGTCGCCATTTTACTCGGAACTGACCTCAACGCGCAAAACGGCGCACGCGTCTGAGGGGCTGAGGAGGGCAGTGGTGGAAAGCTCCAGCTCTGCTACAGGAGATAGGGTGGATCACCAGAAGGAGAACAGAGGGGTCACCAGAAGGATATTGGGTGGATCACCAGAAGGAGATGGGGTGGGTCACCAGAAGGAGAACAGAGGGGTCACCAGAAGGAGAACAGAGGGATCACCAGAAGGAAGGTACACAAAATTGCTTGGGAAACTCAGCGGGTGCAGCAGCATCTATGGAGCGAAGGAAATAGGCGACGTTTCGGGCCGAAATCCTTCTTCGGCCCGAAACGTCGCCTATTTCCTTCGCTCCATAGATGCTGCTGCACCCGCTGAGTTTCCCCAGCAATTTTGTGTACCTTCGATATTCCAGCATCTGCAGTTCCCTTTTGAACACGATCACCAGAAGGAGATTGGGTGGATCACCAGAAGGTGTGTCTGTCCCATCTGCAGAATACACTGGACCTCTAAGAGACAGGAGGCTCTCAGTACCTTTCCTCATAAATCTTCTTTTCACTCTTTCCAGCTTAATGGTATATTTCCTGTAGCAGAGTGAGCAAAACTGGACACAATACTGCAAGTATTCTCACTAGCATCTTGTACAAGTTTTGCTTCATCACTGAGTATTACATTTGGATATTTGCCTGTTCAATCTTGTGTTGGAATACATGCAACATGACGTCCATCATTAGCACCATTTATTGCTTCCACCTATTTAAAGCTGCTTTCTTCTGCAATTCAATGATATAGCATTAATTGATATGTTTTGTCTGACTTGGTTCCAACCCTTGAGCACTCACTCCTTCCAAATTTCAACTGGTCCAAAACACTCCTATAATAACTCGTATACTTCTGTAGTTATCAGCTGACTCCATGCTGTTGACTTTCTCACCTTCACTTAGAAACTGATGCATCAACTCACTCCATATTAGATTATGCAGGCAACCCCAACATCCACCATTTATCTTCTTGTGTGACTGGTCTACAATCAATCAAAAAGTCACAGGCATATTGATCCCACACAGTACACCAATTGCAACCTCCTTCGGAATGTTTTGTTGCATCTTTCTACTCTCAAAGTACATTCAATGTCAATTAAGCATTTTTGAATATTTACCCAATTGAAGAGGCTGGAGGGGGTCTCAACCTGAAAAATATCACCTGTCCATGTTCTCCAGAGATATTGCATGAACCCCTGCTGAATTACCCCAGCACTTTGTGTCCTTTTGAGGGTTAAAAAAGCAAGTTTTGTTTGCAAGGAAAGCACAGGATCTTCAGCATGCTGTGAAAGGTGTTGTAACGCAGTGACTGGCAGAAAATATAATGCCTAGGTAATTGAGAAACAGTTAATAAATAGCATATCCATGTCAATACAGATAATTGTGATGTGGTACATTTTAGTACCAAAAATAAGAAGGGCCGAGGGTAGTGATTGAAGTAGATCCGCTAGCGGCATTTAAGAGAATTTTGCATATGGATATGTAGGGAATGGATGGGTATGGGTTAAGTGAAGATAAATTAGTTTACTTCAGTTTTGTTTATTATTGTTGCGTGTAATTGAGGTACAGTGAAAAGCTTTTTGTTGCATGCTATCCAGTCAACGAAAAGATTATACATGATTACAATCAAGCCGTCCACAGTGTACAGATACAGGGTAAAGGGTGTCGAGTTTAGTGCAAGATAAAGCCCAATAAAGTCAGAGTAAAGACAATTTGAAGGTCTCTAATGAAGCAGATTGGAGGTCAGGGCTGCTCTCTAGCTGGCGAGAGGACAGTTGAGTTGCCTGATAACAGCTGGGAAGAAACTCTTCCTGAATCTGGAGGTATGTGTTTTCAAACGTCTGTACCATTTGCCTGATGGGAGAGGGGAGAATAGGGAGTGACTGGAGTGAGACTGGTCCTTGATTATGCTGGTGGTCTTGTCGAGGCAGCTTGGAGTTTAGATTGAGTTAATGGAAGGGAGGTTAGTTTGTGTGATGGTCTGGGCTATTTCCACAACTCTCTGCGATTTCTTGCGCTCTTGGATGGAGCTGTTCCCAAACCATGCAGTGATGTATTCCGATAAAATGCTTTCTACGGTGCATCTGTAGATGTTGGTGATGACATGCCGAACCTCCTAAGCCTTCTGTGGAAATAGAGGCGTTGATGTGCTTTCTTGGCCAGCGCTTCGATGTGGCTCATCCAGGACAAATTGCTGGTGATATTTAATCCTAAGAACTTGAAACTTCCAACCATCTCTACTTCGGTCCCATCAATGTATGTGTGTGTGTGACGTTTAGCCTCCTAAAGTTGATCACAATCTCCTTTTTCTTGTTGACATTGATCGAGAGGCTGTTGGCTGGGCACCAGGTTACAAGGTTTTTCATCTTTTTCATGTACTCTGTCTCATCGTTATTTGATATCCGGCCCACTAGGCTGTCTGCAGATTTGTAAATTGTGTTGGAATGGTATTTGGCCTCAAAGTCATGAGTGTATAATGAGTGTAGAAGGAAGCTGAGAACACATCCCTGCGGGGCACCAGTGTTGAGAATAATCGGAGAGGATGATTTGTCACCTATTCTCACTGATTGTGGCCTGTTGGTCAGGAAGTCGAGGGTCCAGTTACAGAGAGGAGTGTAGACTCCAAGTTCCAGGAGTTTGGAGATGGGGTTGGATGGGATAATGGTATCGAAAGCAGAGTTGTAGTCTGTCATAGATGTGCTTCTTATCCAGGTATTCCAGGGGTGAGTGTAGGGTCAGGGAGATGGCATCAACCATGGACCTGTTGTGGATAGGCGAACTGCAGTGGATGGTCTTGGCACAGATATTGTGGGCCGAATGGCCTATTCTTGTGCTGTTCAATGTTCAAATCAACCCTGGGGGTGGGCTTGGAGAGGACATTCACTGGTGGCAGGGTTTGAGCAACGATTGGTGTAGAGGCGGAGTTTGAACGGCTGACTGCGGTGAGAGGCGGAGTTTGAACGGTGACTGCAGTGAGAGGCGGAGTTTGACCGGCGACTGCGGTATAAGCAAAGATCCTATAGCTGTAGGATCTTTGGTCTAAGGAGCCGGGTTGGCTTTTTCGTGCCGGCCCTTGTTTCGAGTGTGTGGAAGAGGTTTGTGGTTGCGGGGAGCGATAATGGCGGAACAGAGCCTGGAAATCGACGGCGGGATAATGGAAGGGGTGAGTGGTGCGTGGACGCGGGCCCGGGCCCTTTGCTTTGCCGGGCCTGTGCTGTCCGCTCTGGGTTTCGCTCACGTCGACTGCGCGGTTTTTGGGCCTGGAGTGGAAATCTGGCATTTATAATGTTTTAATGCCAATCGTAGTTGTGTTCAGAGCGCGGAATAAAACTGTCTGTCGAAATAAAGCAGTGGGTCGGATCTGATTATATTGTCACGGCCCCTCAGTCTCGGCCCGTTACTTTGGGTCGTTCTTTACATCGGACAATTATAATCAATAATTGTCATTTCAAATCTAACAGCTTGCTTGAGTATTGCTTGTATCGTATTGATCAACTATGATGTATACGTTTCTGGTCTAGTTTCGAGGGTTTAAAAGTCTCGAATTACATTCAAGAATTTGGGGTGGGTTTGGACAACTCACAATGTATCTGCTTCAGAGATGTTGTTGTCTGACCCGCTAGTTACTCCAGCTTTTTGTGTCTATCTTTGGTTATGTATCAGTCTGAAGAAGGGTCCTGACCTGAAATATTACCCATCCATATTCTCCAGAGATGCTGCCTGACCCGCTGAGTCACTCAAGCACTTTGTGCCTTTTTTTTGTAAACCAGCATCTGCAGTTCCTTGTGTCTACAAGTGAAATTAAATGATTGATGATAATCAGATGTTGTGGATGGTTGTTCTGATGTTTAATTTGATTGTTGATAGAGAAAACACTGATCCTATTATGATGCCAATTTATGTCCTCCACAGGTTTAGGTTTATTATTGTCACCTGTTCTGAGGTAGTGATTTTTTGTTTTGTTTTGAATACTATCCAATCAGATAATATAATTATATATCACTATTTATAACTGATATAGCCCATTACCTATTAAAGGGCTTTCATTTATGGGTAGCTTGAGAATGTGAAAGTCTTGTTGTTAGCAATCATTATGTGTCGATGTATCTGCTGTGATTCAGTTGGTAGTGGTTTTGTCTCTAATTACATTCAGATAAATTTATTGTCATACGCCATAGAATCATAATCATAGTCGTACAGCATGGAAACAGGCCATACTGTCCTTTCTGTCCTGGACCTCCTTTGCCTGAATGAAGCACAATGCAAACTGGAGGAACAGCATCTCACATGGAAAGCAAATAACTCAACAGTATGAACATTGAATTCTCTAATTTTGTTTTTTCCCCACCCACCTATTCTGCTCTCCTTTCAAACCTGACCCTTCCTCTGGCTTCACATTTCATTCTTCTATCCTTATCATACATTCTTTTGTCTCCTTTTCATCTCTACCGTACGTCTGCTTTGGTGGTAAGAACAGGAAGGCAGATTATTATCTGAATGGTGTCAGATTAGGAAAAGGGGAGGTGCAACAAGACCTGGGTGTCCTTGTACATCAGTCACTGAAAGTAAGCATGCAGGTACAGCAGACAGTGAAGAAAGCTAATGGTATGTTGACCTTCATTGCGAGAGGATTTGAGTTTAGGAGCAAGTTGGTCCTACTGCAGTTGTACAGGGCCCAGGTGAGACTGCACCTGGAGTATTGTGTGCAATTTTGGTCTCCTAATTTAAGGAAGGACATTATTGCTATTGAGGGAGTGTAGCGAGTGTTCACCAGGTTAATTCCTGGGATGGAGGGACTGACACATGAAATAATAGGTGGACTGGGCTTGTATTCACTGGGATTTAAAAGGATGAGAGGAGATCTTATAAAAACATATAAAATTCTTAAATGATTAGACAGGCTAGATGCAGGAACAAAATTCCCGATGTTGGGGGAATCCAGAACCAGGGGGTCACTGTTTAAGAATAAGGGGTAGGCCATTTAGAACTGAGATGAGGAAAAACATTTTTACCCAGAGAGTTGTGAATATCTGGAATTCTCTGCCATAGAAGGTTGTAGAGGCCAAAATTAACTGGATATTTTCAAGAGAGAATTACATTTAGCTCTTATGGCTACAGGAATCAAGGGATATGGGGGAAACAGCAGGAACGGGGTACTGTTTTCAGATGATCAGCCATGATCATATTGAATGGTGGTGCTGGCTCAAAGGGCTGAATGGCCTACTCCTGCACATATTTTTCTATGTTTTTATGTCTGCCCACCTGGCAATTAAAACGTTCCCTCATCTGTACCCACCCATCACTTGCAGGCTTTGTCTTTTTCCTCACTACCCTTGCAACGTCCCGTCTCCCCCCCCCCCCCCCCCCAACCACAATTAGCCTGAAGAAGGGTCCTGACCTGAAACGTCACCTATTCATGTCCTCCAGAAATGCTGCCCGACCCGCTGAGTAATTCCAGCAATTCGTTTTTTTCTTTTAAACCAGCATCTGCAGTTCTTTGTGTCTCTTGTGTACATTAACTCCTGGGTAAATAGTCATACAGCACAGAAACAGGCCATTCAGCCCAACCTACCCCTGCTGACTAAGATGCCCCAACTACGCTGGTCCCATTGCCTGCCTTTGGTCCATGTCCCTCTAAACCTTTCCTATCTATGTACCTAGCCAAGTGTTTTTTAAATGGTGCTCTTGTACCTGCCTTGAATACCTCCTCTGGCAGCTTGTTCCATATACCCGCCACCCTCGGAGTCTAAAAAGTTGCTCCTCACGTTCCTATTAAATCTTGACCCTCTAACCTTAAACCAATGTCCTCTGGTTCTCGATCCTATACATGCGTGAGTGCTCATAATACGATAGAATTCAACCTGCAGTTTGAGATGGAGAAATCGGATGCATTAGTATTATTGTTGAGTAAAGGTAACTATAGAGGCATGACAAAGGAGCTGGCGAAAGTTGATTGGAAGGGTACTCTAGCAGGTATGATAGTTTAGGTTAGTTCAGTTGAGTAGCAATGGCGGGAGCTTTTGGGGAATAATTTAGAAGATGCAGGTGCTTTTCAACCCAAAGTTGAAGAAACATACCAAGAGGAAAATGAAGCACCGTGGCTGAGAAAGAGTCAAAGACAGCATAAAAGCAAAAGAGAAGGCAGAGATTAGTGGGAAGCTGGAGGATTGAAAAGCTTTTAAAAAGCAACTAAAATAGCAATAAGGGGAGAAAAGGTCAAATATGAAGATAGACTAGCCAAAATATAAAAGAGGATACCAAAAGCTTTTACAGATAGATAAACAGTATAGCAGAGGCAAAAGTGGACATTGGACTGCTGGAAAAAAATGCTGGTAAAGTAATAATGGGGAACAAAGGGATGGCAGAGGAACTGAATAAGCATTATGCTTCAGTGTTTACAGTGAAAGACACTAGCAATGTGCCTGAAATTCAAGTCAGGGGACAGAAGTGAGTGCAGTCACTATTACTGAGGAGGTGGTACTTGAGAAGCTGAAAGGTGGAAAAGTGGATATGTCACCTGGACTTGATGGATTACACACCAAGGTCTAAAAGACGTAGCTGTAAAGATTGTGGAAGTGTTAGTAGTGATCTTTCAAGAATCACTGGGATCGGGAAAGGTTCCAGAGGACTGGAAAATCGTAAATGTGACAACTGTTTAAGAAAGGAGTGAAGCAAAAGAAAACAAATTATAGGCCAGTTAGTCTGACTTCTGTGATTGGCAACATTTTAAAAGCCCATTATTAAGGATAAAGTTTGGAGACACTTGGAAGCGCTCATGCAATCATGCCTCTTATCTCTGTCAGATCATATTTGTATGTTTAAGAAGGAACTGCAGATGCGAGAAAATCGAAGGTACACAAAAATGCTGAAGAAACTCAGCGGGTGCAGCAGCATCTATGGAGCGAAGGAAATAGGCAACGTTTCGGGCCGAAACCCTTCTTCAGACATTGCTAGTGTCTTCCACTTGTATGTTTTTCTGTAGTGCAAGTAGTTATATTGTAGGGATAGCTACTTTCCCACAACTATCTAATTCTTGAACCAATGTGCACGATAATGGAACACTACAGTCCCTTTCTTTCACTACCTTGGAGTTGTCTTTTTCTAATTGTTTTGCACTAATTTTTTTGCGCAATATTTATTTTGAATCTGTTTTTGTGTGTTTTGTCTGAGTCTATGTACCTGCAAAGTTGCTGCAGACTGGATATTTGTTATGCCTGTACCTTGCTATATGTGCAAATGCCAATCAACTCAATTTTACTCTGAATGTTTGTGGCATTTTCTCTTTCCAGGGAGGGCAGATTTTGCGTGTTTGTACGGCGCTAAGTTGCCTTCTAGGAGTGAAGATAAAAATACACAATATCCGAGCGGGGAGAAGTACACCTGGGCTGAGGTAAGTGTACTCAACTTATTTTATCACAATTTATTTCCATCCATCAAACTCTAGTGTGATATTAGGTGGTATTATCACCTAATACCACATTATATGGTGCCTTCGTTCTTGAAGCCAGTGAGATAATCCACTGACTATGACCATCAATCTGACATAAGGCTACATTTTGATAGGGTTGTCAAAAGGCTTTAGCCATTGTTGTTGGAAAGTGGTGTTTATGGAGTTCGCATTACAAAGTTGCCGCAGAAGTAGAAGCCATTGAGTCTATTAATACAGTACTAATTAAATTATGAGTTTTTACAAATCTGTTTTCCTTTAGTAAAAAGCGGAAAGCTGGAAGAAGTCAACAGGTTAAGGAGCATGTAGGCAAATGTGTATATAGGGCCGAGGGAAGAGGAAAGATTGTTGGCATATAGCAGGACAAAGAGGTGGGATAGAGGCCAATACGTGGAATATCTGATTATACATATCACATGTTAGCTGATCAGAGGGAGCCAGATGTGGAAGGAGGGCTGGGCCAAAGGCTGGTAGGTGACAGGTGGAACGAAATTTGGGAGGTAGTGATGATGGGCATATAGAATTGTGTGGGGGGGGGGGGGGGGGGAGGAATGGGAGTGGGGAGAGCAAAACTAGGTGGATGGGTGAATGTGTGTGGGATGAGAAGTTTAGGATGGATGCTCAGCTGCAATTGGAACAGTTAATGGATAAGAATGAATGAATAAGTTTAAGTTTATTGGCCAAGACTGTACACATACATGAAATTTGCCTTGGTGCTCCGCTCGCAAGTAACAACATGACATACAGTAACAATTAAGTAACAATGATACATTAAACATTAAACATTAATAATTAAACATAGTCCCCTGTCACAATGGAGTAGGTTGAGGAAAGACAGGTTGGTGTGTGAGTCGGAAGGAGAGATAAAATGATATGCAACCCGAAGCTCAAGATTGCTGTTGTGGACAGCGTAAATGCTGCACAAGGTGGTTGCCTAATCTATGTATCGTATGGTTTAACCCATGTAGAGGATGGCCTGTTTGTGAGCACCAAGTAAGACTAGGTTGGAAGAGATGCAGTTGAACCTCTGCATCACCTGGAGGGATTTGGTGGCGAGGGATGAAATTAAGGGACAAGTATTACACCTTCAACAGTGCCAAGCGATGAAGGGCAGTGGTTAACTTCATACTTCAACCCACTATGTCTGTACCGAACGTAATGCCTAGATAAACTAATCTCATCTTCTTGCACATATCCATACCCCTAATTCCCTGCATATCCATGTGTCTATTTACATTTGCTTGTTATCATTTTGATGGGTTAAAGACTATTCCGAATTGATGAGTACTTTCAGAAGAGAATGTTCTAATTAGGTTAGTTTGCGGTCTCTTTTACAACCACAAATGGCTGGTGTCAGAAATTGAAGAATATTTAAAAATGGTGCAAAAATAGTGATATTCATAAATTATGTCATTATGTCCTTGACTTGAGGCTCTTGCGATGGAGATTGATAAACTTCTAATTAATGTAACCATCATAAACAATAAATGCATAAGCAAGGACCTTAATAATAGGATTCTACTGAAAACAAAATTTTGATTTTTAAGGCCGCAGCATCTGTCAGGACTCCAGATGATTTGTGATTTATGTGATGGTTGCCTTGAAGAAGCCAAAGTGGGTTCCACAGAAATCTACTTCACGCCAGGTAAAATCAACGGAGGTAACCATGTTGCAGATACAAAAACAGCAGGGTAAGCATAAACACACATAGTAGCATATGTAATGTGATTTTAGATTGATACAGAGCTTGTCATTAACTGAATTTTGTGAAGGTTAATAAATGCGTCAAGAGTGTTTAATTGTCATATTTACTGGCAACAGAACAATGAAACTCTTACTTGCAGCAACTTAACAGGTCCATAAATGCACATAAATATATAATAATCATAATGCAATAAATTAATAATCATAATACTAGATAATCATAATCGCACAAAAAAACAAAAATGTGCAACCAAAAGACCAGAGTCTATGGTAGATTATAGTTGCTGAGGTTAGTGTTGTGTAGTGTTCAAGAGGCTGATGGTTGCTGGAAAGAAGTTGTTGAACCTGGTTGTCTCGGTTTTCAGTTCGTTCAAATGTTATCAGCGAGGAGACTGTGGTCAGGGTGGTTTGGGTCTTTGATGTTAGCTGCTATTTTGAGGAAGTGCCTCCTATAGATCCCTTTAATGGTGGGGAGGTCACCATTTGTAATGGAGCAGACATTGTCTACCCTGCTTTGTAGTCTCCTTCGTTCTTTGGCATTCAAGTTGCCAAACCAAGCCATGATGCAACCAGTCATTATGCTTACTACCATATGCTTGTAGAATTTCAGTAGAGTATTTATCAACATACTGAATCTCCTGAATTTTCTAAGGCACTAGAGGCATTCATAAGGTCTAGGAACAGAATGAGGCCATTTGACCCATCAAGTCTACTCTGACATCCAATCATGGCTGATGTATCTTTCTCTCTCAACCTCCTTTTCCTGTCTTTGTCCCATTACCCATGACACCCTTACTAATCAAAAATCTGTCAACCTCCTCCTTAAAAACATCCATTGATGGCCTCCACAGCTGTCTGTGGCAATGAATTCCACAGCGTCACCACTAGTCATCACTCTGACTAAAGAAACTTCCCTCATCTCCAATTTGAATGATAATTGAATGCCAAATGTACGTAAAATGGGACCAGCTTGAATAGGGAGGTTGCATGGGTCGAGGTCACGGCCCGTGACCCTTATTGTTGCCACGCATCGCCTTCTGGAGTACAAGTGCTGAACGTCAGGTAAGCACTTATTATGGCTGCCAGTACAGTGGGCCCGTCTTCTGTCCCAGCATCCGGACTCCACGCTGACTGGTTCCACACTCGCAGACCTCGGGCCGTCTGTCCCCGCGGCCGGTATTTGGTGGCTGAAATATATAACCATATAACAATTACAGCATGGAAACAGGCCATCTCGACCCTTCTAGTCCGTGCCGAACACGTATTCTCCCCTAGTCCCATATACCTGCGCTCAGACCATAACCCTCCATTCCTTTCCCGTCCATATAACTATCCAATTTATTTTTAAATGATAAAAACGAACCTGCCTCCACCACCTTCACTGGAAGCTCATTCCACACAGCCACCACTCTCTGAGTAAAGAAGTCCCCCTCATGTTACCCCTAAACTTCTGTCCCTTAATTCTCAAGTCATGTCCCCTTGTTTGAATCTTCCCTACTCTCAGTGGGAAAAGCTTATCCACGTCAACTCTGTCTATCCCTCTCATCATTTTAAAGACCTCTATCAAGTCCCCCCCTTAACCTTCTGCGCTCCAAAGAATAAAGCCCTAACCTGTTCAACCTTTCTCTGTAACTTAGTTGCTGAAACCCAGGCAACATTCTAGTAAATCTCCTCTGTACTCTCTCTATTTTGTTGACATCCTTCCTATAATTAGGCGACCAAAATTGTACCCCATACTCCAGAATTGGCCTCACCAAAGCCTTGTACAATTTTAACATTACATCCCAACTTCTATACTCAATGCTCTGATTTATAAAGGCCAGCACACCAAAAGCTTTCTTTACCACCCTATCTACATGAGATTCCACTTTCAGGGAACTGTGCACAGTTATTCCCAGATCCCTCTGTTCACCTGCATTCTTCAATTCCCTACCATTTACCATGTACGTCCTATTTTGATTTGTCCTGCCAAGATGTAGCACCTCACACTTATCAGCATTAAACTCCATCTACCATCTTTCAGTCCACTCTTCCAACTGGCATAAATCTCTCTGTAGACTTTGAAAATCTACTTCATTATCCACAACCCCGCCTATCTTAGTATCATCTGCATACTTACTAATCCAATTTACCACACCATCATCCAGATCATTGATGTGCATGACAAACAACAGTGGACCCAACACAGATCCCTGTGGCATCCCACTAGTCACTGGCCTCCAACCTGACAAACAACCATCCACCATTACTCTCTGGCATCTCCCATTCAGCCACTGTTGAATCCATCTTGCTACTCCACCATTAATACCCAACCATTGAACCTTCTTAACCAACCTTCCATGAGGAACCTTGTCAAAGGCCTTACTGAAGTCCATATATACAACATCCACTGCTTTACCCTCATCAATTTCCCGAGTAACCTCTTCAAAAAATTCAAGAAGATTAGTCAAACATGACCTTCCAGGCACAAATCCATGTTGACTGTTCTTAATCAGACCCTGTTTATCCAGAAGCTTATATATATTATCTCTAAGTATCCTTTCCATTAATTTGCCCACCACTGACGTCAAACTAACAGGTCTATAATTGCTAGGTTTACTCTTAGACCCCTTTTTAAGCAATGGAACAACATGCGCAGTACGCCAATCCTCCGGCACTATTCCCGTTTCTAATGACATTTGAAATATTTCTGTCATAGCCCCTGCTATTTCTACACTAACTTCCCTCAATGTCCCAGGGAATATCCTGTCCGAACCTGGAGACTTATCCACTTTTATATTTCTCAAAAGTGTCAGTACTTCCTCTTCTTTGAATCTC
This sequence comes from Amblyraja radiata, assembly GCF_010909765.2. Lineage (NCBI taxonomy): Eukaryota > Metazoa > Chordata > Chondrichthyes > Rajiformes > Rajidae > Amblyraja > Amblyraja radiata. The sequence goes on along the minus strand of NC_045965.1, from coordinate 7,382,352 downwards.
ATAGTTTCCATAGCTACTCTACTTGTTTCCCTTACCTCACATAATTCAATATCCTTCTCCTTGGTGAATACCGAAGAAAAGAAATTGTTCAATATCTTCCACCATCTCTTTTGGCTCTGCAGATAGCTGTCCACTCTGACTCTCTAATGGACCAATTTTATCCCTCGTTATCCTTTTGCTATTAATATAGCTGTAGAAACCCTTTGGGTTTACTTTCACCTTACTTGCCAAAGCAACCTCATATCTTCTTTTAGCTTTTCTAATTTCTTTCTTAAGATTCTTTTTACATTCTTTATACTCCTCAAGCACCTCATTTACTCCATGCTGCCTATAATTATTGTAGATCTCCCTCTTTTTCCGAACCGTGTCCAATTTCCCTTGAAAACCATGGCTCTTTCCGATTTTTACTATTTCCTTTCAACCGAACAGGGACATAAAGATTCTGTACTCTTAAAATTTCACCTTTAAATGTACTCCATTTCTCTTCCACATCTTTCCCATAAAACAAAATGTCCCAATTTACTCCTTTTAAATCCTTTCGCATCTCCTCAGTTAGCCTTTCTCCAATCAAAAATCTCAACCCTAGGTCCAGTTCTGACCCTCTCCATAATTATATTGAAACTAATGGTATTGTGATCACTGGTCCCGAACTGTTCCCCAACGCATACCTCTGCCACCTGACCCGTCTCATTTCCCAACAGGAGGTCCCTTCTCTAGTAGGTACTTCTATGTATTGCTGCAAAAAACTATCCTGCACACATTTTACAAACTCCAACCCATCCAGCCCATTTACAGAATGTGTTTCCCAGTCTATGTGTGGAAAATTGAAATCTCCCACAATCACTACCTTGTGCTTACTACTAATATCTGCAATCTCCTTACATATTTGCTCTTCCAATTCTCGCTCCCCATTTGGCGGTCTATAATACACCCCTATAAGTGTTGCTACCCCTTTCCCATTTCTCAGTTCCACCCAAATAGCCTCCCTAGACGAGCCCTCTAATCTAGCCTGCCAAAGCACTGCTGTAATATCTTCCCTGATAAGCAATGCAACACCTCCACCTCTTGCCCCTCCAATTCTATCACACCTGAAGCAACGAAATCCTGGAATATTTAGTTTCCAATCACAGCCCTCCTGCAACCATGTTTCACTGATCGCCACAACATCATACTTCCAGGTGTCAGTCCAGGCTCTAAGTTCATCCACCTTTCTTACAATGCTCCTAGCATTAAAATATACACATTTAAGAAACCCACCCTCTCTTATTCTCTGTTTATTGTCTTTTTCTTCTCTCCCCTACATTTTGGGTCAGTGCTACCATTCTCTGCCTCCTGCCTTACCACTGACTGCTAGCTTTCCCAATTTGAGTCCCTCCCCCCAACCATACTAGTTTAAAGTCTCCCCAGTAGCCTTTGCAAATCTCCCCGCCAGGATATTGGTCCCCCTCGAGTTCAAGTGCAACCCGTCCTTTCTGTGCAGGTCGCACCTTCTCCAAAAGAGGTCCCAATGATCCAGAAACTTGAATCCATACCCACTGCACCAGTCCCTCATCCACTCATTTATCCTCCACCTCGCTCCATTCCTACTCTCACTGTCGCGTGGCACAGGCAGTAATCCTGAGATTGTTACCTTTGCAGTCCTTCTCCTTAACTCTCTAACTAACTCCCTAAATTCTTCTTTCAGGACCTCTTCTCTTTTTTTACCTATGTCGTTGGTACCTATATGTACCACAACTTCAGGCTCCTCTCCCTCCCATTTCAGGATTTCTTGGACCGTTCAGACACATCCCTGACCCTGGCACCAGGGAGGCAAACTACCATCCGGGTCTCTTGTCTGCGTCCACCGAATCGCCTATACGACCCCCTGACTATAGAGTCCCCTATTACAATTGCCCTCTTCTTTTCCTTACCCTTCTGAGCAACAGGACCGGTCTCTATGCCAGAGGCCCGGCCGCTGTCGCTGCCCCCAGGTAGGCTGTCTCCCCCACCCTTACTCAAACATGAGTACTTATTTTCAAGGTGTACAGCCAACGGGGTACTCACCAGTCCCTGCCTCTGCCCGTTGCCCTTCCTAACTGTGACCCAGTTTTCTGTCTCCCGTGGTCTTGGAGTGACCACCTCCCTGTAACTCCTATCTATGACCTCCTCGCTCTCCCTGAGCAGACAGAGATCATCGAGTTGCTGTTCCAGGTTCCTAACACGGTCCCTTAGGAGCCCCATCTCGACGCACCTGGCGCAGATGTGGACGTCTGGAGGGCACTCAGACTCCATGACCTCCCACATCTGACATCCAGAACAGTAAACTGCCCTGGCCCTCATTCTCCCCCTTAACCGAATACAATAAAGCCTTACCCGGGATACAAGCCAATCAGCTGCTTCCTCTAGTCCTGTAACGGCTGCTTCCTCTAGTCCGTTCGACCAATCAGAGGCTTCCACCAGCCCCCTTAATTTTAAGTGTGATCTGCGAATGGAACGTTGCAGATTTTGATAGTCCTCCCTCTGTAACGGCTCCCGGGCCTCTGTTGAGACAAGCCCCGCGATGGGTTTTTTAACTCACCACACGAAGGTCGCTCCTCCTTCTGTAACGGCTCCCGAGCCTCTGTTGAGACAAGCCCCGCGATGGGTTTTTTAACTCACCACACGAAGGTCGCTCCTCCCTCTGTAACGGCTCCCGGGCCTCTGTTGAGACAAGCCCCGCGATGGGTTTTTTAACTCACCACACAAAGGCCGCTCCTCCCTCTGTAACGGCTCCCGGGCCTCTGTTGAGACAAGCCCCGCGATGGTTTTTTTAACTCACCACACGAAGGTCGCTCCTCCCTCTGTCGGCGGCGGGGCTACAGACAGCCCGGCACCTGGGGGGAATCATCCCGTGTGTGGGTCGGGAGTGAATCGCCCCGTGTGTGGGTCGGGGGGTGGGTGTGGGGAATCACCCCGTGAGATGGTGGGGTTGGGGGAGTGAATCACCCCATGTGTGGGTCGGGGGTTGGGGGGGTGAATCACCCCAGTGTGGGGGTCAGGGTCCGGTGCCGGTGCAGCGCGGTCAGTGACTCTGGATGGGCGGAGGGACCAGACTGTCTCCAACTCTGCTGCAGCTGACGGGAACGTTGCCAGGTTTATGGCCCCACGTGTCCGCTGCCCGGAGCCACGGCCCCGCTCCACCCGGCCCCGTGTGTGAGCGCTGCCGACCCACAGCCCGTCACAGTGCAGCCGCACAGGGGGAGACGGGGCAGAGGGCGGCCGTGGCCGGACAGCGCTGACCCCGGGGGGAGGTTTGGGGCTGTCCCGAGGGATCCGCTCCTTCGGCCGCTTGCACCTTGGTGCTCGGGTTCAGACCGCTCAGTCAACCTCCAGCCCTGGGCGGTCGTGGGCCGGGACAGCAGTCCCTGAGCAGCAGTGATTTTGGCGGTTTTCTCTAACGGTTACCCCTATTTCCAAAAATTGTTTACAGCGCAAAAATTGACTTTTGGCGGTTTTTAACAGGTAAGAACGTACGTGTTTCGTGTGTTAATAGTATATGCCGGAAGCTGACTTGTACTCCAGAAGAGTTGAACTACTCCATGCGTCATGCGATTTGACCTTATGACCTTGCGTGCAACCTCCCTATAGACATCTTCGTCAGCATGGACAAGTTGGGCTGAAAGGTCTGTTTCTGTGCTGTGTGACTCTTATTCTCTATGACTAAGGTCAATTGTGTTTTGTTTACTAGGAGCGTCAGTCTATTAATGCAGGTCTCCATTCCGTGTGTTCTCTTTGCTGCTTCTCCATCACAACTGATTTTACGAGGAGGCACTAATGCTGAGATGGCTCCACAGATTGATTATACTTTACAAGTAAGAGCCAGTATGGTGTTGGGGAAATTGGCTGTGTGCACTTTTCTAAGGATAGTATTTTATCTTATTGTAATAGAAATTTTATTAATTTGTATATTTCCAACCTTTTAAGATTTTCAATTCATTTGCGTATGTGCACATTTATAAGCATGTTTTACGTTAGCTGCTTTTAGTTTTAGTTTCTATGGAACTTTTCACTGAGCACAAAGTAAGCCAAAACCAAAGACCAAATGGACATTTCAAAATGGCCTTCAGTCTGACATTTTCTACAATTATCTGATTTCCATCTGCAATATCTCTGATTTTATTTGGCATCTGTTTCCTGTCAGTGTGATTAAAATTAGAGACTTATTTTACACAGATATATTGTCATTTTCAAAAAGAGACCCTCTTACTCTAAATGCTCTATGTTCACTATTCAATGGATCAGACATTTGACTGAATAGCCAATGGTTGTTTTGAAATCGTCTGGGCACGATGAAAGCATTTAATATTCTTCAGAAAACACGCTTTGTGCTATATTATAATCCTTCTTTCTACATATTAACCAACTAATCTTTGTGTATGTGTGTATAATGGATACTAGCAATAACATTTATATTACATTTTTATATTAATGGAACATCCCAATACCTGTACAGGAGTATTTAAAAAGTTTGGGAAGGGGACTGGACAATAATGAGTATCTTCAAGTGTGTGGCAGTGATGATAAAGGGTTAGTGAGGAAATTCAGGCCATGGTGTATTGGCAACTGAGAATGACTGCCATTGTTGGGGCAATCGTAATGTTCTTTGGTTGTGGACTGAAGGAACTTGCAGAGATAGGAGGGGTGATGGATTAGAAACCAAGCATGTGAGTTGCAAATTTATGTAGATATATAAGAAATATATATTTTACGGTATTAATGAATATGGTGGAAGATGTTTTGGCTGAAGGGCAGAAAGCAGAATGAGTATCTTGGTAAGGTTTTTTTAAATATATGCTGCATGTTGTGAATGATAAAGAAGAAAGTGGAAGATCGACACAATGTTGGAGTACCTCAGCGGAACTGGCAGCATCTCTGGAGAGAAGGAATGGGTTCTCTCCAGAGATGCTGCCTGTCCCGCTGAGATACTTCAACATTTTGTGTATCTTCGATTTAAACCGTCATCTGCAGTTCTTTCCTACAAAAGAAGAACGTTTGATGAGGTGCTCAAAAAGGAGCAAGATGTCAGGTGTGGAGTTGTGCCAGACCAAGATATGATTTAGTGATGGAATGTGCACTATCACAATGAAGGTTTTGAGCAGGTGGTCAAAGGTAGTGCTTGGTGGGGTAGCTTGATTTAGGAAGATGTCCTTGTCTATTAGCCAGATTTCTATCAAGACACTGATAATATACTCATCCACAATCTTCCTCATGTGAGTGTCTAGTTCACAAATAAATTGACATTCTGGTGGATGGTGCAGTTACAATGCTGGGAAGGATCAGTTGAATGCAAAAGACTCTTCAGAGACTGCCAAGAGGTTCCGAGGGAAGCTATAAACTAAGTTGTACCATACAGCACAATGACAGGAGAATGGGAAGGTGGAGGAACACTGAAGGATGCGAGACAGAATTTGGGACGATATTGTATCTGAAAGGAGGAAAACAAAAGGAGGCATGATTACTTAAAATAATCAGCAAGGGATAATGGTCTTCCAGGGTCCATATTAGCCAATACTATTGATCATTCTGTGTCATCAAATATGGACCCCCTCCTCTTCAAAAACCAAATGACAAATCTAAAACAAATGACATTTCCACGGAAACATTTTCATTTAATGATATTTAATGATATTATCGTTAACCTAGCTTTTTCCCCTTTGGTCTCTGTGACAAAGAGGAGTGCAAGTAGGATAAATGTTCAGTTCCCATTTATGTTGTGGGAATGATGCCACCCACTTGCTCTGCCATTGAAATGGAATCAAGGAATGGAATGATAAAAAAAATAAAATAAAAATTCTGACAGCAAACATTAAAATGTTAACTTGCACCACACCACCTCCAGGTCCCTCAGATCGTCCGATGGGGTTATTGAACATCCCGCGGTCTAGGCATAAGCTCAGTGATGACAACGTCTTTGCGGTTGCAGCTCCTAGACTGTGGAACAGCATCCCTCTTCCCATCAGAACTGCCCCCTCCATCGACTCTTAAGTCGAGACTCATCTTTTGAGACTTAACTCATCTTTACTCTCAAGCATTTCTAGATGTCCTCTGAGGGATGTATACATATGTATGTATTTATGTATGTACGTTAGTACCTCTATAACGTTAGTACCTCCACTAATGTAAAGCACTTTGGTCAACGAGAGTTGTTTTTTAAATGTGCTATAGAAATAAAAGAGACTTGAAGGCATTGGTTAGGCTCTTTTTGTTCAGTTGGGTTTGGATTAATGGTAGTTATACTAAAACAATTTTAATTTTTTCTTAAAAATCAGATACAAAATGTAATAATCAAATGTTCTGTTTTGCAGGTCTGTAAACCAATCATGGAAAAGTTTGGATTTCATTTTGACTGTGATGTAAAAATGAGGTGGGTTTTGAGCAGAGCAGTTCAAAAATTGAGTAATTATTTTAGTTTGGTTCGGATATACAGCATGGAAACAGGCCCTTCAGCTCACCGAGCACACCGATTATCGATCACCCATTCACATTCATGCAAACTCCACACAGACTGCACCCGTGTCAGGATCAAATCCAGGTTTCTGGTGTTGTGAGTCACCACTGTGCCACTCTTTTACTTGTACACCCAATTTCAATAACAATTCAAATTAATACTGCTAATATTTGTCTTCACACACAAAGTAAATCTTATTTTGCATTGAAACGGTGGTGAATATTTTTAGCTTCATAAGAATGTTGGGTATTAAAGCACAAGGTAATATTGACAATTACTTTTCATAAAGAGCATTTAACATCATAATACATTGGGCCAGAAACGACACAGTGTAAGATGGTTGCTAAATGTGATACCAGGTACCAGAATTATTAGATTGATGTATTAAATGTTCACATTTACTATAAATATTCCTTGTTCTCTCCACTCCTTTCTCTGTAACCTGTTTGATTTCTAGCTGTTCAGTTATTTTGTCAGTCAGAACAGCACTGGTTGTTATCAGTCAATGATTACAATCAGTAATCTGGAATGCTATTTTATTTTTTCTGCAATTGTTAATTGGTGTGAGTTTTATACTTAGAATTTGTTTTATTTTAAATTTCCAGCAGAATTGCTTTTTAATTATTAAATATAGAACTTTGGGAAATGGGAATAGAACATATTGTAAGAATGATTATGAGGAATTTGTCCAACTCCATTAGGAAGTGGTTTTGGGTTTTATGAAAGTGATGACACTTAAATGACCACTGAGAGAAGTAGATGTTGGAATCTGGAGCACCAAATAATCTGCTGGAGAAACGTTTTAATAATAATTGGTTATTGTTCATAAACAGAATATGTGTTGGCTGTGGGAACTTGGTATTCTTCAGTAAGAGGCCATAACAACCAAGTTGTGATTACTGTCGATTTGTAGTCCTTATAATAACTGGCCTCACACCATGTCAGGTTATATAGTTTATTGGTTACAAGCAATACAACTTCTCACTTAAAAGTTCACTTTAAGACTAAAGGAATGCAGCAGACCGCGACGCTAACAAGCTAGTGGGCGCAACTACAAATGCATGACTCGTAGCATGAGCCACAAATCTACAATTACTAATCCAAACATCTGCATTTTATAGTATAGTTTAATCTAGTTTATTACATTATTGTCGCGTGTACCATGGTACAGTGAAGCTTTTGAGAGATCTGGACCAGGCACTCCTGGGGAATTGTTGACTATGCCATTCTGTTTCATCTGGCACTTCAGATTAATAATTCAATCAATTCAATTCAATCAGATTTATTCATCACATACACAATAAAGTGCAGTGAAATGAACTTGCCAGCAGCGGTACAATCAAAAAGAACACACAATAATAATTTAACACAAACATCCACCACAGCATTCTTCACTGTGGTGAAAGGCACAAAGCACAATCAGTCCTCCATTGTTCCCCCGTGGTCGGGGCCATAAACCTCTGCAGTCGCCGCTACGGGTGGCCAAATGTACAGGCCTACTCGCCTGTAAGGTAAGTCCGGAATCGGTGCTTCGCTACCGGAGACCGCGGCTTCAGGATGTCGTAGGCCGCAGGCCGGCAGTTGGAGTTCTTCTCCAGGGATCCCCGGTGAGGGATCCTGTTTCCGACAGTAAGTCCACGCCACGCCTGCGGCTAGAAGCAGCACAGACGCTTCAAGATGTTGTCATTAATTCTTTTTGAAAATGCTGAGGGTGAAGACTGGTAAATTTGAGCCACTGAAGTTTTTATTTTGCAGAGGCTACTATCCAAAGGGTGGAGGTGAGGTGAAAGTAAAACTTTCTCCAATAAAATGGATTACTCCAATAGACATGACAGAAAGAGGAACCATTACAAAGATCCATGGGAGAGCCTTTGTTGCTGGAGTTCTACCAATTAAAGTATGTGGTAAATGTTATAAACCTTTTTTTAATGTTACACAATTAACATTTTTATTTTCATTTATGCACACTTATTTTTTGCTTCAAAATAAGCTTTTTTTGCTTTGCCTGAAGTATTATATTCAATATTGACAAAATATATGCAGAAATTAAAGCTGGGGCGTTGAGCCCCTTGTCAGGTGAAGTATGCCACCTTATTGGGTATAGGTTATGATGATTGGGTATCAGTATAGAAATGCTTCCAATCAATTGTACTGAAGAATAAAAACAACTTATGTTGGGTCCAGATGAAGGGTCGACTGTCCATTTCCCTCAGCTGCTATTCCACCTCCGATTTCTTCCGGCAGAATGTTTGTGGCTCCAAATTATGTTGGGATTGCTCATGGGAGCTTTAAAAGGGAATATTGAGAAAGTATGTTGGGATTAGTAAATACTTTTGTGGCAATATGAGCATGCCACTTTGCAGATGAATACTATGGTCATGTAGTACAAAGTGAACTATGGTCATGCACTCCAGCCCAGCACCTCTTTGGTCACTTTCCTGTTTTGGCACACAAGATCACCAAATAATATTAAATTCTATTTCACAATTTGCTCAGATGGAATTTCAAACTTCAAATCTCTGGCTGTCAAATGCTAAATTCAGTACAAAATGTAACTCAGTGGGACAGGCAGCATCTGGATATAAGCAATGTTTTGTTTTTGGGTCGAGACATGAGGAAGGGTGTCGCCCCGAAACGTCACCCATTCCTTGGCTCCAGAGATGCTGCCTGTCCCGCTGAGTTACTCCAGCATTTTGTGTCTATCTTCAATGTAAATTAGCATCTGCAGTTCCTTCCTACACATACTAAATTCAGTACTCCAGAGCAAATGATTTTGACACTGATAGTTTGACATCTCAAATGACTTTCTTTTATTAGGTGCAACACAATATTCGGCAGAAGATTGCACATTTACTCTGTTAGATTTGAGCTCAAAAGGTTACTTCTTGAATGTTGAAAAATAATTTACTATATCAAACCAATAGTACTAAAATAAGTGAAGATGCTGAGATTCATATGAGTTTTTTTTCTTTTTTCATAGCTTGCAAATGAGATGTCATCTGCAGCCATGCGGTGCATCAGGAAAGAAATGCGTGACATTTATGTGAATATCCAACCTCTGCAGGAGCCCAAGGATAAGGCTTTTGGAAATGGAAATGGAATTATGTAAGAAGCAGAACTCTGCTGTTGTAATCGGATGGGTTCTCTTCTACTTTAAGATCCTGGAGCTTTCATGTTGTAATATAGCATGACTTTTTCCCTGCGTCTATTGGTATTTGTTTCCCCCCCACTCCATCGTGTCATGTTAAATGAATTCAAAAACTGAACACATGCAAAGACATTAATACTGATTTGTGTGTCCTTTTTATTGTGCTTGAGTAAACTGCAGCTAAGTAATTCTGTTAATGCTGATCAAGTGCAACGGCATTTACTGTAAACTCTTTATACAAGATTTACTTAAAGTGCCACCAGCTCAGAGCATGGCTGGCAATAATGTAGTTCTATCATACATTACTACCAACTTGTGACTTTTGGTCTTTAGATTTTTTTTTAGTTGTGAAGGCACAGTTGAGTGATGTTCTGCTAACTTAATTATAGAAGGAGACTTGATCATATGTCAGAAGCTTTCTTTTACTGTTCAAAACAGTGTTGAAGTAACTCTCCTTCCCCACTCCGATTCTTGTTGTTTGATCACTACCATCCCCCATCACCCCCCCGGACACAATCAGTTTGAAGAAGGGTCCTGACCCAAAACATCGCCTGCCATTTCTTCTACAGATGCTGTTTGACAAACTGAGTTATTCTAGCAATTTGTCTTTTACTGTTCTACTTCAGTTAAAATGACAAAATTGGAATTGGTGTGGTTGTTAATGTTCCGCTGTATACAATTTTGCACCACTGATGATATGAAACAATTGTCTTGATTTTCTATGTGACCTTCTCACTATGAGCATTATTTTACCACAGACTAGAAAATTCAGAAGCAGAAACGTAATCACCCCAGAATTTCCCTGAACCCTGCCTGTGTACTTACAATCTTGTTCAGTTTATAATTACAACACTTCCGTTGCAGCACCTGATGCCTGTTATGATAGTGTCAAGAGAGAGTTAGATTTTGCTCATAGGGCTAAGGGAATCGAAGGATATGGGGGGGAAAGCCAGAACGGGGTACTGATTTTGGATGATCAGCCATGATCATATTGAATGGCGGTGCTGATTTGAAGGACCGAATGCACCTATTTTCTATGTTTCCATGACATTTTGCCTTCAGGTTGTGCTCAATATCAAACATTATTTTAATATTCCCACTATTCAACCATTAGTGACCACCATTTTTTTGTTACTAAGTAACCTGTTCATCGGGGTCAAATTGAAAAGCAAGCATGTTGGTTATTCTTGACAATTGTTTCGATAAGGAGTACATCTCAAGTTTAATAAAAATCTGTGTTACTGAAAGGAATTTGATGTGCCTATACAATCCTAAAGAGGATTAATAGTAAATGCCTACCAAGCTCAATGAATTACCATGAGATTCTTCCCTTGTATGACAGCACTAGTTTTTCCGTTGTTGTCGCACTGAATGTGAAGCATCTGTTCTACGTGCAGGCAAAGCAGAACTGCATCGTTGGGGCTCCCTGCCCTTGGCTACCATTTATGCCTTTCACACACCAGCCACATCTCTTGCAGCAAAATTGGAATCCTCAGACGGCAAATTAATTGACATTCTGACAAAGTGCCTCCAAGCTGAAACACTGACTGTTTCTCTTCCAACAAATGTAGCCTAATGTGCGGAGTGATTTCTCTTTTTGTTCTAGATTTCCAGCATCTGCATATATATATATTTTCTCTATTCCTGGTTCTTCAGAGCTAACATAATTGGAGGAATAGGTTTTTTAATGTAATTTTAGAAATTTAGGGGCTCCTGTAAAGTTCTTAGTTATGCATTTTGCAAGATTAGGAGCCGGTTTTGACGAACTTTTACAATAATCAAGTACATATTTTTAGATTTTTTTTTCCAAAAATAGTTCTAATTTTTTTAATCTAATTGATATTTCTTTATATAGTATCGTGGCTGAAACGTCTACAGGGTGTATACTTGCAGGATCTGCCCTTGGTAAAAGAGGTAAAACTGTTTGCATTGTTGTATAAAATTCACAAGGAATAAATACTAAATTAATGTACTGATCTGGTATTAACATATAACAACAACTTTATATGTTTTGAATATGGTCATATATCCTGAGGCTCTTCATCAGAGCTTCATCAGACAAGATCTGATAGCACACTAAGTGACCTGTTGAAATCATGAAAGGCTGTTGGTGAGAGAATAATAATTGTAATATTAAACACACAATATGGAGCGTGTTATATTGTAAAAGGTACAAAAGTTTGTCAAGAAAAATGACTTGCAGATTGCATCAAAGCACTGAGACTAAACTGTTTCTGAAATACAGGAGTTTCTGCAGACCGAGTTGGGCTTGAAGCTGCTGAGATGTTGCTGATGAATCTTCGACATGGTGGATGTGTGGACCAGTACTTGCAGGACCAGGTAAAGGGCACAAACAGGCTATTTCAATAGTTTTTAAAGCTTAAATGTGTTAAAAGAAAGAAAAAATATGGACCTTTATTATCCTGAAGCTATTTCCTCCCTCTTTGCTCCAGTCTTGCTGCCCCTGTAATGAACTGCTATTGGCTGTACGTTAATAGTCTAATACACAATCGACAAGTCTACCACTATATGACGTGGGCTTGCATTCTAATAAGGTCTCACGCATTCTATTGTCTTGATCTTATTCTGAACTTTATACAATTTCTTAATGCCAAATATAATTGGGCCATCTCGTCCTAATTATACTTCTGTAAATTCACATATTGGATTATTAACAACAACATGTTATCTGGCAGATGCGCTGTTACCTGACTATTATTTTAAACTAAAGACTTTAAATGCCCATTGTAATATTTATTCCCATAGACAAATCTGTTTAAAAATGATTTTCTTGGCAACCTTGTTTCAAAGTATTTTCATGGTTTATCTGAAGCCACTGGGAGAGCAAAGAACATGGTGCAGAAACAGGCATTGTTACCACATTTGTCTGGTGGATGTATACACTCCCCTTACATTCAACCTCCCAAAGTGCAACACCTTACACTTGCTCAGGTTAAACTCCATCTGCCACTTCACTGCTCATTTCTGCAGCTGATCTATATCCTGCTGTAACTTCTGGAGGCATTCCTCATTGTCTGCAACTCCTCTAATTTTGGCGTCATCAGCAAACTCACTCACCAACCCACTACATTTACATCTACGTCATTTATATATACGTACCACGAACAGCAGAGGTCCCAGCTCTTTCCCCGTGGAACTCCACTGGTCACAGACCTCCGGCCAGAATATCTGCCTTCCAAGAGTCAAGAGTGTTTTATTGTCATATTCCCAGTGGAAAACTTACTTGCTGCAGCACACAAAATATGCAAACATAGTGCACTGTAAACCACCATAAGTATGTAAAATTATGAATGATATGGATGGGATAGACGGTCAGAACCTTTTTGCCAAGGTGGAAATACTAGAGGAGATGGCTTTAAGGGCAGATATGTGGGGCTTTTTTTTTTTTTTTTTTTTTTATTGCACAGAGGATGGCGGGTGCCTGGAATACACTGTCGGAAGCGGTGGTGGAGGCATTTGGATAGGCACATTGATAAACAAGGAATGTGAGGATATGGATCAGAGGAGAGTCGTTTATTTTGACATGTTTGGCACTGACTTTGTGGGCCGAAGAGCCTGGTCTTGTGCTCTATTTTAATATCTTCAGTGAAAGCGTGATTCTGCTCAATAGCACGACTTTGGTCTAAAATCGCATTTATTTCATGTGTAGCTCTAGTAAAGGCATTGGGAAATGTCATGAATGTTGAAAGGGAAGTGTTACATAGCCATGAACTTTCCTGATTGCGTATTTCTTTGGATCAGATTATAATTTTCATGGCTCTCGCTAAGGGTGTCTCCAGAGTAAGAACTGGACCATTGACCCTTCACACTCAGACTGCTATACACTTTGCAGAAATGCTAACCAAGGTCAGTATATTTGTCGTCTTGTGAAATTGTTGGCAATATGATTGATTCTAAATGAATTTTATTTTATGGCATTCTTCTTGAGCTTAAAACAAAATGTCTAGAGGTTGGATGTTTTTGGGAAGCATGGTCACCATTGGCGTTGTGAAGAACTGTGAAGAATTAATACAAGACTGTTTAATGCTAATCCAAAATCATCTTGGGCCAAATATAAAATAGTTGGTAAAATTTTATAAAGTATGGCTTTTTTATGTCAATTTAATTTTTTAATGGTGTTTCCCCAAAGCAGTGCTTTATTTTGAAGTGATTTGAGTCTTCCATGTATCATTTTGTAGGAGAGCAATTTTTCTGATGAAAGTGGAAGATTGGAAATGTCAATTATTATTTTTATTTATTTATTATTTTTCACTTTGCAGTGTACTTTAACTTCTGACCATTACAATTTCTTGTAAAATCTTTAAAAGTAGCATTTTTTAGCAGGCAGGTTAATCTATTAGTTATTAATTGACACACAAGAGACCATAGATGCTGGAATCTGAAGTGGAAAAACAAACTGCTGAAGGTACTCAAAGTGCTGGAGTTAGGCAGCATCTTTGAAGGGAATTGCCCAGATGACATTTTTGTTCGGGACCCTTCTTTAGCTAATGGAATAGAGAGGAGATCGCTGGTTAAAAGTTTCTAGTCTCATCATCTGTCCATTTCCTTCCACTATTATTAATTGACAGAATTTTGTCAATAAAGTAGTGTTATATGTAGGGTAAAGTTTTGCTAACTTGTGTATTTGGCCTATAGACCGTTTAGTATTAACATTATAACTTGGCTATGGTATGTTGTAATTTTTATATATGTCACTAGAGATTCCTAATTTAGCTCTTTGTTTAAATTAAATGAACTTAATGATGCGATTTCTTGACCTTTTGTTCGAAAGCTACTTTCTGTATTACATTCATGTCCCAGCAAATGCAATGAATAATGCTTGTATAATGTACAATTCTCTTGTGTTGCATGTGAGGTGTTGAGACAGATTTTCATTTTGCTTTTTTTTTTTCAGGCCAAGTTTACAGTAAATAAAATCAATGATCAAGAATCTGGATCAGAAAGATGCATCATAGAATGTGAAGGGATGGGAATGACAAATCCCAGCATCTGATATCTGAAATGTATATATGCAAAAACAGTAGAAGCTGTATATTGTCCAGTACTTTGGGGAATCTTAATCCTAGTGACTGTTTCATGTGAGATTCAAATTTACAAAAATAAATATTGGATTGCAATCCAGCTTTTTTTTCTCTTGTGGATACACTGCTGTAGGAAGAGAAGTGAACTGGGTAAAAAATCTAAAAACTAAAGGAGTATACAGTCTAATTTGGACGTGAAAAGGACTTGTGCTATCCAATAAGTAATTTAATCTCAATAGTATGTCTCTGTGTATTCTCTGTGGTGTTTTACTGCTGGTCCAGCAAGAGGAACATTGCTTTATAAAATAGCAGACATTTAAAAAATAAAATTCTGCTTAATGATGACAGTTGCTACAGCTCAAATTCCCATTTGTTTTTGTGCATGGCATTATTGTAGCAATGTTACAACATTTTGTGATTTTAAAAATCAAGTCTGCAATTTATCCCATCTGATAACGCAAAAAAAAGAGGTTTAATTTGACACCTAATTCACTTTAATATCTTCAGTAATAAAAAGGTTATGGCCATTTTCATACTCAGAAATTAGCATCTGTTCCCTATTGCTTTTCCATTGACAACACAAAAGCTGTGATCGAGGACAGTCAAATGGCCATAACTTTCTTAAAAATTAAGAGAACTGAATGAAATTTTCAGTTATTATAGATTGAAGCATTCTGAAACAAATATAAAACATCTTACTTGGATGACCTGAAATTAAAGCATATAATTAGTTAATTACCTAATTGTAGTTAATTACAAAATTGACCGTTGTGACGGAAATTGTAATAAACAACCAGACTGCCTTGAAAATTCAAAAGTGTGATATTCTCAAGATCAGAACTTTAATATAATTGTATTATATGCTGTAAGTCCGTAACAGATAGATGAATAAATTACAATTTCTAGCAATAGACCAAGTCTTGATGGATAAGATCAGTTGCTAGCTGGTACATTGGCATATCATAATCAGTAGCATCATCATACTCCTCAGATTGTAACCAATAAGCAACTCTGTACACCTTGTTTTTCCTCAACTTTTCAATTTTGGCATTGTAAACTACAAGTTTTTGCTCTTCAAACCATGCATGACATGCCTTTCTGCCCACTACTTTCCCCATTAAGAATGTCCTGTAGATTCCATTTCTTAAGAAAAGGATAATTTTTTTTAAATAGCCTAAGTATCCAAATAACAATCTAATCCCATTCACACAAGAATTCACAATATAACATGATTTTTAAAATCTCACTGTCATTAATTTATATGCCAGATGGAAGGAATTGAATGTTGAATTCCCATGAATTAATCTAGAAACATCCACTCAATATAATTAAAATTATTATTTTTTTGCACAATACATGGGACTAAAACTGATATTTAGTATAAAAATATTGACTATGGATAGACAATTACACAAAATATAGACGATTTAGATGCTCTTATGACATGATTGTCCAAAAAAATGAGCATTTCAATCATCTTGCGAGTGGGTTTTTCTGGAACGCGATCGACTGGAACGTTGCATTTGCGGTGAATTTGAACCTGATATCGGCAGGAAAAACACTGCCGGTTCGTATTGAGCCCAAATCACATTTTCGCATCGTAATATTTGATTAAAGCTATCCCAAGAAACAAGATTACATGTAAAATATACGACTTACATTTTGTTTTGTTCCGTTCGTGCGATCCGTCACGTTGTAGGCGTTGAGGGCGTTAGAAGTCGCTTTTTATTTTAATGTAATTATTAAATTGTCTCGCGATTAATTTAAAAAAAGTCGGATCAATTTTTCTTCAGCAGCTGGCAGCCCAAGGAAGTCCGCCTCCAATAAGCAATAGAAAACGGCATTTTACAATACATACAATACAATTCAATTTATTGTCATTTGGACCCCTTGAGGTCCAAACGAAATGTCGTTTCTGCAGCCATACATTACAAACAAATAGACCCAAGACACAACATAATTTACATAAACATCCATCACATTGCTGTGATGGAAGGCCAAAAAAACTTATCTCTCCACTGCACTCTCCCCCCCGATGTCAGAGTCAAAGTCAAAGCCCCCGGCGGGCGATGGCGAATTGTCCCGCAGCCATTAAAGCCACGCCGGGTGATGCAAGGCCGCGCACCGGGTCTTGATGTTAGAGCCCCCGGCGCGCGCTCGCAATCCCGCAGCCATTCCAAGCCGCGCGGGGCGGTGCTGTAAGGCCCCGCTCAGGTGCTCTTCAACCCCGCAACTCGGGCGGGAGAAGTCGCCGTTGCGGAAGCCCTGAAAAGCGGTCTCCCTCCAGGGACCCGCGGGCTCCCGGTGCCGCCCGCCAAACCCGCAGTTGCAGCCTCCGAAACTCCGGAGGTCGGGCCGCAGCAGCGTCCACCACAGCTCCACCCGCTCTGGACTCGGCCAGCTCCGCGACGGTGAGGTGAGTAGTCGGCACCACAGCCCCCGGTCTTCCTGTTGGAGGCCGCTCCTCGTTGCAGCCCCAACGACAACGGAGACCCGACAAAGAAAAGGTCGGGTCTCCCGTGCAGGGAGAGATTTAAAAGTTACCCCCTCCCCCCCACACCACCCCCACCCCCCCACACACATACCCCAACAAAAATAACAAAAACTACATAAAAACATAAGACATAAAATAATAAAAACGCAGACGGACTGCAGAGGCCGCTGCTGACGAAGTCGCGCCGCCCCCCCGCCCTCAAAGGCACCAAATTTGCGCACACGGCCAGTGGCAGAACTGCAGCGCTGCTGAAGATAAGTTTTGTAACTTCGCTAATTACTGTAATACGGCAAATGCACCATAATAAAAGACGGCTACTTTTGAATATTAAGTGTACAATTTCATTTAGATTGAATGGTAACATCAAATTTGCTTTGGAACAAAAATGAGCAGTCATTATTCGGTTAGATCAATTGATATGTAATTTGACTCCACATTTCTACTTCCAATTATTGATCTTTAATTTGCTATTCCTGTGGTCTTTTGGATTTCTGTATGTGAAAGTGAGAAGAAGAGGAATGCAGTGGGGGAAAAAAGCATATTGGGGTGGATTACAGAATACAAAAAAATAGACATTTGAACAAAGCTGAAAACAGTGAGGCAAAAAACTGGGGATGTGCAAGAGGCTAAAAGAATGCAAAGTCCTGGGACGGATTGTACAATTGAAATACCTTAGAAGATGATGCGATTTGTGTGTGAGGGCGAAGGTTTTAAAATTAAAACATTGGGGGATATTTGCTGAATACAACTGTTAGACTTGAAACTAGAAGTGTAGTTTGGATGAACAGAAATTCACAAACCTGTTGGGTATTTGGAGGTGGGTGAAGATGCAGGAAGTCATCTGGGAAATCACTGCAGTAAATGGGGCTGAAGTTGGCAAAATGAGTATAAGATGACTATAAGCAGGTAATGTAACAGAGAAAGCTACTGCCTTTTGTGCATGATAGAATACAAGATCAGGTTTAGCTTTGAATTGTACGTTTAGTTTTAGTTTATTGTCGTGTGTACTGAGGTACAGTGAAAAACAACTTGTACAATTCCAAGCAAAACGTATAAGGTGACAAGGTTGCTAACCATTTTCCTCAACATGAAATAAGGGTATGAGATTGGTGGCAATGGTATAATCTGCTACTTGGAGGAAAGAGAGCAAGATGTAGTTTCTGTACAGAGGTTCAGCCAGAGTCTTGGACAAAAAGTGCCAGGGTATCTCAGCAGGTCAGGCGGCATCTCTGGAGAATATGGATAGGTGACGTTTCGGGTTGGGACCCTTCTTCAGTCTCTGTATGGAACTTGGCCTGGAATCCAGGTGAGTTGACTGCCTGGGGCTTGTTAGCGGCCGGGGGAGAGGCGAAGATCAGTGAAGTCATTGGTCGTGTCCGGAGTGCAGGTAAGAGTTGGTGGCAGTAGGATTTACCGGGGTGACGGTGGTGACAGTCGTGGCCTGGGAGAGCTGGGGGGCAGTATCAGCAGCGGTGCGACCAGCGGGACAGCTGCCGTGCTGGTCGTGGCCATGGCGGCAAGACTGCCGGAGCTGCGAACAGCAGGAGAGGCAGCGCGACACCCGTTGCTGCCAGAGGCAGGCACTTAAACAGCAGGGGAAACACCGGCAGCCGCCACTGCGAGCCGTCTTGTAGATTCATAAAGTCATACAGCGTGGAAACAGGCCCTTCGGCCCAACTTGCCTATACCGGCCAACATGTCCCAGCTACACTAGTCTCACCTGCCTGCCTTTGGCCCATATCCCACCAAACCTGTCCTATCCATGTACCTGTCTAAATGTTTCCTAAACATTGCGATAGTCCCAGTCTCAACTACCTCCTCTGCCAGTTCGTTCCATACAGCCACCAGTCTTTGTGTGGAAAAAGGAACCGCTCAGGTTCCTATTAAATCTTTCCCCCCCTCTCCTGAAACCTATGTCCTTGTCTGTCGACGGTGCAGTTGGGGGCAGCCGGCACAGAGTGGCCTGGGTGACAGGAGTAGCCAGCACTGCGAGTGGCAGTGCAGGCAGCCATTGGTAGGTCAGTGCAGTATAAATGGGAGAAATTGGGTATAAATGGGAGAAGTTTCGTAAGGCCTATACTGGACTCGCTGAATGTCCCTATCCAGCTATCTAGCAAGTTAAACAATTAATCCAATAAAGACCCGTAGACACGAGATGTCGTTGATTCTTTACTGTATTCAACTGTGAAACTAACATACAAGCAGAAAAGGAAACAGCATATTTAGTTACGTTATACACTTGGTATAGGCACATAAACTATGATGCCACCACTAAATACAACGCTGTTATGTGAGAAACCAACCAGGGTACATGAAACATTCTTAACTGTTAATAATAGTAATCCTGCTCAATAATGTTTATAACATACAAAGATGCTGTTAACAAACATGATTACTCACAGACATTGCATCTAACAAATTCGGTGGGGTAGGATGGCGATAGATTACACACTGGAATTACACTGTCTACACCATGCGGTACTCTCTCTGAGCTGGACTTCCTAGTTTATGATAACTTCCTGTATAACAGGGAAGGTAACTCAAAGCTGTAGGAACCGGAATATCCAGCAGGTGGTATTAATACATGTAAACAGAATGTGGTCTAGCACAAGGCCTTTCATAAGATTCCTTGAGGGTTAGATTGAAAGGAATCCAGGGAGAACTGTGTGCCACTGCTGTCCCAGATTGCATCAGTGAGTGTGTGGAGGCTTGTGTATCGAAGATGATGTTGTGCCTCGTCTTCATGTTCCCCCAAATGCAACATCCACTCTCGTATTAAGTCAAAGTCTGCAGAGTTCTGGTCAAACAGTACAAGAAAACTATCTACAGCCTTTGTAGAGCCAGTATGGATGCAAAAAGGAAATTCCGGACCAAGCTGGAGTCACGAGGCAATGGCATGGACATCTGTAGATTATGGCAAGCCTTGCACGCTATAATGGGTATTGGATGCCCGCTTTGAACAGAAGGCTGTGGAGCGATGTCACCTGCCCCACCAGTCTTGGGTGCGCCAACAACAATGATTAGTGTGACAGACATAAGATCAGCTTTTCTGAGAGTGAATCCTGGAAAATAACTGGCCCGGATGGAAGCCCTTCAGCCAACCAAGTTCATGCAGTCCAATGATTACCCCGTACACAATCCTACACACAAGAGACAATTTAGTCTTTACCGAAGCCAATTAACCTGCAAACCCGTACTTCTTTGGAATGTGGGAGGAAACCAGAGCACTCGGCAAAAACCCACGCTTTCTTGAGGAGAATGTATAAACACTGGACAGACAGCACCTGTAGTCAGGTTCGAACACCAGTCTCTGGCATGATGTTTGTCTATCTCTTTGCTCAGTCTTGGATTTTTCACAGGCTCAGCCTTGTGCTCTACTTTATCAGGATTCCAGTAACTGCCTTTTTGAGCTTTAACTTTCTCCTGACACCTGTGTCTTCTCTGTGCTTGGGTCTACTCCTCTCTCAACATTGACTGAAGAAGGGTCCTGACCCAAAACGTCACCCATCCATTTTCTCCAGAGATGCTGCCTGACCCATTGAGTTACCAGCAATTTGTGTCTATCTTTAGCATTTTATAGCATTTGCTTTACAATGGTTACATGCAGATTAAACAATTTCACAACAATTCACTAGTAACCCATTTTGTAGCCTTTGGCAGCCTTCTCATTTGTCCGGTTGAAAGCCTTTTCCTCATTTTCACTGTTAATGGATGTCATAAAGTAACGTAAGATAAATGATGAACTTTATTGCACACAGCCTGGTGTTCCTCTGGCAATTTGGGCCCCTTTCTCCCCATCATCCTGTAAGGCTCTTGAGTAAAAAGCACAACAGCTGCGTCCGCTGCACTGGAGGGCGGGAGCTTACACCACCCCGGGCCGCGGAGTTTGAACCGGCCCGTTCGCGGAGCACGGTTGAGCCGCAAGACTTACTTACCATCACCTGGTGGGGTCACAACATCGGAGGCCTGGATCGCCTCAGCGCAGAGGGAGAACAAGGAGGGAAGAGACAAGGACTTTAAGACTTTTGCCTTCCATCACAGTGAGGAGGTGCCTGGTGAACTCACTGCGGTGGATGTTAAATTTGTGTTTATTGTGTGTTTTTGTTATTTTTATTACATGTATGACTGCAAGGCAACGAAATTTCGTTCAGACCGAAAGGTCTGAATGACAATAAAGGATACTTTGACTTTGACTTTTTGATAATACAAACTCTCCCAATTTTCTTATAATTACCGGAAATTCTTACTTGAATCTCAAACATTGTAAGTTTTTTTAAGGCAAATGCCAATAAACATAAAGACTGGTTTAGTAGATCTGATGCAAGCCTAAGCTCTTAAAATGTCAATGGAAAGCATACCTCATAATGCTATGAAATACATCTTACCATATGTGCAATGAACCTAAATTATAGTTTATTCTGCACCTACACTCACTTGGATCTGGCTAGGAAGACTATTATTTACAACAATTTTCCCGATCTTGGAGTGTGTTTGGAATTGCTACTAGCTTGAATAACACAAACACTAACTATTAGATTAAACACTGCAACTTCTCTACAGTTATTATTTTCAATATACCACAGTTGTTACAAAATACTGGTAATATTTTGATATTCTCCTAGGTTCATTGAAGCATCTTTTCAAGTATTACAATTTAACAACTTCATTAGTACTACATCATGGCCTGATTCGGCAACTTGAATGCCAAGGAGTAAAGAAGATTGCAAAAAGTGGTGAACGCTGCCCAGCCCATCACGGGTACTGACGTCCCCACCATTGTAGTGATTTATAGGAGTCGCTGTGCTCACAAAGGCATCCAGCATCATCAGAGACCCTCACAACGCTGGCCATGCTCTCATTTCATTCCTGCCATCGGGAAGAAGATATAGAAGCCTGAAAACTGTAACCTGCAGGTTCAGGAATAGCTACTTCCCCACAGTCATCAAGCTATTAAGCACTACAACCTCCAAATAAACTGAATTACATTGAATTGGGGGCATTTGTTTTTACTTTTTTGCACTATTACTGTTTGTTTTTATGTATGTGTGTATGTATATCTATATTACTAAAAGTCTGATCTTGACCACTTCCTGCTGTTCTGTATATTGATTTTAGAAAAAACACTGCCACTTACGGCTGTGATTTTTGGCCATCTTACTCAGAGTCCCCCTCCGCTGAGCAGGACAAGAGGAATTTTCCCAAAGATTAAAAATAAAAGAGTTATTAGTGTTTAAAAAATGTTGAGATTCTCTCTCCTGAAGGCCACGCCCCTTCCGGAGGGACTATAAAACCCGGAAGTGTTGAGTACCTCAGTCAGTCTCTGCAAGATGGGGGAGCGAGAGGGTCACGTCTTTCAATCTGAGCTGTGAATAACATTGAACACTTGTCTACTAAACTGTGAGTGTGGTTTTACTGACCTTGAGTGCCCTTAATGTGGTTTGAAAATGAAAACGTGGTTGGTTTGAAAAAGCACAGCAAATGGTTGGTGGTGGTTGGCTTGAAGTAAAGCACAGCAAATGGTTGGTGGTGGTTGTTTTGAAATAAAGCACGCAAATGGTTGGTGGTGGTTGGTTGGAAATAAAGCACAGCAAATGGTCGGTGGTGGTTGGTTTGAAATGGCAAATGATTAAAAGTCTAAACTTCACAACTTCCTGTTTGCACTGTATATTGATTTTAGATAAAACGCTATCACTTACGGCCGTGATTTTTGGCCATCTTACTCACTCCCCCTCCGCTCATCAGGTGCAGAGGATTCTTCCCATCAATGAAAAATAAAAGTGTTATTAGTGTTTAAAAAATGTAGAGAATCGCTCTCCTGTCAATCACGCCAAGAAGGCCACACCTCTTCTGGTGGTAGGGGGAAGGATTATAAAACCCGGAAGTGTGGGTGTGGCTCAGTCTCAGCAAGATGGTGGAGGGAGAGGTCACGACTCTGTCTGAGCTGTGCATCAACTGAACACACTGAATGTCTACTGAACTGTGAGTGTGGTGTTTATGTGGTGTTTTGTGTGGTTTTATGGTGGTTTCACCCTGTTTGAAATTGTATGAAACTGCGTTTGAATAAGGTGGCCTTGCACCCTGCATTAAATGGTATGAAACTGCATTTTAATTTGTTGGCCTTGCACCCTGCATGAAATGGTATAAAACTGCATTTGAATTTGGTTGGCTTGCGCCTTGCTTGTAGTGGTATGAAACTACGCTTGAATTTGGTGGCCTTGCAGCCTGCTTGAAATGGCATGAAACTGCACTTGAATTTGGTGGGCTTGCGCCCTGCTTGAAATGGCATGAAACTGCACTTGAATTTGGTGGCCTTGCGCCCTGCTTGAAATTGACGAACTACGGCTGCGGATCACCAAACGCAGACGGATCGCCAACTGCAACGCCATGGTCTTCACCGAAACATGGCTCAAAGACAACATCCCGGACAACGCCATTGAGCTGGAGGGGCGCACTGTCTTCAGGGCCGACAGAACAGCGGAGGACTCCGGTAAGACCAAGGGCGGCGGACTGTGCATTTATGTGAACAACTCATGGTGTACGGACGTTGTTAGGACTGGTAGTCACTGCTCTGCTGACCTGGAATACCTGATGATAAAGTGCAGGCCCCTCTATCTGCCCAGGGAATTTACATCGATGGTTATCACTGCAGTCTATGTACCCCCGGACGCTAATGCCAGGCTTGCAATGGAA
This sequence comes from Amblyraja radiata, assembly GCF_010909765.2. Lineage (NCBI taxonomy): Eukaryota > Metazoa > Chordata > Chondrichthyes > Rajiformes > Rajidae > Amblyraja > Amblyraja radiata. The sequence continues at coordinate 7,358,512 of NC_045965.1, read as the reverse complement.
GAGCTGCAAGCTGCTATCAGCAAACAACTAACTGCACACCCAGAGGGGGCATTTATTGTTGCGGGTGATTTTAACCACACCAACCTTAAAACTGTACTCCCCAGGTTCCATCAGCATGTCTCCTGCCCAACCAGAGGAAACAATATTCTGGACTTAGTATATACTAATATTACTGAAGCCTACAAAGCCCTCCCCCTCCCCCACCTTGGACAGTCTGACCACCTCTCTCTGTACCTGCTCCCCAAATACACACCTCTGATCAGACGTGTGAAACCTACCGTGAGGACAGTGAAGGTTTGGCCTGAGGGGGGCTGTCTCTGTTTTACAGGAACAGTTTCAGCAAACAGACTGGAGTCTGTTTGCCACCCAGGCCACCTTTAACTCCCAAGTGGACATCAACTCGTACACCTCAACTGTTCTGGACTATATAAAATTCTGCACTGACAACGTCACTACCCACAAAGAGATAAAGACCTTTCCTAACCAGAAGCCTTGGATGAGCAGGGAGGTCAGACTCCTGCTGAAGGCTCGCGATGCCGCTTTCAGATCTGGCAACGCTGAGGGATACAGCTCATCCAGGGCCAATCCAAAAAAGGGTATTAGGAATGCTAAACTCAATCACAAACGGCGGATCGAGGAGCATTTCCAAAACAACTCCGACCCCAGGCGCATGTGGCAAGGAATCAAATCCATTGCCGATTACCATAAAGTTAACACCTCCCCCCCCAGACAACGCTTCCCTTCCTGACGAGCTAAACCAGTTCTATGCTCGCTTTGACCGGGACAACAAAACTCCAGCCATCAAAGTTGCTCCACCCCCGAATGAACAACCCCTCAGTCTCTCCACCTCTGCTGTACAAGATGCACTGAGCAAGGTGAATGAGCACAAAGCTGCCGGCCCCGATGGCATCCCCGGGCGGGTGCTCAGGGCATGTGCTGGACAACTATCCCTGGTCTTCACTGACATTTTCAATCTGTCACTGGCCCAGGGTGTCGTCCCCACTTGCCTCAAGACATCAACCATCGTGCCAGTGCCCAAACAATCAGCTATAGGGAGTCTCAACGACTTCCGCCCAGTGGCACTCACCCCTGTCATTGCAAAGTGCTTTGAGCGGCTGATCTTGGCTCACCTCAAAGCCTAGCCTCCCCCCCACACTGGACCCCCATCAGTTTGCCTACCGGACCAACAGGTCTACAGAGGACGCCATATCGGCGGCCCTACACTCTGCCCTGACCCACCTGGACAGCAATAACACCTACATCAGGATTGCTGTTCATTGACTTCAGCTCTGCCTTTAACACTGTCATTCCCGCTAGCTTGATCACCAAACTCAGCGGACTTGGCATCTTCCACCTCCCTCTGCAATTGGACACTGGATTTCCTCACCAACAGACCACAGTCTGTTAGGGTCAACAACCTCACCTCCTCCACTATAACACTGAACACAGTGCCACAGGGCTGTGTGCTCAGCCCTCTCCTCTATTCCCTCTTCACCCATGACTGCATCCCTAAGAATGGCTCCAACGCCATCATTAAATTTGCCGACGACACCACGGTGGTAGGACTGATCAGTGACAACGACGAGTCAGCCTACAGGGAGGAGGTCCAGCACCTGACAACCTGGTGTGCCAACAATAACCTCGTCCTCAACTCCAAGAAGACGAAGGGAATTATTGTTGACTTCAGGAAGAATAGAGGGGGCAGACATACCCCCATCCATATAAACGGGACTGAGGTGGAGCGCATCTCCAACAACAAATTCCTCGGGGTACACATCTCGGAGGATCTGTCCTGGTCCCTCAACACCTCCAAGCTGATCAAAAAGGCGCAGCAGCACCTTTACTTCCTGAGGAGGCTCAAGAAAGTTCACCTGTCCCCCCAGATCCTGACCAACTTTTACCGCTGTACCATCGAAAGCATCCTGACCACCTGCTTCACGGTATGGTACAGCAGTTGCACCATAGCGGACAGGAAGGCACTACAACGGGTGGTGAAAACCGCTCAGTACATCATCGGTGCCCCGCTCCCTGCCATGGATGCCCTCCACCGAAAACGGTATCTGAGACGGGCCGGGAAGATCATCAAAGACCCCTCTCACCCTAACCATGGACTGTTTGCCCTCCTCCCATCAGGGAGGCGGTACAGGAGCCTCAGGTCTCGTACTAGTAGGATGAGGAACAGCTTCTACAACAACACCATCACATTGCTGAACTTGGAGTCCCGCCGATAGATTTCTCCAGTCTCTCGGTCCACATTGTTTGCTTATTCTGTATTTTTTATTTCTATATTGCACTAGTACTACGGACTGACGCTAAACTGCATTTCGTTGTACCCATACTTGTATCTGGGCAATGACAATAAAGTTGAATTGAATTGAACTGGCATGAAACTGCACTTGAATTTGGTGGCCTTGCACCCTGCTTGAAGTGGCATGAAACTGCGCTTGAATTTGGTGGCCTTGCACCCTGCTTGAAATGGCAGGAAACTGCACTTGAATTTGGTGGCTTTGCAACCTGCTTGAAGTGGCATGAAACTGCACTTGAATTTGGTGGCCTTGCACCCTGCTTGAAGTGGTAAGAAACTGCACCTGAATTTGGTGACCTTGAACCCTGCTTGAAATGGTAGGAAACTGCATTTGAATTTGGTGGCCTTGCACCCTGCTTGAAATGGAATTTCAAGGAATAGCCGTGAGTCAACTGCCAGCCCACCAGCTGTGAGTGAGCTGCCAGCACATCAGACTTGAATGTCCATACTAGCCCTCTGGAAACCAGTCCCTTCAGCCCACAACACCCACACTAGCGCTCCAGAACCCCCCACCGGCCACCAATATTGGAATTGGTGGAGAAGTGGAATATTGCATTGGGGGACCAGCCCTCCCGTGTACACGCGCACGCACACACACACACACACACACACACTCTGAACTTTTTTCTCATTTATTATGTTGTTTGCAGTGTACATCCACTGGGTGGTACCAGCAATGGCTGCCTTGCCAACAGTCTGTCTGTCCTTTCCATCTTTGTTCTTTAATTGTATGTGTTAAATGTGTGATTTTAATTCGGGAACTCCAAGCCGGGGGAGTTTAGTTCGCCCCGAAGGGGGAGTTTCGATCATCCCGATGCAGGAGTTTTGATCGCCCCGATGCCTGGGCTTTGACCGCCTGATGCGGAAGTTTCAATCGCCCCAACGGATGGTTCGACTGCCCCGACCGCGAGAGAATAAAGAGGAAGAAGTTTGGATTTTTGTGCCTTCCATCACCGTGAGGAATGTGGGGAATCCGCTGTGGTGGAAGTTTGTTAACTTTTATGTAGTTGTGTGTCTTGTTTTGTTTTTTGTATGGCTGTAATGGTAATTTGCATTGTGCTTTAATTGGTACGTGACAATAAAAGACATTTGAAACCTTTGAAACTCTGTTTACATATTTGGTTGTGCTGCTGCAAATAAGAATTTCATTGTTCTCTCTGGGACATATGATAATAAAACACTCTTGACTCTTCACACCATTTTAACCTGAGTGGCGGCGTAGCCAACTTTGTACACATATAGAAATTGTCTACGCTATTTTTGTATCTCTTGCATTTAGGCTGTGGGCCGAGGAGCTTTATTCCAGTTTTTCGTGACCCAAGTCACAGAACTACATGAAAGTTTCACATATTGTGTAAAAATATTATATAAATCACCCCTGAAACTCGTCATGAACAAGACTTGCACATTTATATTAAATTAGAGAAAAACCGGAAAAATGTTGGGTATTTTTCGTCCAATCAAAGCACGTTTAACATTGAGTTGTATGCCAGTTGGCCAATCACGCGCTTTGTTTCAGACTAGCACACAACATGGCTGAGAAGACTTCACTGATGCCTGTTTTACTGGAGATTCCGATGAAGGTTCTTTCTAGTTCTGTGGAATACATGTCGTGGAAACTTGCAGCAGGGTAATTGAATTTAGTGAGAAAAGCATTAAGAAGTCTGAAGAATGTGCAGCTAAGTGGATAGAAGTGGAAGAAAGTCTTGAAAGCAAAGTCCCTGCTGAGATGCTGCAACACAAAGTTGTGCAACCAGTGAAACTTTGTGAATCAACTCTGAAAGGTAAGATCTAAAGTCTGAATTTATGAAAATTAATCTGTATGGACTTTAATTAATTTAATTGCACCCTTTTATAATGTGAAAAAATGAGATTTGGAGGCTGTACATTCACCCATTTATTCATTCACTCACTCACTCATTCACTCACTCACTCATTCATTCCTTCATTCATTCACTCATTCATTCATTCACTCATTCATTCACTCATTCACTCACTCATTCACTCATTCACTCACTCATTCATGAAGTTGAGGGCCTAAACTATGTGTATCCATAACACAAGGTAAATTAAACATTTTCACTAATGCCAGCTTGTTGTAGTCTAATAAGTCTTTAACATCTAATCTCGGAGCTGCCTGCAATAACTTACCGGCAAAAGTGCTCCAATCGCGGGGCCTATGTACTTAACATAGTGAAGCCGCGGTCTCAATTAAGAAGCGGCCGATTCGCGAACGCGGAGCCGTGGATCAACTCTGCGGGCGGGGGGGAAGGCTGTACATAGTGGCTGTACATAGTGCCGTCCGTAGCGGCCGTTTCCAGGCCCTGACCACGGGAGAAAAACGGAGGAATATTCATTGCACTTTATAGGCTGCCATTGGAGTGAGAAATGGTCAGAAATGGCTGATGTTTATGTAGAAATTAATTGGTGTATGTGAACTTGAACTTGAACTAATTTATCTATGGTGGTAACAGTGTTATTCTCATTAACATTAAGAAGAGGTTGAAATGTTATGAATTGAAGTCCATGCAGACTTAATGGCTATGAGATGTTTCTTTTTGTAGCCTCTGCCTGTCCCTCCACGTGAACTTGAACTAACTTATCAATGGACTTATCAAAACATATCAAAAGACTTGGAATCTGATGAAGAATATTCAGATGACAATCAGATGTAATGTAAACAAATAAATTGGGGAAATAAATGATTATATAAAGTTTTATTTTAGTGTCGATCGTTTCACTGTTTATTTGGTCAAATTATTTAAACAATGAGTGAATTACTTATGATAATGGCATGCTGGTGAATGACAGTGCAACAGCCCACCCATCCACACATACATACACACACACATCCATCCGTACACACACTTCCATACATGCACACACACACATACATCCGCACACACACACACATCCATCTGCACGCAGACAAACATGTACACTTCCATGCACACACATACATCCGCACACATATCCACACATACATTGACACATCCATCCATCCACACATACATACACACTTACATCCACAGATACACGTTTGACAGGTATACACAGACACACACACACACAAACTACAGATACTCAAACAATGCAACACTTTTAGGGTTATTTTAGGTTAAAGGTAATAGCCCTCATTTGCAAAGGCACCATCGGGGGGTCTCTATCATATATATATATATAGGCTCATTGTAGCTTAAAATGAATACTCATCGAGTAAACATCAGAGCATTCGATTCTTGGTCAGGATGTGACATTTACATCAGAAATAAGACAGGTCTGCCACCCAGCCTGGCACTGCCCCAGTCCCACTCTCCCCACTATGGCAGTCAGTGGGGTTCAGTAAAAGGGGGAACCCAGAGGATCTGTCCTGACCCTTTAATTAGGCAGGTTCATGAGCCCTTAAAACCTGGGACCTCTGCGGCAGTCTCATTACATTTCCTATTAAAGCGACTGGAAAATGCCTTGCAGGGCTGTCCCCCAGCCCGGAACTGCCCAGTCCCACTATGGCCGTGACCCCCACTCTGCACACTGGCAGTCAGTGGGGTTCAGTAAAGGGAGGAACCCACAAGAATGGCCCTCACCCATTAATTAGGCTGGTTCAGGAGCAGGACCTCTGCGACAGTGTCATTAAAAAAACACTCACAATTATATTCATCATATTATTTTTATATAATATAATTATATTTAATTATATATGATTAGTCATATTTACAAGTCATATATATAAAGGTATAATAATATAGTTTAAATGGACTGCAACACGGAAATAGGCTGCCCATGGTGTAATACGAGCATTGGCCACTAGATGGCGCTTATTTTCCCGATCATTTTCTAAGTAGTTTAATTAATTAATGTGCAACTTTTGGCATTGACGAGTTATGACATCCTTCTCAATTAATATTTCATCTAAATCTGTGGGAAATGTCATGTAGTTCGGTGACTTGGGTCACAAAAACTGAATTCTAGACATTTTTGATGCTCGGCCCTCAGCCTAATGAATGTAGGAGAAATTATTGATGATATTAGTCTGTTTATAAACAAGGGGTCGGACTTTGCCCTTTGGATCAGTTAGATGGAACACGAGATGAGGCTGATGTTCAAACATTTACAATTTGCAGTGACTTAGATTTCAGTGTATGTGTTCCTGCAGTTCCTTTTTATTTAAAAAAGATAGACACAAAATGCTGGAATAACTCAGCCAGGCAGCATCGCTGGAGCGAAGGAATGGGTGGCGTTTGGTGTCGTGACCCTTCTTCACACTGAGAGTCAGGGGAAAGGGAAACGAGAGGTATAGATGGTGATGCAGAGAGATTTAGAACAAATGAATGAACGATATGCAAAAAAGTAATGATAATAAAGGAGACATGCCATTGTTAGCTGTTTGCTAGGTGAGAACGAGAAACTGGTGCAACTTGGGTGGGGGAGGGATGGAGAGAGAGAGGGAATGCAGGGGTTACTTGAAGTTAGAGAACCCGTAGCTTCCATATGGGCTCTGTTTTTCTACCTGTCTCTTCTAATGGCTTTCTGTGCATTGATATAACTGGGCCGCACCGTCCGATTTAGGAACATGATTGGTGATCGATTAGCCACAGCTATGCTGTGGAATGCTGTGCTACGTGGAGGTCAGTGGCTCCGCTGTGCCAGTTTCAGCAGTCCCCGGGTGCGGGGTCAGCGACTATTTATTTGTTAGTTTCAAGGTACGTGGTTATAGGCTAGAGGACGTCACAAAGCCTCAGCTGGTGCTGAAACTCATCCCTACTGCAAGCTGCCAGGAACCCAAACCTGTACCCTCACCTACCGAAATCCAATGCAGCATGTTCACTTGATTTCACCCATACCAAAGTCCTGAAGCCTGCGAAGGGATGTCAAACCCTTCTAATTGGAATCATCGTCCAGACATGTGGAGCCCCGAACATTGCATTCGATCCGCCACAGACCGTGTTTGGTTTGTTGATATTGGGGGTAGGTTATTTAGCTGAGTGCCGAACTGCCCGCGGGTCAATAGTGAAAGTTTGAAATACGTGTATTGCAGCCATGCATATACGTGCAAGCGATCTTTTATGGTCAGGATATGCTTACCGGCGGGTTGAGTTAAAATCAACGATGCCAATGCTTAGATTGTGAACTCAGACTATGCAATGAAGTGTTTAATAAATGTACAAATCCAAATGACGGATAGATAAAATATTACAGGAAAATTACAATAAACGAAGGTTGGTCGGTGGAAAGTTTGGAGTTGTCACAGCAGGCAACCAATATTTCTACCTGTATCTAACACATGTGACTGGTCCCGCGCAGTATCTCGATGTCAACACTCCTTGTAATGAAATGGGGTTTATTAATCTTTCTCTCCTTCGAAAAAAAAGATGAGTATGCTTTGGGAATTATGTGGAATGACTAACTGAAGGACTGAAGTCTGAAGAAGGGTCTCGACCTGAAACGTCGCCTATTCCTTCTTTCCATAGATGCTGCCTCACCCGCTGAGTTTCTCCAGCAATTTTGTCTACCAACTGAAGGACTCTAGTAACTTGCTGCTGACGGCACTAATCCTGTTTCTATATTTGTACAATTGTCACAGCAGCTTACAGAGAAGTTTCCTGTGACAAGCTGGGGTCACTTTAGTTTGTGAATTAGGTCATTTAAATATTGGTGCACCACTGTGATGATAAGTTAACTCCAGGCTGGATCATATGTATACTGTTTATTTTCAATTGTAATTATAATTTAGCGACCATTGTTGGAATGCTTAATGTTAAAATCAACTGTTTCAAACAACCATGGGTATGTCATTAAATGGGCTTGAGGATGACAACGTTTTTTATAAGCAGGGTTGACACCTCCATCAAAATTGTAGTCACTTGTGTGAAAAGAGGAGAATGGGGTTAGGAGGGAGAGACAGATCAGCTATGATTGAATGGAGGAGTACACTTGATAGGCCGAATGGCCTGATTCTGCATTATCACATATGACCTAAAAGAATAGGCCATGAGAAACGATTTCTCAAGGCAAATCTTCCTGTACTTTCAATTTGAACCAATCTGCCCTTAATGCAACATTTTTATTGTTGTGAAATGGGCCTTGAGATTTCACTAAATATGTACCTTTATCCTTTTAGTCAACAGTTTCACAATTGAGAAGTATGTCCATTGTTAATAACCGGGTATACTGTGGCTTAGTTGGTAGCATCCACAACTCTCGATTCTCAGAGACTGTGTCGTCAAATACCACTCCAAATTTGAACCCGAAGAAAGCTGATTTGAAATTCTAGTGCAGTGTACTACTGTTAAAAATTGTGCTACAGATCCCAGACTCTCCTTTAACGCTGAAGTTGATGTAGAGGATCCAAGATACAATTTCAGGAATGTCCTGAATGTACAATAACATCTCTTAGCTAACATCACTAAAATAGATTCTCTGGTCAGGAACACGTGTGGGAGATTGCGGTTGTATTTCCCATCTTGAAAAGAAAGTGCCTTGGAACATAATGAGGTTGTGAGATGTTCTGTGCAAATGTAAATCCTTCTAACAGGAATAGAAACTCGGTGATTATATACATCTAGTAATGACATCCAAACAAATATGAATCAGATAATGGGCATCTGTTAGTGAACTCCATTATCAATACTTACCCAAACATATACTGTATGATCACCATAATATAGGCAAGTGTGCAATATTGAAATACCATCTGATATTAATCTGCATTATGATTCATAGAAGTTGGCCATCTATAAAATGTGAAACGTAGTCACTTCTGGTCAGTTTAAGTCACTGTTAAATCAGGTTTCTTTGAAAGGATCAATATGACAGACAGAGTTTAGTTTAGAGACACAGCATGGAAGCAGGCGGCCCTTCTGCTCACTAGGTCCACACTGACCATTAATCTCCCGCTTATACCAGTTCTATTTAATCCCACTTTCTCATCCACTCCCTACACATTAGAGGCAATTTTCAGAGACCAATTAACCTACAAACACGTACGTTTTGGGATGTGGGAGGAGACCGGAGCACCCGAAGTGAACTAACGCGATCATAGAGAGAACGTGTAAACTCTATACAGACAGTGCCTAAGGTCAAGATCTAACCCGGGTTTCTGGCGCTCTGAGGCAGCAACTCTATCAGCTGTACCATCGTGCAAACCTTTCTAACTTTCTTAATGTATACTGTGACCTTTCAAAATAATACAGCTGCTGCATATATGCACTAAATAGATGTTTTCTGGTTTTCTTTCTAATGAATTCTAGATTAAATCTGATGCGGGGGGGGGGGGGGGGGGGGGGGAGAAGAGAGAAGAGACTAGGTGTGACCAGCATAGCTAAATCTAATGGACAATCGTTAAATGGGAACCTGATTTTTACTCCACCAATATTATTTTTTATTAAAATCGATGGAAGTAATATTTTTTTATTTGATGTATTGCCAATCTGTTCAGAGTAATTTCTTATGGGAGGTATTCAATTTTTATTTTCCACTCCAACTATTTCTATTCATGTTCCAAATTTGCATTGACGGGTATAACAATTTTTGACAACACCAAAGCTTTTGGTTGCATTTACCATCAAAAATGGGCGTGAATATGAATCTTCTTGCACTAATTTCACAATCCAATTGGAAGTGATATTCTGGACAATTTTCCTTTTCATGCCTTATTTCTCTGTTTAGATCTCCACTCTTTCCTGATAACTTGGATCTCTTTAGCAAATGAGAGGAAAATGGCTCTTTGATGCATTGCTTTGAATGCCTTATATATTGGTCACTGGAAATAAACACAGCATTTAAGATGCTCATGATCAAGGGAAATAAATTTCAAAACATATCCTTGATCTCTATCCCATCCTGGAGAGAGAACTAATGTCCCAGACATTAAACTTGTATCCGATAAAGTCAACTGATTTTACATTCAATCTTTAATTTTTCTTCCACTTCTCCCGACAGCTACATGCCTACAATTTATTTTCTGAGAAGTCTTTTTAGTATTCTGAGTAGGGCAATCTAATCTCACCCCTCTTTCTGGTTTCCTCTTTGATCTTTGCCATAGGTATGGTGAATTGCAGGTTTTATTATTTTATATGGTGTCACATAGAATTAACTATTTGCTACCTCCTGCAAATATCAATGAAGTATTTTTAACCTCCGAGTCTTTTTTCATATTCATGGTGAATGACATTAATTTCAGTACATATCCCTTGAGGGTAGGATTTTCACAGTAAATGGTAAAGACCTCAGAAGTGTTGTAGATCAGAGGGATCTAGGAGTACATGTACATGGTTCGCTGTAAATGGCATCACAAGTAGTCAGGGAGGGTAAAGGCTTTTGGCAGATTGGCCTTCATGTGTAAATGCATTGCATATCCAATAAAGTCAACTGATTTTACATGCTAGACTGGGATGCTATATTGCAGTTGTACAGACCTCAGTGAGTCTGCAATTGGAGTATTATGCTCAGTTTTAGTCACCCTCCTATAGGAAATATGTCATTAAGCTGGAAAGAGTGCAGAAAAGATTTACAAGGATGTTGCTCAGACTTGAGGGACTGAGTTATAGGGAGAAGTTGGGCAGGCAAGGACTATATTCCTTGCAACGTAGGAGACTAGTGGATGATCTTACAGTGGTGTATAAATTCACGAGGGGAGAATAGATAGGGTGAATGCACACGTATTCTCAGGAATGGGGAATCAAGAACGAAAGATGAGGGAAGGATTTAACAGAAACCTGAGGGGAAAGGTTATCCACACAGAGGGTGCTATGGATATGGAACAAGCTGCCAGAGGAGGTTGCTTGAGGCAGATTCAACAACAACATTTCAAAATCCATTGGGACAGATACATGGATGGGACATGTGTGGAGAAAGATGGGTAGACATTTGGATTGTAATCTCTGTTGTGGCAGAGGCTGAGGGGAGAGCTGAAATAAGTTGATAAAAATGATGAGGCATAGGTAGATGGTAGACAATCAGAATCTTTTTCCCTAAGGTGGAATTGTCAGATACTAGGTTTGAGTTGAGAGGGAGGAAGTTGAAAGGAGATGTGCATGGCAAGTTTTTATTCATCACAGAGTGATGGGTGAGAGCTTGTAACACGCTGTCTTGGGTGGTGGCATAAGCAGATACAATAGTGGCATTTAAAATGCTTTTAGACAGGCACATGAAAGGAATGAGGGGATAGTTGGCACTAGGCAGAAAGAATCAGTTTAATTTGGAATTATAATGTTTGATACAGATATTGTGGTCCAAATTGCCTGTTCTAATGCAATATTGTTTTGTGTTCTTGTTTAACGTTCAAGTGGGATTAGTTTAGATGGGCATATTGTTCGGCAGAGATATGAGTTGGGCCAAAGCGACTGTTTCCATACTGTCCGACTCAATTAGGACATTTCTTCTCACTTTCTGCTAGTCAGTGAGATTGCCCCTAATTCTTATCCTTAGTCTTCCATCTCTCTTTTCTGTTGTCATCTATTCTTTAACTGGCTATGTACCCTTGGTATGCGCCTTTTATCTTTTATACCATATCCATTAACCGACCGTTGTCAGTTCTTTCACTTATTTATTGCAAGTATTTAACACAATTACTTAAAGGCAAATACAAAAGCACAACACTGCAAATGCTGGAAATTTGAAATAGAAAATGTTACATATACACAGAAGGTCAAGAATCATTTATGCAAAGAGAAAAATAGAAAACACATATTGACTTGCTGACCTTTAATCTCAACTGAAACCCCGATATACAAAATGTAACCTGATTTATTTAAGAAAGGAGGGAAAAATATAGGAAGTTATAGACTTGTTAGCCTTATAGGAAGGAAAATGCTTCAGGTTGATGGACGTGGACCTGGTAGATATGGATTTCAGCAAGGCATATTCAACATTGTAGGCTGGTCTGGAGAGATAGCTGATTGGAATGAAAACTGGCTTCATGGAAGGAAGCAGAGGGTAATGGTAGAAGGTTGCTTCACAGACTGGAGGCCTGTGACTGGTGGTGTGCCTCAGGGTTCAGTGCTGGGCCCATTGCTATTTGTCATCTAAATCAATGATTTGGATGAGAACGTACATAGCATGATTGGCAAGTTTACAGATGATACAAACGTGGGTGTTATTGTAGATAGTGAATATGTTTGTCAAAAATTGCAGTAGGTCTTGATCAGTTAGGCAGTTAGGGTTGAGGAATGGTTGATGGAATTTAATACTGAGAAATGTGAGATGTTGCATTTTGGGAAGACTAACATGGGCAGGACCTACACAGAGAATGATAGGGCTCTGGGAAATATTGCAGAGCAAAGGGATCTAGGAGTGCAGGTAAATAATTAATTGAAAGTGGTAACACGGCTAGATAAGGTGGTCAAAAAGGCTTTTAGCACATTGGCCTTCATCAGTCAGAGTATTGAGTATAAAAGTTGGGAGGTTACAGCTATTTAAGACGTTGGTGAGGCTGCATTTAGTATTGCGTTCAGTTCTGGGCACCATGTTATAGGAAAGATGTTGTCAAGCTAGAAAGTGTTCAGAGAAGATTTACGGGGATGTAGCCAGGACTCGAGGGCCTGAGCTATAGGGAGAGATTGAACATTCTAGCATACTATTCCTTGGAGCGCAGGAGGATGAGGGGTGATCTTATAGAGGTTTACAAAATCATGAGAGGAATAGATTGGGTAGACGCACAGAGTTTCTTGCCCAGAGTAGGGGAATTGAGAACCAGAGGACATAGGTTTGTGACGGGGGGAAAGATTGAATATCAACATTAGGTGTAACTTTTTTACTGTAGGTAGTTGAGGCAGGTGCTATCGCAATGTTTAAGAAACATTTGGACAGGTACATGGATAGGCCAGGTTTAGAGGGATATAGACCTCCTGTAGGCAGGTGGCACTAGTATGGATGGGACATGTTGGTCAGTGTGGGCAAGTTGGGCTGAAGGGCCTGTTTCCATGCTGTATGAATATGACTGTACGAGATTGGGCCTGCATTACTAGTTTAGAAGAATACGGCCTCATTAACGAATATAAAGAAAGGAGGATTAGATGGGACAAAAGGGGCCATTAAATGACTTTGATGAGTCAGAATAAAGAAAATCTCAAACTTATTAATACCTTTATTAAAAACAAGAGGATAACCAGGAGAATATAGGACCATTCAAGGATAAAGGATTCAATTTGTTCTTGGAGTCTGAGGATCTAGGCATGGTACTAAGCAAATACACTCAGGCTGGAGGTCTGTGACAGTGGAGTTCCACAGGGATCTGTGTTGGGATCACTGCTGTGTGATATATATGAATGAAGCTCATAAACTTAGACGGATTGGTTAGTACATTTGCAGATGATACCAAGATTGCTGGGATCCCCGACTGTCAGGAAGGTTGTCAGAGTATACTATGGGATATAGATCAAGATATGGGCGGGGAAACGGCAGATGGAGTTCAATCCGAGCAAGTGTGAGAGGCGTTGCACTTCGGGAGGTCAAATGCAACAAAAACCCAAATTGCTGGAAAATCTCAGCAGGCCAGGCAGCTTCTGAGGAGAGAGAGGCAGTTAATTTAGATCAAACACCTGCCAGTGGAACTGAGAGAGAACATGTTGCAGTGCATGGCAGAGAAGATAGAAAAGGGCAAACGGTGTAAAAAAAAGGGCGAATGAGCAGTAAAGAATGTTTAGGTGTATGTAGATAAAGGTGTGGGAACACTACACCTTTATCTGTGTAGTGCGTTGCTAACATTGTAATCTCCAAGTAATGTATAGTCTGGCCTTCCCCACAACTCTTGACTTCATTACAAACTCAGTTTAGTTTCGAGAAACAGTGTGGCTCAGCAACGATCACTTGTATATCACTTGAGAAAGAAGGAAGTAAAATTTTCAACATAACTCAAGTAGCATTTGACCCAGCATGGATAGTATTCCATATTGAATAATAGGTCTTCTTATTCAGCATATCACCTTACTCCTGCCTTCCACCCTTCCCCAGGTAGAACACAACCTGATTATACTTTATTCTTTGCAACTCAAATATATCCCTGTCCACATTGGGGAGACTAAATACAGAAGATGGGAGGAGTGTGGTGGGAAGTGAAGGCCTTGTGAAACATCTCCATTCACTCCGCGATCGTCCAATTATCTGCCATTCTATATTTACGGTGCCATTTAGTTTAAAGATACAGCATGACGATTATCGATCACCGGTTCATGTTTCCCACTTTTACATCATCCACTCCCTACACACTAAGGGAAATATACTACTAGAGGCCAATTAAACTACAAACGTGCACGTCTTTGGGATGAGGGAGGAACCCACGTGGTCACAGGGAAAACGTGCAAACTCCAAGATCAGGATCAAACTCCGGCTCAAATCCAGGCCCACAGCCTCCACGCTGTAGCTCCCACACCACGTGGTCTGAATCACCGGGGCCTTCCTCCCCCCCTCCTTACATGGAACCTCAGGAATGATTCCACTAGCTCTTGCCCTTCCCTCTCTTTTAACCAGGTTACCCTGAATAGCCCCCCCCCCTCCCCCCATATACTACTCCTCACGCCCGGCCTTCTACCCTCATTGGACCGTTTCACTTTTAACTGCCAGCGGGACATCAACTGCCTTAACTTACCCACTTCCCATACCTACTCTAACCTCACCCCCTCAGAACTTACAGCCCTCCGTTCACTTTGCAACGATCCCGACATTATCATCAAAACCGCCGACAAGGGAGATGCTGCGGTATTCTGGCGCACTGAGGCCAGGAGCCAGCTGTCGGACACCTCCTCCTACTTACCTGTTGACCATGACCCCACAGATGAACTCCAGGCCATTATCTCTCAGACCATCTCTGATTTTGTCACGTTCGACTGCCTGCACTCCACAGCCTCCAACTTTATCGTTCCACAGCCCCGCAAGGCCCGCTTTTACCTTCTCCCTAAAATCCATAAACACAACTGTACTGGCAGACCCATTATTTCTGCCTGCTCGTACCCCACTGAAATCATACCTTGATTCCACCTTATCCCCATTAGTCCAAGACACCCCACACACCCTTTGTCTCTTTAAAGACTTTTGGTTTCCAGGCCCCCGTACACTCATCTTTGCTTGGGACCTTCAGTCACTCTAAACCTCCATCACCTACGAGGAAGGCCTTAAATCCCTCTATTTCTTCCTTGACCGCAGATCCAGGCAATTTCCCCCTGCGGAGCTTGTCCTCATCCTTCCTCTAAATCAAAGGGGTAGTCATGGGCACT
The DNA here is from genome assembly GCF_010909765.2 of Amblyraja radiata. Classification (NCBI taxonomy): domain Eukaryota; kingdom Metazoa; phylum Chordata; class Chondrichthyes; order Rajiformes; family Rajidae; genus Amblyraja; species Amblyraja radiata. Next base: position 7,342,999 of record NC_045965.1, on the reverse strand, counting down.
CGCATGCACCACAGCTATGCCTGCCTTTTTGCTGGGCACGTCGAACAATCCCTGTTCCAGGCGTACACTGGCCCTATCTGCTAACTCTATCACCACTACATTGATGACTGTATTGGAGCTACCTCCTGCACTCATGCAGAACTCATGGACTTCATTAACTTCACTAATAACATCCACCCTGCACTCAAGTTCACCAGGACCATCTCCGACACCTTCCTCTCCTTTCTTGATCTCACTGTCTCCATCACAGTAGAGAGACTATAGATTGACATCTATTACAAAGCTACTGACTCCCACAGCTATCTGGACTATACTTCTTCCCATCTTGCCTTCTGCAAAGACTCTATCCCTACTCCCAATTCCTCCGTCTCTGCTACATGTGCTCCCAAGATGAGGTGTTCCATACCAGGACATCAGGGATGTCCTCATTTTTGGGGAACAGGAGTTCCCCTCTTCTGTCACAGATAAGGCCCTCACATGCATCTTCTTTGTATCCTGTAGTTCCGCTCTTGTTTCCTCTCCCCCCAGTCGCAACAGGGACATTGAGTCCCAATCCTCACCATTCACCCCATCAGCCGTCGCATACAACACATCTTCCTCCGACATTTTCGCCACCTCCAATGGGATCCTACAGGGCTCAAAATGAACGGTTGCCCGATTGCCAATTTTGCGATTTTTTTTCAGCGACCGCGGAGCGCCAGTGACGGTTTTACAGGCTTCAGTCACTGACGCTCCGCAGTCGCCCAAAAAAAATCGGCAAGTGGGACAGGCCCTTTAAGGCATCAACAGCAACAGAACAATTTGCAGTGGTGTCGAGCGCCAATCCGCTGCCTGAGCCGCTGGTTCACAAACGAGCAGCAACTCCACAGGGCAAGGAAGGGAACAAGGATAAGACAGGAGCTCTCTGAGAAACTGGGTACAGGCAATGTGGTCAATGTACCAGTGCCACCCACCTGCTCCGGCCACTGAGTCTAAATACCCACTACCCATTTTGAAGCAAGGCGAGGGGGCGGAGGGGAGGGGTGTTGTTCCCAAAATCTGCATTTATCCCATAGTCAATGTTACTAAAACAGATGATGTGGAGTAGACTTTGTGCAGTGCTGTTAGTGGGATCTAGCTGTCACAGGCTGGGTCCACAAATGGGGAAAGTGGGAGGGGGTGGGGGTTGGAAAATGGGAGAAGGGAGGGAGAGGGGGAGAAGGGGATGTGAGGGGAGGGGGGGGGGGGGAGTGGGGAAAGGGGAGAAGAGTGGAGCGGGGAGGAGGAAGAGGGGGGAAGGAAATAAGGGGGGAGAGGGGAAGGGGGATGGGTAGGGGGGGAGTGGAGAAGGAGGGGTGGGGGCGAGAGGGGGATGAGGGCTGTGGAGGGGAGAGGGGAGTTCAGTCTACACTCACTGAATCCATCCCTGTGATAAGTTAGAGACAGTGATTTGGATCTGGAAGCGGACCAATACAAAATAAAACTGAACGATTCAGACATCTTTTCATTTGCACAATTGATTTTATTGTATTAATTTTAATATATTAATGTTTAAAATCCATGCATTGAAGGAAGAATATTTTACAGCCCATCTGTGGTCCCCAAACCCAACCCTGACCCTAATCTTAACCGTGTGTCACCCGCAGGACAGCATACGTCAGCGCGTGACAGGGCGCACGACATGATGAGACACCCAAATGTCGCCCCTGGATTTTGAACATTCCAAAATCCTGGGGCGACAGGGAGACACCTCGCGTCACCCGTGCGTCACGACCCGACCACGACGCGACAACCTCTTTTCAGGCTGTCGCCAAAAATGTCGCTCAAGTGAGATGCCCTTAAATCCCTCACCCCACGGGAGGGGGAGAGAAACTGCAAAGCCACCTGCCCGCATTTGGTCCACATCCATCCAAACCCATCCTATCCATGTACTGTCTCTGTCCCTGTCTTTCTATCTGTCTCTGTCTCTCTTCTTTCTATCTCTCTGTCTCTCGCTTACTAATCCTCAACAGTAGAGCCATCTCCATCATCAAGGACCCCTACCACCCATCACACCACATCTTCTCCATTCTGCCATCTGGGAAGTGGTACAGGAGCATCAGCTGCAAAAGCAGCAGGATGCTCCACAGCTTCTTCCCATAGGCAATAAGACTGATTAACGGACTGTGTCCCCTCCCCAAATATCGTTCACCAACACATTCAACCTCGTCCATACTTTGACAGTTAGGCACCTGTCAAAGTAAAGCCACTGTCGGTCGGAATGTCTGTTTGTATTCTATTGTAAATTTTAGGCCTACTTTCTGTTTTTAGACATGGTAATTTTAATTTGCTTTTAAAGCTCTATGTATTTATCCTTTTTTACTAACTACACTGAATGGAAACTGATCGAGCAACGTTTTTTCGTTTCCTCTTTGTATGCAAGTACTCAGTGAAAATGATATTAAAGAAATACTATACTATACTCCCCCACTTTGTCATCAGAGACTCACCCTGAAATTTGGGCATTGAAGCTCCCCCAATGCTCCAGTGTAGTGCCAAGTAACAGCCATGTTGCTGAAAGGGTTGTTGTGATACAGCATGGTGCTCCTGAAGTCTCACACCAGAAGAGCTACCCAACATCTGCACTCTCCTTGACCTCGTCCTTACCATACCGGCAAGTTCAGCTGAGGCTGAGCGAGGCTTCAGCCGGCTGAAGACCACCATCAGATGTTCCCTACAGGACGACCAGGTGACGGACCAGTTACTGATCATATTGCATGCCAGTAACAACAAGGACTTTGATCCCCGGCCAGCCATCAGCTTATGGCATTCAGGAGGGATGAGGGCAAGGAGGCCTGACACGGAAGACCCAGCTGCAGCATCTGCCTCGGGACCTCACCTTGACAGTGACAAGTCTGATGAGGAGGATGCCCTGCTCGAGAGCGACTCAGATGACAATTACTTTTAGATGTATTTGAGCAGCTCTGTCTTTACTTTGCTTTTCTGTAGTGTGCATGGTTAAGCATATATGTTACCATGGTCCAGGATTTATTGAAGCAGGTTGATCGTACACTGAATAATCCAACCACATTTTGTTTCGAAGTGGGAAGAAATAATAGAATTGCATTAATTGCAACGTAAAAAAGAGTTGAGATACTGTATTATAATTTTGCTGCATGTCGTTGTGGTATATATCATGTCTTGATTGGTGAATATGTTTAGTTTGTGACTTTATTTGAAGCAGAAATAATATGTGAATGCTTCATTGAGTATAATTCCGACTGGTAACTACGCACTTCGTCCGAGCACATTATCGCACGAGTCCTGCAAGCCGTCTTAAATGACCACCTAAACTGTCATTTGGAAACCTAAAAAGCTGCCTAGGTTGCCCGGATGGCAACAGTGAAAAAAAGTTAAGTGAGAGCCATGTCATATCCTCCCATCTCCACCCCTTTCTGCTTTCCACAGAGACCGTTCTCTCCGCAACTCCTTGGTTCACTCATCCCATCTCACGCAAACAACCCTCTCCCCAGAACTTTCCTCAGCAAACGCAAGAGATGCAACACATGTCCTTATACCTCCTCCCTCGACTCATAGAGTCATAGAGTGATAGTGTGGAAACAGGCCTTTCGACCCAACTCACCCACACCGGCCAACAAGTCCAACTCCGAGGGTCCTTTCAGGTTAGGCAGAGGTTCACTTGCACCTCCTCCAACCTCATTCACTGTATCCGTTGTTCTCGGTGAGACCAAGGGCAGACTGACCCATCGTCCCACTGAACAATTACACTCAGTTCGCCTTGGCCTACACAATCTCCTGGTTGCCAAACATTTTAACTCCTCTTCCCATTCCCATACTAACCTTTCTGTCTTGGGCCTCCTCCACTGTCAGAGTGAATTTACACGCAAATTGGAGGAACAGCACCTCATATTTCACTTAAGCAGCTTACGACCCAGTGGCATAAACGTTGATTTATCCACTTTCAAGTAACCCCTGCATTCCATTGTTCAACACCGCCCCCCTCCCACCCTTCCTTGATTTGCTACTTGATTTAAATTTGTTCCATCACTATTTTTTCCAGTTCTGTTGGAAGGTCAACTACCTAAAAGGCTAGCAATAAAAAAAGTGCTGGAGGAACTCAGCAGGTCAGACAGCATATGTCGAGGGAAATGGACAGACATTTTGGGTCGGGACCTTTCTTCAGACTGAAGCAGTTTGTCTTTCATCCAGCAGTTTGCCTTTTGCTTACGATTCCAGCGTCCGCAGTCTCTTGTGTACCTGAAACATTACCCTTGCTTTTGACTGCACTGCTGTTACCCAATTTAACTATTTCCTGTAAATTATTTTTATATAAAATAATTCTTAATTCCTTTGAAATTGTCCCTGACCTTTAATAATTGTCCCAATCATTAGATGTTTTACTTGTGTAATCTTTCGCTGACTGATCCCAGATAGTCACTAACATTTGGAGGCACTATGTAAGTAATGAATGATTTAGAAGCTAGTTGAATCTAGGTCATCATCCCTCTCGATCTTAGTCCCCGCAGCGGCTGGGCCGCTTGGTTCCAGATAACCGAGCCAAGCCGAAATATGTAAGAAGGAACTGCAGACATTGGTTATACACCGAAGATAGACACAAAATGCTGGAGTAACTCAGCGGGATAGGCAGCATCTCTGGGGAGAAGGAATGGGTGACGTTTTGGGTCTAGACTCTTCTTCAAACTGAGTCAGGCAAGTTGGGAGTCCAGAGATATGGAAAGGCAAGCAGTGAAAACCACAGATAAAAGCAGACGTTGATCAGGGAAAATGGAGAATGGTACTATGATCGTTATGGGGAAGGTGACAACAGACATACAATCAGTACAATTAATCAGGAGGACAGTGAAACTAGTTGTGGAACGAGGCTGGGGAAGGGACGGAGAGAGAGGGAAAGCGAGAGTTACTTGAAGTTAGAGAAATCAATATTCTTACGGCTTGGTTGTAAGCTGTCCAAGCGAGATATGAGGTGCAGTTCCTCCAATTTGTGTTGGGCCCAGGGCCGGATTTACGTATAGGCTTCATAGGCTTAAGCCTAGGGCCTCGAGATCTAGGGGGCCTCCGGCCAAGGCAGGACACCAGCCGTTCAACTCTAGCGGGATCCCCTCTCTCTCTCTCTCTCTCTCTCTCTCTCTCTTATTGTCACTCTCCATCTCCGCCCGCCATCCGTATCCGTATCCGGGCCGCCGGGCTCCGCTCTCCGCCCGCTCCTCATCCGCCGGCACGGCAGCCTGCCTTGCACATGCGCACTGCTACGCCCAACACATTCTCCCCCTGCACATGCGCACAACCACGGCCAACTATGGTCTATGGTATATAAACACACTGAACTTTCATCTCCTGTTCTGTATTATGTTTACATATTCTGTTGTGCTGCAGGAAGCAAGAATTTAATTGTCCTATCTGGAACACACGACAATAAAAATCTCTTGACTCTTGACTTGGACTTAAGCAATAAAGGGTTCTTGGGGAAAAAAGAGCTACCTTAAATTTAGTTGCGTCTGGTTGGGTAACTATGGTAGGGTGAAGACTATTCCATGCTTTAATTGTGCGGGGGAACTCCATGGAGCAGGCAGCATCTCTGGATAGAAGAAATTTGGTGACGTTTCGGGTAGAGACCCTTCTTTAGACTCCCTTTGGTTTTAGTGTTTTTAGTTTAATTTAAAGATACAGCGTGGAAACAGGCCCTTCGGCCCACCGAGTCCACGCCGACCATCGATCACCCGTACACTAGTTCTGTCCCACACATTAGAGGAGTAAGTCAAGAGTCAAGAGTGTTCTATTCTCTCACGTCCCAGTTAGAACAATGAAATCCTTACTTGCAGCAGCACAATAGAATATGTAAACATGGTACTCTGTAAACAATGTTATAAAGGAGAAAACAAAACGGTGTATATTTATATATGAATATATAACTATATATATATATATATGTGTGTATGTGTGTGTATATAATATATATACCACACACACACAAACAATTTCCCTCCTGGGATTAATAAAGTTCTATCGTATAGTATTGTGTGTGTAGGAAGGAACTGCAGATGTTGGTTTAAACTGAAGATAGACACAAAAAGCTGGAGTAACTCAACAGGTCAGACAGAATCTCTGGACAAAAGGAAAATATTACGTTTTAGGTTGGGTCTGAAATGAACCTTTGGAATGTGGAAGGAATCAAGAGCACCCGGAGAAAACCCATGCGATCAAAGGGAAAAGGAGCAAACTCCATGCAGCCATATTCAGGATCAATTCCGGATCACTGGCACTTTTAGGCAGCAACTTTATGGCCAATATATTGCCCCAAAGTCTTCAACTGAATTAATACATACAGTAGCTGTAAAGGGGGACATAGCGTCACTTGGAGATTTCAGAGTGAAAATGGATATTTTCTTTTTTTTAGTAACCAAAGTTATCAACGTATAATTTCTTGTGTGTTGGAAAACAAAATATAGTGGCACAGCTGGTAGACTTGCTGCCTCACACGCCAGACATCTGTGTTCGATCCTCGGGCACTGTCTGTGTTGAATTTGCACATTCTCCCTGCAAGCGTGTGGGTTTCCTCCCACATCCCAAAGATGCATTGGCTTTGTAGGTTAACTTGTCTGTAAAATTGCCCCTAATGTGTAGGGAGTGGGTGAGGAAAGTGGGATAACAGAACTTGTGTGAATGGGTAGACAAAAATGCTGGAGAAACTCAGCGGGTGAGGCAGCATCTATGAAACGAAGGAAATAGGCGACGTTTCGGGTCGAGACCCTTCTTCAGACTGATGTGAGGGTGGGGGGAACGGGAGGAAGAAAGGAAGAGGCGGAGACAGTGGGCTGCGGGAGAGCTGGGATGGGGAGGAGAAAGCAGGGACTACCTGAAATTGAAGAAGTCAATGTTCATACTGCTGGGGTGTAAACTGCCCAAGCGAAATATGAGGTGCTGCTCCTCCAATTTACGGTGGGCCTCACTCTGGCCATGGAAGAGGCCCAGGACAGAAAGGTCGGATTCGGAATGGGATGGGGAGTAGAAGTGCTGTGCCACCGGGAGATCAGGTTGGTTATTGCGAACCGAGTTGAGGTGTCGCCAAGCCTACGCTTGGTCTCAACAATGTAGAGCAGCTAACACCTAGAGCAGTGGATGCAATAGATGAGGTTGGAGGAGGTGCAGGTGAACCTCTGCCGCACCTGGAAAGACTGCTTGGGTCCTTGAATGGAGTCAAGGGGGGAGGTAAAGCGACAAGTGTAGCATTTCCTGTGGTTGCAAGGGAAAGTGCCAGGAGAGGGGGTGGTTTGGATGGGAAGGGACAAATTGACCAGGGAGTTACGCAGGGAGCGGTCTCTGCGGAAAGCCAACAGGGGAGGAGATGGGAAGATGTGGCCAGTGGTGGGATCCCATTGGTAGACAAAAAAGCTGGAGAAAATCAGCGGGTGAGGCAGCATCTATGGAGCGAAGGAATAGGCGACGTTTCGGGTCGAGACCCTTCTTCAGATTGATGTCGGGGGGGGGGGGGACACACACACAAAAAAGAAAGGAAGAGGCGGAGACAGTAGGCTGTGGGAGAGCTGGGAATGGGAGGGGCAGGAGGGAGAAAGCAAGGACTACCTGAAATTAGAGAGGCCAATGTTCATATCACCGGGGTGTAAACTGCCCAAGCGAAATATGAGGTGCTACTCCTCCAATTTAAGGTAGGCTTCACTCTGGCCATGGAGGAGGCCCAGGACAGAAAGGTCGGATTCGGAATGGGAGGGGGAGTTGAACTGCCGAGCCACCGGGAGATCAGGTTGGTTATTGTTAACCGAGCAGAGATGTTGGGCGAAGCGATCGCCAAGCCTGCGCTTGTTCTCACCAAGGTTGATCATATGCTGAATAATTCAACCACATTTTTGTTTGGAAGTGGAAAGAAATAATAGAAATTGCATTCATTGCAACGTGTAAAAAGAGTTGAGATACTGTATTATAATTTTGCTGCATGTCATTGTGTTATATATCATGCCTTGATTGGTGAATATGTTTAGTTTGTGACTTTATTTGAAGCAGAAATAATATGTGACTTAATTGAGCATAATTCCGACTGGTAACTACGCACTTGGTCCGAGCACATTATCGCACGCGTCATGCAAGCCATCTTAAATGACCACCTAAACTGTCATTTGGCAACTTAAAAAGCTGCCCAGGTTGCCCGGCTGACAACAGAGAAAAAAAATTAAGTGAGTACCCTGCAAGGTGTATAATATTTTTGACACCGTCATAGGCCTTTCTTACATATCGTAGCAATGTTACAAAATTTTGAGATTTAAAAAATCAAGTCTGCAATTTATCCCATCAGATTAAGCATAAAAATAAGTTAAATTTGACACCTACTTCACTTTCATATCTTCAGAATTAAAAATTTTATGGTCATTTTCATAAACAGAAATTAGCATCTTGTTCCCTATTGCTTTTCCATTGACTTAACACAAAAGCTGTGATTGAGGACAGCCAAAAGCCCATAACTTTCTTAAAACTTAAGAGAACTGAAGAATTTTTCAGTCATTGTAGATTGAATCATTCTGAAACAAATATAAAACAATCTTACTTGGATGACCTGAAATTAAAGCATATAATTAGTTAGTTACCTAATTGTAGCTAATTACAAAATTCAATTACTAGATCTAAACATAGGAGCAGGGAGGTTCTACTGCTGTTGTACAGGGTATTGGTGAGACCACACCTGGAGTATTGTGTACAGTTTTGGTCTCCAAATCTGAGGAAAGACATTCTTGCCTTAGAGCGAGTACAGAGAAGGTTCACCAGACTGATTCCTGGGATGTCAGAACTTTCATATGAAGAAAGACTGGATAGACTCAGCTTGTACTCGCTAGAATTTAGAAGATTGAGGGGGGATCTTATAGAAACTTACAAAATTCTTAGGGGGTTGGACAGGCTAGATGCAGGAAGATTGTTCCCTATGTTGGGGAAGTCCAGGACAAGGGGTCACAGTTTAAGGATAAAGGGGAAATCCTTTAGGACCCAGATGAGAAAAACATTTTTCACACAGAGAGTGGTGAGTCTCTGGAACTCTCTGCCACAGAAGGTAGTTGAGGCCAGTTCATTGGCTATATTTAAGAGGGAGTTAGATGTGGCCCTTGTGGCTAAAGGGATCAGGGGTTATGGAGAGAAGGCTGGTACAGGATACTGAGTTGGATGATCAGCCATGATCATATTGAATGGCGGTGCAGGCTCGAAGGGCCGAATGGCCTACTCCTGCACCTATTTGCTATGTTTCTATCCATTTCTTAAGAAAAGGTTAACATTTTTAAATAGCCTAAGTGTCCAAATAACATTCACACAAGAATTCACAAAAATATAACATGATTTTAAAATCTCATTGTCATGAATTTATAGGCCAAATGGAAGGAATTTTTAATGTTTAATTCCCGTAAATTAATGGCCATTTTAATCATCTTGCGAGTGGGTTTTTGTGGAATGCGATCGATTGGAACGTTGCGGTTGCAGTGAATTTAAACCCCATATCGGCAGGAAAAACACTGCCGGTTCGTATGGGGCCAAAATCACATTTTCGCCAAGGAAATGTTGATTAAAGTCATGCTAAGAAGCAAGTTTATATGTAAAATACACAACTTACATTATGTTTTGTCCCCTACGTGAGATCCGTTCCGTTGTTGGCGTTGACAGCGTTAGAAGTCGCATTTTTATTTTACACCAGCGATTAAATTGTCCTGCGATTTACTTCCGAGAACAAAAGTCGGAACGATTTTTCTGCAGCAGCTGGCAGGCCGAGAAAATATATCTTGGACAGGCAGGAGAAAACAGCATTTTAATCCCGCCGCCCCAAAGGCGCCAAAGTCGCGCACACGGCCAGTGGCAGAACTGTAGCGCCGCTGAAGGTAAGTATTGTAACATACCTAATATGACATGTACTGTCACAAAGCACTGTAGTCTCTAAACAACCCTTCAGTAATTTTCCTAGCCCTCCAATTCAGAATAATAGTGTTTTAAGCCGATAACTCGACACCAGCACTGGCAATAAATAAATAAGCGCAGTTTTCTAGCCCCTTATCTCATTGGCCACGCTCGACTGCAAATCGGTGTCAATCTGGTGGACCATCTTCCTCTAGTCGTGGGGGATCGGGAGAGGCCTCTCAAGTGGAACAGCTAGGGCCTCTCTAAATCCGGCCCTGGTTGGGCCTCACTCTGACAGCGGGGCCGGGCCGGGCCGAGCCGAGCATAGCATAGCATAGCCGAGCCGAGCCGGGCCGAGCCGAGCCGGGCCGAGCCGGGCCGAGCCGAGCCGGGCCGAGCCGAGCCGAGCCGGGCCGAGCCGAGCCGGGCCGAGCCGAGCATAGCCGGGCCGACGCCGCCTACAGGCGGACCAACTTCCCCGCTTCTGAGTTTTTGAACGTTCTCGGGCGGTTGATAGGCCAACGGTTGCTACGGCAACGATGGTTAGCGGACACGTGACCCGCTGTTGACTGTGGCCGGGCCGAGGCGGCGGCGGCGGGCGGGCAGGCGGAGCTGCTGGCCGGAGGGAGCGGAGACTACACCGACTACTCTCTTTAAGTTTGGAAGAAATGGCGGCTCCGTACCTTGAGTGCCGCTGTTTGTGGATCCTGCTGAATAACTTGTGAAATTGGGACAGTCCCAGGCACACACTGGTCTCGTCCCGGGACGCGCACTTACTTTTCTAGTTGACCTCCCCCCCTCCCTCCAGCCAGCCCCAGTTTACCGAGCTGTGATCTCTTTAAAATGGCCGAGGAACATGAGCTGATCAGCGCGTCTGAGTTCACCAAAGGTGAGATCGTAGGCTGGAGTAAATGTGCGGGGCCGGCTACTGATCCCGCAGCGTCGCAGCGTTGGGCTTAGTGGCGGGAGGTGGAGGGCGCGGGTGTATGTATGGATGGATATGCGGAATGTGCTCACTGCTGATGCTCTCTCTCCCCCCCCCACACCCCCAACCCTGTCTTTTTAAACTAATTTAGATCGTTTGTATTTTGCAACACTGAGGAACAAGCCCAAAAGCACCGTCAATACTCATTACTTCTGCACGGACGAAGAACTCATTTATGAAAAGTAAGTCTGCCGACACGAACTTGAGTTAAGTTTTTAAAGTTTACAAGAAACACTGGGTGAAGCCTTAATGGCTGAGTGACGCGATCTCGAGTGAAATCGGGGTCAGAGATTTTCATTATGCGTCTTTATTAACCTGATATGTTATATTTTAATTATTCAAGAACGGCTGTGTGCCTGTTTATTTATATCGCCGGAGAATTGTGGCAGATGGTAATCTTCTCCAATCGTAACACTTGTTTCTCGATAAATTGACTCTCCATCACGTACTCGCGTTAGTGAATTATCTTGTCAGTTTTTATGCAGATTTTGGACCACTCAACTTGGCCCAACTGTATCGATATTGCTGCAAGCTTAACAAGAAATTGAAAGTAAGTAATTATGATAAGTCAATAATTGTGTAGAGTTAACGTGAAATTCGTTTTAATATTTACACTGTCAAAGGAGTGAAATATGATTGAAATGTATTTCAAATTCTGCAGTGGTCAGAACTAACTAAATTTGAAGTGTCTGACTGAACTTCGGGTGGTGGTTAAAGAAAATTGTGAGTTAGTAGTGTGTGAATTAGTGATTCTTTTTTTTGGAGGGGGATTGAGGGGCATAATAATATAGACCTTGTGAACTGGATTTGCATTACCTGCAGTTATGTGAATAGTGTTGTGCCTGATTATTATTACTTTCAAAAGACTAGGCCAAGATGAGAATTTGACAATTAGGTAAATCTGACAGGATCCAGTAAGGATACAAAACGGAGTTTGGTTAGAGAATTGAAGCAACAGGTGCAAGAATAGCTTCTTCCCAGTGACCATTAGGCTCTTGAACACTCAACTATGGACTCTCTTTGATGGCACTCTGGACTTTTGGAGGGAGGGGGAGGGAGGGAGGGAGGGGGGGGGGGGGGGGGGGGGGGGGTTGAGCTTTGTATTACGTTTACAGGCCTTGTTAAGCTGCTGCAAGTAAGAAGTTCTGTTGTCAGTACAAAAAAACTATTAAACACCTTTGACTTGTAATTAGCTGAATATTGTGGCAGTCGCAGTTATAGGTACATTGGTTAAGTTAATGGACAGCCATCCAGAGACGTGATTTGAAATTGCATTATCGAAGCTGGAGAATTTAAATCGCAATAATTTAAAAAAAGCAATGTTGACTGAGAAACTGAACTGCTGTTTAGAAACCTACTGATGTCTTGTGGGGAAAGAAAACTGCCATCCTTGCCCAACCTGGTCAAGATGACCAACCCTAACCATAACAATATGGTAGACACAAAAAGCTGGAGTAACTCAGCGGGATTGGCAGCATCTCTGGAGGGAAGGAATGGGTGACGTTTCGGGTCGAGACTCAAGTCTGAAGATGGGTGTCGACCTGAAATATCACCCATTCCTTCCCTCCAGAGATGCTGCCTGTCCTGCTGAGTTACTCCAGCTTTTTGCGTCGTATCTTTGGTTCTCTCTTGCTTCTGAAATAATGTCCCTTTTGGGGATAAATGAGCTTGGGCAGTAAATGCCAATGGGCAATATGTCCCATATCCACAATTCCTACATTTAACCTTACAAGACGAAGTCCTAATTTCAGTAAGTGTATGTTACCAGTGTTCTAGAGGAATGGCTGTTAGTGCATGAGGAGGTAGTTGCTGATCAACTGGCTTCCTAAACCAAGCAATTATCTTTTTTTTATCAGTTGCAATGTGAGGCAGATTTTTTTCCCCATAAAGAGTTTGTGACTTCACTTCTTAACATTTTCCCAAGCCAACCCAATTCATCTGGCTAATAAGCCTGTCAGACAATGTTGAATACCTTCCTTGCTGCAACAGGCTACTTTTTTTTTTGTTGTTAGAATTTTCCAATCTAACCCAAAGACCCCTGGGTTCCACATTGATGAAAAATACTGTTAGAGATCATGGAATTTCCAGGATTGTATTTCAAGTGCGTATTTTTCAATAATATTATGGACCCGAAATGTCAAAAAACACCACCCATGAAATTGAATTAATGGCTGATATAAGACAAACTACTTTGTGTGCTATTCTTTAAATGAATACACGTGTTATCCTTTCTCTGACCCAGATCTGAATATTTGTTTACTACATATTTAATTATCTAGGTTACCCAATGAATTTGAACAATGCTGGCATAGAATTAGACTTGTAAGAGCACTGTATTTACGAATACTTTTAAATTTCCTTGAGCAAAGGCCAGTTCTATTAATCGCATCTTATAGCAGCAAATAGTCAGTAACTCATGTGAAAGCGTACAAAATAAAAATCAGTATTTGTTGGCTAATTTTACGTATATGTAGTTTTGTTTGTTAGTTATTGCTATCTTGGTTTATCATGATTTGTCTTTTTAACATTAGTTGTGAAGTGCCAAGGCTCTTTTGATTTGATTGGATTATGAAATCTATTCAGCTGTTTGGACAAAGAATCAGAATTTGTTGTGTGTAATGTAATGATATTCTGGTTGGTTCCGATTCTGTGCATGTACTGTTTCGGGCCAGGTATTTAATGCAGTGTTAGGGTAAAGAGTAAACTGGGTGCCAGTATTTAAACTGGCAAAAATTGGAATTGCTTAAATCTAAAGAGTAGCTTTGATGCAAAAGAATGTTAATTGTTTTTTGAGTGAAGGCCTGGTGATTTATTCATAATGGAGTTAATATTTAACCATTTCAAATAAAATGTTTTCCACTGCTCTTAAAATTTTGTTCCTGACACAAGAGAAATATGATCTCGATGGGGGAAGGGGGTTGTCCTTGTCTTTTACTTGGATGTTTCTATGGTAGTGTGTCCATAGTAGAATTTTGTTTATCTTCCTTTGGTCAGCATGCCAAACTGTCAGAAGGTCTAGTTTAAATAAATGTTGTTCCCATGTATTTTGGCAATCCTTGCTAACAAAGTAGAGGTGAATCCTAAATCCTCCAAAAGAAGACATCAAGCATAGTTGATTTTCTTATGAGACGTGTTGCTTCACTTCAAACACTCCAGAGGCATTTTTAATTTGTTTTTGTTCCTGTGTTCTCTACGAGAATTGTAACATTTCAAGTAACTGAATAAAGGGAGATTAGTGCTAGGTATTAATCATTAAATAACTTGTGAATAATTGCCAAGATAAGCTGAATTACAATCTCTGTGTATGAATAATTACCTCTTAAACCAGTGCCCTCCATAATGTTTGGGACGAAGACCCGTCATTTATTGATTTGCCTCTGGTACTCCACAATCTGAGATTTGTAATAAAATCATGTGGTGAAAGTGCACATTGTCAGATTTTATTAAAGGATATTTTTATACATTTTGGTTTCACCATTTTGAAAGAACACAGTTGTGTTTATATGTAGTCCCCCACCCCACACACACACATTTCAGGGCACCAAAATGTTTGGGACACATGGCTTCACAAGTGTTTGTAATTGCTGAGGTGTGTTTAATTGCCTCCTTAATACAGTTATAAGAGACAGCGCCTAGTCTTTCCTCCAGTCTTTCCATCACCGTTGGATACTTTTATTGCTGTTTATCAACATGAGGACCGAAGTTTTGCCAATGAAAGTCAAAGACGCCATTATGAGAATGGGAAACAAGAATAAAACTGTTATAGAGACATCAGCCAAACTTTAGGATTACCAAAATCAACTGTTTGGGACATAATTAAGAAGAAAGAGAGCACTGGTGAGCTTACTAATCGCAAAGGGACTGGCAGGCCAAGGAGGACCTCCACAGCTGATGACAGAAGAATTCTCTCTATAATAAAGGAAAATCCCCAAGCACCTGTCCGACAGATCAGAAACACTTATCAGGAGTCAGGTGTCGATTTGTCAATGAGCACTGTCCGCAGAAGACTTCATGAACAGAAATACAGAGGCTACACTGCAAGATGCAAACCACTGGTTAGCCGCAAAAATGGATGGCCAGGTTACAGTTTGCCAAGAAGTATTTAAAAGAGCAACCACAGTTTTGGAAAAAGGTCTTGTGGACAGATGAGACGAAGATTAACATATCAGAGTGATGGCAAGAGCAAAGTATGGAGGAGAGAAGGAACTGCCCAAGATCCAAAGCATACCACTTCATCTGTGAAACACGGTGGTGGGGGTGTTGTGGCCTGGGCATGTATGGCTGCTGAAGGTACTGGCTCACTTATCTTCATCAATGAAACAACTGCTGATGGTAGTAGCATAATGAATTCTGAAGACACATCCTATTTGCTCAAGTTCAAACAAATGTCTCAAAACTCTTGGGACGGCGGTTCATTCTACAGCAAGACAATGATCCCAAACATACTGCTAAAGCAACAAACAGTTTTTCAAAGCTAAAAAAAAGGTAAATTCTTGGAGTGGCCAAGTCAATTACCTGATCTGAACCCAATTGAGCATGCCTTTTATATGCTGAAGAGAAAACTGAAGGTGACTAGCCCCCAAAACAAGCATAAGCTAAAGATGTCTGCAATACAGGCCTGGCAGAGCTTCACCAGAGAAGGCACCCAGCAATTGGTGATGTCCATGAATTGCAGACTTCAAGCAGTCTTAACCCCCTTTCCATCAGTAAAGTGATTACCAAATTGGCTTCAATGATGTAAGTAGTTACGAAATTGTTTTCTCAAACTTGCATCATTGAAGCCAATTTGGTAATCACGTTAATGCTGAATATCAGTTATTGCCATGAGGTCCTTAGCACAAATGAGAAACAAAGAAAGGAATCTTTTATTTGTTTTGTCAGTTTTATCAAATTTAGGGTATGTTGAAGTGTCCAGTTAAAGTGTCCTGAGGTAAGGTTGTAATATATGAAGTGAAAATAAAATAACTTGTTCCCGTATGGAACCTTTAAGAAGCTCAGCTGAACAGAAAGCAGGTTTTCTTTTGTACATAACCAATGAAGCACATGCATTCTCTGCTGTAAAGTAGGAAATATCATATCCAACTTGAGAATGTAAGTTTGGCTTGTGGTATGTTTAATTTCAAACTCATTTCATTAATTCTTAAGAATCATATCACAAACTGTACTCTTATCTGATCCTAAATCCTTCTAAACTGTTTCTATACCCTGAATCAGAGGCTTCGCAGCCATGCATTGTGGTCACTAAAGGAATCCATTCTGAACATTAAGTCTTTGTGCCTGGTTTAAAATAAAACAATCCCACTCCTTTTCTCATAATCCTGTAATTTATTTTCTCTCGTGTGGTAATCCAGTTGTTTTAAATTGATTAACTTTCCCACGCTTCCAGATCATAACCGTAACCACCACTCTACAACGGCCACCCTCACTGCCTTTTCAAATTTTTTAAAAACGTATTACTTGAAATCTGTGTAGCCTGGTCATTTTTATCATCTACTAATACGGAGTATTTTTCTCTATTAACCTCATGAAAGCCATTCCGATCTTGTACATATCTATTGGTACTAATCTTGAGATTATTTCTAAAATGTGATAACCAGAATTCGATACAAACTCAATTAAGTCTAACTATTGCTTTATAGAAGTTCAACCTAAAACATTGGTTAGGCTGCAGCCTACTTAATTTCAATGCCCAACCAACCCATAACCTTCTGGAGGCTCGCCTTCTATCCATGATTCTCCCTAAATTTCAGCTTGCCCTATTCTACATGCATGCACAAATCAACCGTTATTCCTCTCCTCACTTATTTGATGACCTTTGATCTAAAATATTATGTTTTTCACTTTCATATGTTTTGCCTGACCTCCAGAGTATTTGTACTATCTTCTGTTTTTTGTTTTTAGATTTTGAGCAACAGTAGTTTTATTTTCATTGTTGATTCCTGTCTTCCTGAACTTGCTTCTTTCTGTCTCTAGAATATGTACCAGCTTTACAATCTCAAGCTTTTTTGGCTGCAACCTCTTAAAATAGTGCAGTGTTGTGAGTCATTGCTGCATTTTGAATTATTTCCATTTAAACTGTTGTTACTCCCCATTTTACTTCTGTTTTTAAAACTGTGTAACCTACCTCCTAATTTTGTTATGTTTCTGTATCAATATGTTTGTATTAGAAAGTGTCATAGTATTACGTTGATTCGTGTAGAATAAAATGTGAATTTTTGATTTTTATCAGATCGTAAAAGAATCTCAAAACTATAATTCAAGAATAAATATTTTTGTGGTCATTTTGTTGTCTGATATGATGCAAGCTTTGTCAGGAAATGGAAATTGTAAAATGGTTAGATGCAGATGTCTTTCTGCTTTTTTTCCGGACAAGAGTTGATATTGTTTAAAGAATCCATTTCATTCTTTGTTGCCATTTAAATCCCTGAATACGAGCGAGTATAAAACCAAGTTTTAAACTATGAAGGCTAAATTTATACCATGGTGATTTGAATGTAGACATTGCTGCTAATTGATTCCGTAACTATGAGAGGGCTCAAATTGTATTAGTAGAAGTTGTTTTCATATGCATTTGTCAATAATATGGTAGTAAACTATGTCAATCTTGATTATTCAGGTCTGAATGAGAAAGTAATTTTATGTTGATGTCTTGCATATTACCTAATAACAGTCAAACTTTTGTATTGCATGTGTTCCAGTTTGAAGGAGTTGCTTAACTTTGTTTGGGTATCTAGTATAGTTTAAAACAATTATGTCCTACCCATAGCTTTTATTGATGTTTCCATCAGGATAGTTTTTAGCTTGCTGTATGGATGGATTAAAATGTCTGTAATCATCTTCTGAATGTTTTATTTTCTCTTTAGTCATTTACTTTGTCAAGAAAGAAGATTGTCCACTATACCAGCTTTGATCAACGAAAACGAGCTAATGCGGCATACCTAATTGGTGCTTATTCAGTGAGTACGATTTTTTTTTTTGGTCATATTTTTAAATGGGTATCTTTCAACACAGGACTGATATCCTGTCTAAAAATATATCCAGAAGATATTCGAAGATCCTATAGTCTTACATGGTTTAGAAATAGGAGCAGGTGCAGTATGGCATATACCCTCTCAAGCCTGACCTGTCATTAAATAAGATTGTGCCTGATCATTGTGATTTTTAATTTTCTTTCCAGTGTCAAAAATGTTCATCTTGGCTCCCAATTATTCTGTATTTGTAGTTCCTTTTGGGTAGAGAATTTCAAAAATATTAACACCTCCTGAGAAGAAATTCTCATCTCAGATTTAAACGCATCCATTATCATGAGACAATGCCTCCACAAATTTGTCCCTTTTCAATCCCTTCATCTTTTTTTAATTTTTCGAATTCTCCTAAACTACAGAGAGTATGAGTCCAGTCTATTTAGTCTTAATTAATAAAACAATCACTTTATTCCAGGAATTGATCTGATGAACCATTTTCTGCATTTGGTCCAAAGCAAGTCTATCTTTCCTTATGGGACCAAAATGCATGGACTTTATGTGAACAGATTTTAAGTCTTTCAGGTCTGGACTTAAAGTTGTATCATGTTTTCCCTATTTTGTTTTTGTACTCCATTCTTGTACCAACATTTCATTCCATTTGTCCCTTTTTCCTTAGCAACAATGCTAGGTCATTGATTTTTCCAAATGAGGGAACTACAATTCATTTGTCTCATACTATTTAAAAATGTTTTTTTTTCTCTTTTCTTTTTTCCTAAGTGCATAATCTCGCATTTGCTCTCTGTATACTTTGACATCTTATTGTCAGTTCACTTAAAGTCCTCGCATTGGATAGAGTTGTCTCCTCTCAGCTTTCTCGTATCTTTTTTGTATTATCGATAAACTGGGATTCAATATACTTATCCCATCATCTATTTCATTAATGCACATTGTAAATAGCATCTGGGCCCATTACTGACTCCTGTGACATCCCATGAGTTACAGGATACTAACCTGAAAATTACACATTTTATCTCTATCTTGTTCCTTGTCAATGACCAATCCTCTGTACTGCCTAATGCATTATTCCAATGCCAAGAACTCTTGAGGTGTCCCCTTTTTATGTAGCACATTTGTGTTTTGTATTTCTTTTTGTTGGAAGTTCCAAAATTCACCTGGTTCCCCTTTATCTACCCTGCTAGTGTTATGCTTTAAAAAAAAAACTCAACTTTGTGTCCATTCAACTGTGGGCCAAATAGCACTTAGCTGCAGTTTTTAGTTCTGGAAGGAGTTGATGACGGCCATCCATGCAATGTCTAGGAAGCCTCAGGCTTGTGGATGTCGCAACTTGGAAGTCCAAAATGTCCTGAAGGACAGAGTATGAAACATCTGATCTCCTGCTTCATCATCTGAACTTGTTATTGAATCCAACAACAGAGGGCTGGTTTGCTGAAGAGAAGATCAGATATACAGGCCTTCAAATGATGATTCTCTATTTAATATGTTAGTTGACTTTGCAGAGAAAGGTAATTGCTTGAGATATTTTAAGTTATTCATTTTGTTTTTTTGTTTGTAAATAGCTTTTTAAATGTCGAAGTGCCAGCTAATTGGGAAATATAGTCAGGGCTGAGCTTCTGCAGGGTGTTCTGCATAGGGATTGTTTGCCACTAGGGAGACCATTTTGTTTCTAAGGATGCCCCTTGGGAGTGGCAGGTCATCTGATGTAGCTCTCTGTTATCAGAAAATCACTGAATGACCAGCTACTTTCAGGACCAATCTTGCCCATAGTTTTTTCTGCCGAATTATATTATGATTTTCTAACTAGCCTATTACAGCTTTAATAATGGACCTCTGGCACTTCCCCAGCTGCAGATTTTGGCCGAACTGCCTACAGCGTCCATTTTTGTGTCTCTCCTGTTGTGGATAGCACAATTACACTTGCAGCTGTTCATACCACTGGGATTACTCTGGAATCTGGGGAATTTGGAAAGATAACAATGTATTTATTATCACTGCAGCCAGTTTTAGAACTCTCATGGTTGAAGGTCATCTGCTAACCTTTCTGTTGATCAAATTATCACTTTTTTTCCCTCTGGTGATACATTAAGTTCCTCCTTCCCTTCCCCCTCTTTTTTTAAATAAAACTACTTTTGGTAGGCATTGTCACTTGTACTGTAAAGGCATGCTAAATGTCTGTTTGAAGTTTGTCTTTGTATATTTCTTTAATTTGAGTTTTATTTATATGGTTTTTTTTAAACCCTAACTATTAAAAATAAATGTTCTTAATAAAATGTTAAATAAAGCCTTGCAGCTTGCACTGACTGGCAGACAAAGTTTGAATGTTCCACACCGTAAGCCAGCATGGACTGCCACATAATAAAGATTAAAGAATTACTATTTCCTGTTCTGGCACATAAATGCATTGTTTGAAGCTATATTCTGTTCAAGCTGCAAATGCAGTTTGTTCCTTTTATACACTAGTTTCTTGTTATTTTGACTCTTATTCTGATTTTTGGTAAGCTTTGTTCTTGTAAACTGTATCTCCTTTTCAAGCCCTCTCCAATGGCAATTCATAGTCATCATACCCCAAAATCTTTTCTTTTGTTCTCGCCTTTGCACTTCCATCTACTGCCATATAGAGTTTATTTCCATATAGTTATATTCACATTCCCTAACTTCTGGTTAGGGAATCTGGTAATTCCCATCTGGTAATTTCTTGGGCTTAACTCCTTTTGGAAATGCATACTGTTTAAGGTTTGTTTGTTACTTTTTGAAAGGTGTGGGTCATTCTGACTGATAGCTCCAGGAATCATACTCCATCACAGAAAGTGAGACACAAGGAACAATAGATGCTGGTTTACAAAATAAACACACAACATGCTGGAGCAACTCAGTGAGTCAGGCAGCATCTCTGGGTAACATGGAAAGGCGACGTTTTCCGGTTGGGATCTTTTTTCAGATTGTAGTAATGGGACAGAAATAACTTGGTACATTTTGACAGAGGCATGCCAAGGCATCACGAACATGTCAAACAAAGTTTGCTACTGAGCCAAAGATTGTTTGAGCACTAGCTTGGTCAGAGGTATATTTTAATGTATGTATACCAAATAGGGTTGCAGACGGCATTTAGAAGTTCGAAGGCAAAACATTATTGGTGTCCTCCTGCATGTGGTGGCCTATGAGTTAACCCATTTATTTCACTGTTATTTGTCCAAAACAAGATATCTGACTGTCTAAATGCAATCAGAGCCCGTATTCGTAGCACGGTTGATCTAAGTGCCTTGCACACAAGGCTTCTTTCATTCGTTCCCTCTGTTTCTTACAGAAGTGCTATTCAGTATTGCACAGTGAGGCTTTAGTATTTTCTGGAATCATTTGAGATTATTAGTAGAATGAGCGTTATTAGAACATTTTGAAGATGACATTGCATTAGACTTTAGTTTCACTTTTTTCACTAGGTTACCTTTTTCCAGTAGTTTTCATTTTAACTAGTTTTGCGACCAATAGTTTAGTCACAGTCATACAACATGGAAACAGGCCCTTTGGCCCAACACATCCATGCCAACCGAGATTGAAAGGCTAATGTCAATTTTTTGATGTTAATATGTGTTAGAATATTTACCTTTTAATTTCATTGTTTATTTGCTTTGTGCAATCAACTCTTGTAAAATGTAGCAGGATCAAAACCTGTTGTGTTGGCTTCCCATTCTTTCCACAATGCATACTTTGGCTTTTGTTAATGGTAAACATGTATTTTAACAAAAATGTTCAAATTCTTTGAGCAGTAACACATCTACTGAATTCATTTTTGCTCAATTCATCATTTTACAGAGGTGAAAGCTATTTTGAATTAAATTAAATTAAATCGTTCAGTTAAGAAAATTGAGTATAATGTTGCTATTGATTAGGTTGTAGTGTTTGGTTATAAAATAATTTGCCTGATTTATATTGTGTAGCACTTAGTTTCAGCAGAAATATGACATGGAGGAGTGTGATATGCCATACACCTCCTCCCCCCCCCCCCCCCCGTTCCCTGTTCTCAACAGTCTCCTGGCTACCTATTTATAGAAAACAAAACTAGGTTCTTCGTACCTGTTACTGATAGAAGCATAATCTAATGATCTCAATTGTAAATCTGATGCATGTGGTATCAAATCTAAGTGCACATGTCTGTACTTGTGGTTTTTACTTGGTACATGTCTGAGATTTTCTTGTATTTGAAATTGGAAATAACTGAGTACTGATTGCCAGAAATAGCAATAACCTGACCTTGTTGGGCACTTTGAATGTTTTGCTCTCCAATTCTACATAGTATGGACAATTCTCTTGTTGCAGCTGTTTGGGTTATGGAAATTTGCACTTACACAATTCACAAGATTACTACCCAAAGGTTGAGCTACAGAATTTATGTGGGAGAGCAAAATAAGCACAAAACGCAGAAGAAATGGAAAACGTTAAATTTGTAATCCTTATCACTCAGAACTGTGGACAATAGGGTGTGGATATAATGCCATTGCATCGATTGGGTTGGTAGTCACATCTGAGTATCTCCATTACTTTGCCCTCTCCTCTCAGAGGAGATGTGAGCATGTGTTGGAGTTCAACTCTGCCATTTTCTCTGCTATGTTGCATTTCAGTAGCCTTGTCATCTGTTACACCAGCTCCTTAAAGTATTTGCTCAGTCTTCCATAAGTCACCACGCTTTAACCCACTACGCCCTCATCCCAGTTCCTTCTATTCCTTTCTCCCATGAATGCTGATCCCCAAATTTCATCCTTTTCCCCCAATATTCCCTCCTTCCTTTAAACCTCGGCCTGTTCCACGCGTTTTACAAATTTGCCTTTTAACTGTCCCCACCTCCAAACCTTGCAAATGTTCATTTTTCCCAGTATCAATATAATCCCCCTCTCTTCACACTTTAGCATTAATAATTTGCTCAACGCCTCAATGGGTGGATGTGCTGATATTTTTAGTGAATGGTAACCATATTGCAAAAGGAGGGTACAAACAAGAATTACCAATAAATACCCATCTGCAGCATCTGAAACTACATTTGATAACTTGCCATGGGAAGATGCTCATGATGTGTAACCCAGCTTTGATGTGTAACCCGGTTACTGGTGAATAGTGAGCTCTACTGAGAAACTTTAAGATGCATGTTACGAGAGAGTGCTGCATGACAAGATGTTTGCTGACTGGGTTCTGCAAGCTAGTTAAGAATTGATATCTTCTTTGATATCTAAGTATTGACAAACGGACATGTGCTATCTATGTGAAGTTTGCACATTCTTCCTGTGACCGTATGGATTTCCTCACAAGTTTGCAGGTTAATCAGCCTCTGTAAATTGCTCCTAGTGTGTAAGGATACGAATGGGATTACATCTTCTTCTTGCGTATGCCGTGCACAGCCTAAAGTTGTAAGACAACTTGTCCTGTTTGATCTTCTGTTTGTGCACGCCAGGTTGATTGCATTCGTTGTAACAGGGTGTACCACGTGAAGGTTGCAATCTCCCACCCCGAATGGGATTACATCGAATTAATCCAATAAATGAGCACAATTTGACTAACTTTATAAACTGGGACTATGACAGAATTAAAAGACTGAGCCTGAAAATAACATTTTGTTTTCTATTAGCGTTGAATATATGCTGTAGAATAGTGAAGGTAATTTCCACTTGTTAAAATGGTCAAAAAAGACAGCGTTGGAGTTAATCAGTAGGTCAGGCAGCATCTGGAAGTGGCGGCGCTGCCTTGCAGCTGCGGCTTGCCTGCAGTCCGTTTGTCTTTTCTGTTTTTTGTTTTCTTTTGTTCCGTTGTTGCAGTTTATTTCGGTTTATTTAGTTGTGTATGTGTGGGGGGTGGGTGTGGTATGTTTTTTGAATCTTCCTTCGGGGGGGGGGTGCGACCTTTCCTGCCGTATCCCCACTCTCCGTGTCCATCTGCGCTGAGGCCTATCGTGGAGCTGGCGGCCTCCAACTGCGACCGACCTCAAGGCTGCGGAGGCAGAGCCAGGACTTACCAACGCGAGGCTGGCCGACTTCGGGGCTGTGTTTGCGGTGCGACCCAACTTCCGACCTGACTTTGGAGGCTCGGCCGCGGGCCAGTGGACGACATCATCGGGAGCTCGCAGGTCACAGGTGGTGACCTGTTTTTCCGGAGCTCCCGCAACTACAGCTGCGTCCGCTGGACTGGAAGGCGGCAACTTCGACCGCCCCGGGCCGTGGTGTTTGAACCGGCCCGTTTGCGGAGCTCGGATTCAGCCGCCGGACTTACCATCACCCGGCGGGGTCGCAACATTGGAGGCTTGGATTGCCTCAGCGTAGAGAGAGCAAGGAGGGAAGAGGCAATGACTTTGGGACTTTAAACTGTGTTGAGTTTTTGTTATTTATTCTATGTTATGACTGCAGGCTAAACCATTTTGTTTCACTGAAAAGTGCAATGACAATAAATTGAATCCGATCCAATCCAATCCAATCTCTGGAGAACATGAAAAGGCTGTTTCAGATCACGACCCTTCTTCAGACTGATTGTAGTAGAGGGTAGAAAGTTAGAAGAGAGGTGGAGGTGGGAGAAAGGCTGGCAAGTGATAGCTGATACTGGTGGTTCTCAATTGGTCAAAGGCTAGAGATGGAAAGAAGACAAAAGACTGTGAGATACGGAAAAAAGTGATGTGAATTATGAAGCCAGAGAAAGTGGATGGTGAAGATGAAAGGATTATTGTTAGTTACCTAAATTTGGAGAATTCAACGTTCATATCGTGTGTTTTAAGCAACCCAAGTAGAATATGAGGTGCAATTCCTCCAGTTTGCATGTGGCCTCACTCTAGCAGTGGAGGAGGCCCAGGACAGAAAGGTCAGAATGGGAAGGGGAGTCAAAATGGTTAGCAAACAGGAGATCCAGAAGGCCTTGGCATACCGAGTGCAAGTGTCTGGCAAAGCAGTCATCTGGTCTATGCCTGATCTCGCTGATGTAAAGGTGTCCACATCAGGAGCAATGATTTCTGCAGATGTGGTTAGAGGAAGTGCATTGAAGGAGTGCTGGGGATGGATGTGAGGGAGGCGTATAGGGACACGGGTTACATCTCCAGTGATTGCAGTGGAAACTACCTGGGGTATTTGAAATGGAAACTGGATTATTTGTGTCGCATCAACCTGTAGTTGAAAGCAGTATGGCCACTAAATGAGAATTAATTTGATCATATGCTTGACAGTAGAATTGCCATATACATAGCCTAAATCTGGCCATGAAAATGTACAACAGAAGCACATTGCTGAATGCCATTTATATTTCAAATCTGAAAAAGATATGGCATAGTAAAAAATATATATAAATTAAGAGGCTTTATAAATGCAGATGATGTCAGTGATTGTTAACATAATCTAGACGCACGCCTAAATTAGAGTGTTATGCTAATTGACTTCTAAACATAAAAAACAATCAGAAAAAATTGCTGAACCCTGAACAGTTTACCTAAAAATCAAAGCTTTCTATAACTATAAGTCTGACACATGCCACGTACAGAAATATTCAGATGATACAGCGATTGTGGCATGTGTAAGGAACTTGACCAGTTCCTTTTGTGCCTGGAGTGAAGAGAACTGTCTCATCCTGAACACAACTAAGACTAAAGAGATGGTGGTTAACTTTGGCAGGTCCAAGCTCCCCCTTCAGCCGGTCAACGCTGCAGGGGCTGACATTGAGGTGGTGCAGACATATAAATACCTTGGAGTGCACCTTAATAACAAACTGGACTGGTCTGTCAACTCTGACTCCCTCTACAAAAAAGGCCAGAGCAGACTCTTTTTCCTCAGAAGGCTCAAATCCTTCAATGTGTGTAATGATATGCTGCACATGTTTTACAACACTGTGGTTGCAAGTGTTATTTTCTACGCTGTTGTCTGCTGGGGCAACAGCATTAGTGCAAAAAACAACAAGAAGCTGGTCAAACTGGTTAAACGAGCTAGCTCAGTGCTGGAGGGGAGAGTAGACTCTGGAATGGATGTACTTGAGAGGCGTATGAGGCACAAGGTGCAAGTCATCCTGAAAAACCCCGGGCATCCCCTCCATGTAATTCTGGAGAGTCAAAAGAGCACTCGACACAACAACCGGCTCCTCTCCCTGCCCTGTAGAACGGAGCGGTTCAGGAGATCCTTCACCCCTGCAGCCATTAGATTTTATAATTCGGACCGCTAGGCTGTAGGGGGATGCATTTTGCAATTTTTAATTGTTAATTATTGGTCTTTTTAAGTATTTATTGCTCTCAGGTAGTGTCCACATTGTATTCTATGTATTTTCTGTCTGCGTTCGTTTTGAATCTGTGGGTTTGTTGGTTGGGGGCTTCTGGACATCTGAATTTCCCTGAGGGGATCAATAAAGTATTTATTATTATTATTATTATTATTATCTTTGAACTGACCAATTTATCTAAGAGGAAAATGAGAACATTATACAAATATCTTTGAACTGACGTCTATCTAAAACAGAAAAGAGAGCATTATACAAGGGGTCATGAACACAAATGTGGATTGCAATGTTGCTTTATAATTGTTTAATTTATAAAGCATTCAATATGCTAGTTAGATCAAAAAACATTTTACATATTGAATTGGCATAAATAACGGGGCTGTAAAATGTTTCAAGCAAGTTTCAACCAAATTTGTGTTGTCAATGCAGAAACACCATTCATGATAACCTGAAATTTTAATCAGATGTTAATTCTGCTCCCTACTCAATGATTCCTACTGCTGTATCTACCTATCACTTGCCAGCTCTTCCCTTTGCCTCTTTCCACCAACTATCATGTCCCAGCTACACTCGTCCCACCTGCCTGCGTTTGTTCCATATCCCTCCAAACCTGTCCTATCCATGTACCTGTCTAACTGTTTCTTAAATATTGGGATAGTCCCAGCCTCAACTTCTTCCTCTGGCAGCTTGTTGCATACACCCACCACCTTTTGTGTGAAAAAGGTACCCCTCAGGTTCCTATTAAATGTTTTCCCCTTCATTTTAAACCTATGTCCTCTGGTCCTCGATTCACCTACTCTGGGCAAGAGACTCTGCAGCTACCCGATCTATTCCTCTCATTTGTATACACTTTTAAGCTTTGCTGGTGATTTTGTGTTTGCATAGATGTCAAATTGAGATCTATTCCAGAGTACCATCTCCAATCTCCACATTCATGGTTTCACATGGAAATATAAAAGGATTTAAAAAGAGACGATTACTGACAAATTGAAAATCTTGTGTGCAAAATAATAAAATATGATAGATATTAGATGCTATTCATGTTCAAAATAACATCATTCATATGGTGGACTTGTGCTGCAGCCAGCATTAACAACGGAATTATATGGCTTGGACTCCAGCTGTTTTACTTTGATATCCTACACCATTTTTATTTATTTAGTTCCCGACAAGGTCATTGCACTGAGAGTGCCAAATTTGATTTAGACTAGCGAGAGATTTGAATGAATTATTTATGCTGTCAAATTTGTGCTGCAGATGGGAGTCCCAAGATCTCACCAGACTATCAAAGGGAGATTTTGTATGGATTAGATTGACATTTGGATATTTAAGAGATCAAGTGGTATGGAAAAAGGGCAGAACAATGGTATTGAGGTAGAACAACCATGATCTTGATGAATAGCAGTGTAGGCATTCTTTTTAAAAGGAATGTCTTGTGAAATCATACAACCCCCCCCCCCCCCCCATGAGATACCAAAGGACCATGTGGGCCCCTGTTACATCTTCGGTGTTCATGTATAAATCCAGGTTCATGTTCACTCTAGGCCTTCATGTACAAGTTTATACCAACTGCAATTTTGAAGAGCTATTTTAAAGAGCTTGTAGTAGGCATGGTATCATGTGGGTTTTTTTTTTTTTTAGTTTATTCATGTTGCAGCCTCAAAGTCCATTTAAATTGTGAATGAGCATTGAAACTTGCATAATAAAATGTGTTTGTAGCTTGAAGGGGATAGCCTTAATCTAAGGTTGATAGAATGTCAAAATTGGGTACCAGTCCACGAAGTCAGATACCACAGGAAAGTTTCGCAGTATCCCCCCACCCCCCCCCCCCCCCCCCCAAAAAAAATGTTGGTTTAAGAAATATAATAGTTGATCTGATTTAAAGAGCATGTAGTATGTTTGTCTTAACAATACCTGCATAAAAATAGTATATATTTCTACAAACAAAAATCGTAAAATGTCTGTCGTTTAACTTGTAAATGAACCGCTGCTGTAGATCTTGCTCTGAAGCAAACTTGTTTATTTAGTGACGTATTACTTTTGCTTTTACTGAATATCAAACAAATAATGCACGATTAAGGTAGAATATTCATTCCTTACCAAAATATGTTTTCATTCTGTTACAGAATGAACCAAATGAAAACATGTGCAAATTGTATTCCAAGCTTTCATCTAGTGGCCACTGTTGCCATAGATTCTTGGTTACTAGGGATTGGTAACTGAATGCTCCTGTTCCTTTGCCTTCTTTACATTCTCTTGGTATTGTGCTGTTTGTTTCTCACTTTAGTTGAGGACACTATTGTTTGAAACATAGTGATGTTGGGAGTGGCATAATTCCATACACCTGAACTTTCAACTAGTGCCTGGTAACCTGACATTGTATTGTGACTTTGAATATATTCATGAATGCATAGTTCTGCCATTTCATTGGCATGTGGTATTATCCCCAGCTGAGAATTAACAAATTCCTTTTAAGATTACTGGTCCTGAGTCATATTACACATATGCATGGTCCAATGGTCTCTTCAAATGTAGTATTACTTTGTTACATATACGGGTTCTCTGTGACAGATAACATTGTGCTCGTATTGGCAAACATCCATATACTTATTGTGTGCTGTTCGAACCTTCATGCTATAGTAGTTTTTTTCTTGTGAAGAATATTTTTGTAATCCTTTGTATATCAATATATCTCTCCAAATAATGTATTTGTTTTATCAAGCCTATACAGGGTGTTATGTTTCTGTGAATAGCCTGTAAACAATTTCACCCAAAATCATAATGTGAAAATGTTAGCCTCAACAACCCTTAGGACTGATTTGCAAAGACTTTAGAGAGCTCGTAAAAATGCTGAAAAGCAGGACCTCCAGGGTTGTTATCTCCGGTTTGCTTCCAGTTCCTCGTGCTGGCGAGAGCAGGAACAGGGAGATACGGGACCAGTACGTGTGGCTGAGGAACTGGTGCACGGGGCAGGGATTTAGATTCTTAGATCACTGGGATCTGTTTTGGGGTAAGGGGGAACTGTACAAAAGGGACGGATTGCATCTTAACAGGTGGGGGACCAGCATTCTGGCAGGCAGGTTTGCCACTGCTACCCGGGTGGTTTTAAACTGAATACGGGGGGGTGGGGTGTCGAATGGGATAGTGGAGGATGGAGTTAAAGGGAAAGGGTTTCTTAAATGTGTGAGCGTAGAGACAGAGGGGTGTAAAATGAGGGTAGAAGCAATAGGTAGCAAGGTGAAAAGTAAAAGTGGCAGGCAGACAAAACCAGGGCAAAAATCAGAAAGGGCCACTTTTCAAAATAATTGTATAAGGGGTAAGAGTGTTGTAAAAACAAGCCTGAAGGCTTTGTGTCTCAATGCAAGGAGCATTCGTAATAAGGTGGATGAGTTGAATGTGCAGATAGCTATTAATGACTATGATATAGTTGGGATCACGGAGACATGGCTCCAGGGTGACCAAGGCTGGGAGCTGAACATCCAGGGATATTCAATATTCAGGAAGGATAGAGAGAAAGGAAAAGGAGGTGGGGTAGCGTTGCTGATTAGAGAGGAGATTAACGCAATGGAAAGGAAGGACATTAGTTTGGAGGATGTGGAATCGGTATGGGTAGAGCTGCGAAACACTAAGGGGCAGAAAACGCTGGTGGGTGTTGTGTACAGGCCACCTAACAGTAGTAGTGAAGTTGGAGATGGTATCAAACAGGAAATTAGAAATGCGTGCGACAAAGGCAAAACCGTTATAATGGGTGGCTTCAATCTACATATAGATTGGGTGAATCAAATTGGCAGGGGTGCTGAGGAAGAGGATTTCTTGGAATGTATGCAGGATAGTTATCTAAATCAACATGTAGAGGAACCAACGAGAGAGCAGGCTATTTTAGACTGGGTATTGAGTAATGAGGAAGGGTTAGTTAGCAGTCTTGTTGTACGTGCCCCCTTGGGAAAGAGTGACCATAATATGGTTGAGTTCTTCATTAGGATGGAGAGTGACATTGTTAATTCAGAAACAATGGTTCTGAACTTAAAGAAAGGTAACTTTGAGGGTATGAGACGTGAATTGGCCAAGATTGACTGGCAATTAATTCTAAAAGGGTTGACGGTGGATATGCAATGGAAGACATTTAAAGACTGCATGGATGAACTACAAAAATTGTTCATCCCAGTTTGGCAAAAGAATAAATCAGGGAAGGTAGTGCATCCGTGGATAACAAGGGAAATCAGGGATAGTATCAAAGCGAAGGATGATGCGTACAAATTAGCCAGAAAAAGCAGCATACCGGAGGACTGGGAGAAATTCAGAGACCAGCAGAGGAGGACAAAGGGCTTAATTAGGAAAGGAAAAATAGATTATGAAAGAAAACTGGCAGGGAACATAAAAACTGACTGCAAATGTTTTTATAGATATGTGAAAAGAAAGAGATTAGTTAAAACAAATGCAGGTCCCTTGCAGTCAGAAACAGGTGAGTTGATCATGGGGAACAAGGATATGGCGGACCAATTGAATAACTACTTTGGTTCCGTCTTCACTAAGGAAGACATAAATAATCTGCCGGAAATAGCAGGGGACCGCGGGTCAAAGGAGTTGGAGGAATTGAGTGAAATCCAGGTTAGCCGGGAAGTGGTGTTGGGTAAATTGAATGGATTAAAGGCCGATAAATCCCCAGGACCAGATAGGCTGCATCCCAGAGTACTTAAGGAAGTAGCTCCAGAATTAGTGGATGCATTAGTAATAATCTTTCAAAACTCTTTAGATTCTGGAGTAGTTCCTGAGGATTGGCGGGTAGCAAATGTAAACCCACTTTTTAAGAAGGGAGGGAGAGAGAAAACGGGGAATTACAGACCAGTTAGTCTAACATCGGTAGTGGGGAAACTGCTAGAGTCAGTTATTAAAGATGGGATAGCAGCACATTTGGAAAGTGGTGAAATCATTGGACAAAGTCAGCATGGATTTACAAAAGGTAAATCATGTCTGACGAATCTTATAGAATTCTTCGAGGATGTAACTAGTAGCGTGGATAGGGGAGAACCAGTGGATGTGGTGTATCTGGACTTCCAGAAGGCTTTCGACAAGGTCCCACATAAGAGATTAGTATACAAACTTAAAGCACACGGCATTGGGGGTTCAGTATTGATGTGGATAGAGAACTGGCTGGCAAACAGGAAGCAAAGAGTAGGAGTAAACGGGTCCTTTTCACAATGGCAGGCAGTGACTAGTGGGGTACATAGTGGGCTCAGTGCTGGGACCCCAGCTATTTACAATATATATTAATGATCTGGATGAGGGAATTGAAGGCAATATCTCCAAGTTTGCGGATGACACTAAGCTGGGGGGCAGTGTTAGCTGTGAGGAGGATGCTGGGAGACTGCAAGGTGACTTGGATGGGCTGGGTGAGTGGGCAAATGTTTGGCTGATGCAGTATAAGGTGGATAAATGTGGGGTTATCCATTTTGGTGGCAAAAACAGGAAAGCAGACTATTATCTAAATGGTGGCCGACTAGGAAAAGGGGCGATGCAGCGAGACCTGGGTGTCATGGTACACCAGTCATTGAAAGTGGGCATGCAGGTGCAGCAGGCAGTGAGGAAAGCGAATGGTATGTTAGCTTTCATGGCAGGGGGATTTGAGTATAGGAGCAGGGAGGTTCTACTGCAGTTGTACAGGGTCTTGGTGAGACCACACCTGGAGTATTGCGTACAGTTTTGGTCTCCAAATCTGAGGAAGGACATTATTGCCATGGAGGGAGTGCAGAGAAGGTTCACCAGACTGATTCCTGGGATGTCCGGACTGTCTTATGAAGAAAGACTGGATAGACTTGGTTTATACTCTCTAGAATTTAGGAGATTGAGAGGGGATCTTATAGAAACTTACAAAATTCTTAAGGGGTTGGACAGGCTAGATGCAGGAAGATTGCTCCCGATGTTGGGGAAGTCCAGAACAAGGGGTCACAGCTTAAGGATGGGGGGGAAATCCTTTAAAACCGAGATGAGAAGAACTTTTTTCACACGGAGAGTGGTGAATCTCTGGAACTCTCTGCCACAGAGGGTAGTCGAGGCCAGTTCATTGGCTATATTTAAGAGGGAGTTAGATGTAGCCCTTGTGGCTAAGGGGATCAGAGGGTATGGAGAGAAGGCAGGTACGGGATACTGAGTTGGATGATCAGCCATGATCATATTGAATGGCGGTGCAGGCTCGAAGGGCCGAATGGCCTACTCCTGCACCTAATTTCTATGTTTCTATGTTAAGTATACCAGGAAAGACCTGCATTGGTGGTAGGGATTGTTAACAACAAGTGAACAGTTATAAATCACTCTGGATGGGGTTATTGTCATAGGGGGGTTGCACATAAGGTAATCGGGTCAAAGGGCATGATGCACGGAGCAGCTCAATCCATGTGGAGTACATGGCAGCTTCCGGCATACACTGTTAATACACGAAACGCCAAAATGGTCATTGTGGAAATCGGGGTAAGCGTGAGAGACATTTATCCTACTTCAGAATTCCAAAAGTGAGGAGAAATGATGGCAGAGATAAACAACAGCTAAAGTGATTGGCGAACATTGGCCGTGCAGATATCAAGATTGAAAATATTGGCAATTATCGCATTTGCTCACTGCATTTCATCAACAATAAGGCATTTGTTTTTTCTTGATTCCTTTGGTATCTAAAAAGTTTCAGAAGTGATAAATCTGGTAAAATTTTAAAATCACCCAGGTTCTGGTGGATTTTTACATGCAAAAAGAAACCGCTTGTGAAGCTAAATCTATCATAAAAAAATCTCCAGACTTACGAGTGGTGTGTGGAAAAGTACGTTTTCTATCATTATGCTATTGCGATGTATATTTTGGCAAATAATAAAATGTCCTGACAGCTTAAACAACCATTCCCTTTCAAAGATATTGTCAATTTGCTGAGGTTGATTATGTGCAATTAACAGCTAACAATTATGCCATTCCTTGGCTTGCATCTGAGTAAAATGTAATTCAAAACCCACATATGGTTTGCGATTCATTTTTTATTTTAATTTATTTATTTTTAAATGATAAATTTTGCTTCAGAACCGTTTTCTTTTTGCATGTAAAAACCCACTTGAGAACCATGGGCGATTTAAAAAAAATTTACAGACAGATTTATCACTTCTGAAACTTTTTGGATACCAAAGGAATCAAGAAAAAACACAAATATTGCCTTACTGTTGATGAAATGCAGTGAGCAAACGCGATAATTCCCGTTATTTTCAATCTTGATATCTGCAATGTTCGCCAACCACTTTAGCTGTTGTTGTCCCTTCAGCTGCCACTTCTCTCTACCATAATTTCTCTTCATTTTTGGAATTGTGAAGTAGGATAAATGTCTCTCACGCTTACCCCGATTTCCATAATTATTTACAGCGCAAAAATTTACCATTTCGACGGTTTTTAACAGGTCCGCGATGCTGGAAACAATGGTAAGTGCTTACCTGCAGTTCATCGCTTATACTCCAGTTGGCGAACACCAAAGATGGCAACAGTACGGGTCACGGGTCGTGACCTCGACTGCCGTGCAACCTCCCTATTGTCAGAGTGAGGCAACTTGGTAGAACAGCACCTCTTATTTCACTTGGGCAGCTTACAACCCAGCAGTATGAACATTGTTTTCTCTAACATCGAGTAACCCTTGCATCCCTCTCTCCGTCCATCCTCCACCCTAGTCGCTTTCCTAGTTTCACCGTTGTCCTGATGAGTTTCATTTCTGTATAACTCATTAACTCCTAGCCTGCAGCCACCAATGGACTGTTTCCTTGATCATCATTTTTTGCATTTCTTTCATTTATTCTATATCCCTCTATATCAGTCTGACAAAGGGTCTCGACCCAAAATGTCACCTATTCCTTTTCTCCAGAGGTG
Organism: Amblyraja radiata; assembly: GCF_010909765.2. Taxonomy (NCBI): domain Eukaryota; kingdom Metazoa; phylum Chordata; class Chondrichthyes; order Rajiformes; family Rajidae; genus Amblyraja; species Amblyraja radiata. The sequence continues at coordinate 7,309,042 of NC_045965.1, read as the reverse complement.
CTGTCTGAGTTCTGCATTCCTTCCTGCACTGAGTCCACTTGCATACATGTATGTATTTGCACTTATTAAACTAATAGACTTTAAGCTTTATAGGCCAAGACAGGAATGCAATTTTTGAATGTAGAATCTCATCATACCTCAAGGGAAAGCAAAATAGGGGGTAGTATAAGTTGCAGATTCCCTGCAACCAATATATTGTATTTAAATGCAATTTTGTATGTGTGCTCTGGCGGCGTATCTGTAAGATGAATATGGCTCTGTCTTGACATTTTTGAAAATGCTTCTGAAGTGGCTTGAGTTTGTCATGCTGCCTGAACAGAGGAGTAAGGTTGCCAGATTTGTCCTGGACGCTCACGAAGAGGAAGAATCAAGTCCTATGACACTCTTCTTACTTGCTGCCGCTTTACAGGCACATTAAATGCAACAATACAATTTAAAAAAATGTATCAGCTATAAACCAGACATGGGGAGGTTTACCTTGAGCACTGATTATGGGGGCACATGCTCCAGTTTTTTTCTCTACCTACTGTAATGCACTTCCTCTACTTCTGCAGCACATCTCCTTTCCCAATATTTTTCTACTCTTAGCTTACTGTGGTTTCAGCATTCAACCCTTTTCCAGAAATGGATTTTGAATGTATTTCTTTCCTCATCGACAATTGCATTTACCAGAAATTTGGTCTACCTTGTATCTTGTTGTACTTTACTTTTGATGTGTTTGCTGCCTAGGTAAGTTTTCTGAAAGAGTGCAAGAAACAAGAAAAACATCAGAGAACATCTGTTGCATTGATCATGTAATAGAAATTCTGCAATAATTTCTATCAATCCCCAAACATTTGCCGTTTTTTGTTTCATTTAGACTCTACCATTTCAGATCAATTATGTTAGTTGCATTGATTAAATAGGTCCGACATATTTATACTTCCTAAAGCTCACAAAACTCCATGAATTAAATAATGTTTTGGTAGCAACTTACAAGTGTTGTGTCTCAAGGATATAATCTCAATGTTTTATTATCGTCATCAATTTCATTTCAAATGGATTAATATAAACATGAAACTATTGAAGGTGTGCAACAATTGCAAATCCTAGTAAATACTTGTAAATTCTTGCTTTTCTTTGTCAAGGTCATTTACCTTCAAAAAACACCAGAAGAGGCCTACAGATCTCTTGTAGCAGGAAAGAACCCTCCTTATATGCCATTCAGGTATGGTTGCCACATTGTATAATATGTTTTGTTTTGTCTTCTATTTTTCTGATTACAGTTCTCAGATGTTTTTTCTTGTTTATTGCACTCCTTCAGAAAATTTATCTAAAATGGCTGAGATTAGGAATTGAAACGGTGAATCCTTTAGGAGTGTCATGGACTAATCTCTATCCTCTCATGCTCTGTCCTGTACTTTCTGATCATGGGATTTGTACTTTTGGGATTAGTTAAATCATATTTATCCACATCACATGTTACTTTTTTCAGAAAACACCAATAGGAATTTAACAGAACTTGAAGGAAAAATGTAATTGTAAGTGGGCCCTTTTTCTGATAGGCAAGATGTAAAGAGCAGTGTGCCAGAGAAGTGTAATATTGTTGTCTCAACATCTTAGAATTTTCTTATGATTTGGATGTACTGAAGGTATGGTTGCTAAATGTGCTTTTGGGCTTAACATTAGATAGCAAAATAAGTTGTGAAGAACACGTGGACAATAAAGGGACACAGATGGTTTAATTGAGTGAAATTGATTTACATTTCCGAATTGTAGAGTTCTGAGATGCAGAAGGATTTGTATCCTACTGCATGATTTGTGAAAGACAAGAATGCAGCTTAGAGCCCCCGGCTTCCGACTCACAAGGTGCACCAGCGTGCTCTCTTTCACCCACCACACGATTTGTTGTTGTGGCTTATGTTGTAGATCCTGGGGACAGTGGTTTCTTTGGGCCACCGACAGGATGAGCACGGTCATCGTGTGGCTCCCTCCCCTCCCACCAGCAGTTGCTTACTGTCGGCCATTGCTTTATCTGCTCCCTGCTCGACTGTCGCTGCCGCCTCCATCTCCCGTCGTTCTGTCCACTCTGCCTCTTCTTCCTCCACTGCCGCTGCCGCCTCCTCCCCTGGAGTTGCCGACATACTCCACCTTGGAAGCAGTAGCAGGTGAGTGAGAGGGGCGGAGGTGAGGGAAAGCCCCATGGTGACCATGTACGTTCTGTCGGTGGCATCAGCCTGAAGAGTGCACATGAGAATGTGGAGTGAGGTTGCAAAAAAGATTAGCTGTAATCTTGAATAACAGCAGCCAAGGCTCGAGAGATGTGCTTCTGTTTCTGAGTTGTAAGTGTATGTAGGCATTAAATGAAATGACATTCATCCAAATTTTTAACTATTCATATTAATCTGGACAAAATTTAATACAATGTAGGATTAAAAGCAAAAGCTGGTTGTCTGCATGATTGGTGTTCACTTTTTAGTTGGGTAAATGTTTTAATTTTATGGTTGGTCATAATGACTTTATTTTAATGCTCTCAGGTTTTTTGTGAAAAACCAATATATTGTGAAAATGCTTACCCATCTATTCAGTCAATTCAAACTAGGCAATGAAGATGCCCAATTTAAGTGGTTACATTTTGAAAAAAGGATGGAGGGACAGGATCAAGGGTTTGGTTTAGTCCAGGGGTCGGTAACATTGCCTGCATGCCCCGGGACTGGCTGCAGTTCCCAGATCGCCGGGAGGGAGAGAGAGTGAGAGCTCTGAAAGGAACTCTTCCAACAACCCCCCCCCCCCCCCCCCCCCCCCCCCAGTGGCACTGTCCTTTTACAGTCGCTTCCCACTTTACAGCCACTTCCCATCAGCTGCCAGCAATAAGGGATAGACTTGGCTATCCCTCAGTACAGCAACATCGTTCTTGATGTTGCTGTACTGAGGGATAGTGAAGCCTATCTTTCTTGGCTAACAACCTAACCTTCGGCCTCCAAGACGCAGGTACATTTTTCTACCTTATTTTTGGGTAAAAAATAGCATCTTCATTGCTGGGAAATACAGTATATAGAACATTTCATGGACAAATTACAAATGTGCATGTTGTAATGATGGGAATCTATATTGATTTATTTCAATGGATGGTTGCAATATATTAATTGATGCATATGGTGATTTTGTTTCCTCTGTGCCTTAATTCCAATGTAGAATAGTTCATTGTGGACTGAGGGGAAGGTGACAATGAGGCATACAGTAAAATTAATCAGGAGGACAGTGAAACTAGTCAGAAAACTAGAGTAGGGGAGGGACAAAGAGAGGGAAAAGCAAGGGCTACTTGAATAAATCAATATTCATACTGCTGGGTTGTGAGCTACCGTGTATATACCGTTATATTCCGTTTATTTGCCACGCATATACCGTTCCTTCCTTTTCATGTTTCACTTGAATTCTTGTCTACAACTAAAGGTGTGTTTTTGGCTTTCTTTCTTCCCACACTGAGGGATGCCAAAGAGTGATTTTAAGTTAGTCATGATCTACTGAATGTGAATTTTTTTAAATTTAAGTTAACAAAGACACACAATGATGGAGTAACTTAGTGGGTCAGGCAGAACATGGATAGGTGATGTTTTGTGTTACAATACAATACCATTTATTGTCATTTGAGCCTCAGTGAGGCTCAAACGAAATTCCGTTTCCACAGCCATACAAACAAAGACAATTTCCTACAGACATACACACAATTTAATTCACACAAACATCCATCACAGTGAACCCACTGAGATGGAAGGCAAAGTCTTTTCTCTCCCCTGTTCTCCATTTCTCTCCCGATGTCCAAGCCCCAGGCCAGTGATGATAAGTCCCACGGCCATTTTAGGCCGTGCCGGGCGATTTACGGCCCCGCTCCCGGTCTAAAAGTCACAATGTTGGAGCCCCCGGCGGGCGCTGGAATGTCCCACGGCCATGAAGCCGTGCCGGGCAATGTACGTCCCGCTCCGGGTCGTTCCAACACCGCGACACGGGCTGGAGAAGTCGCGTTGCGGGAGCTCCGGGAAGCGATCTCTCTCTCCACCCGGACCCGCAAGCTCCCGATGTCCCAGTCCACCGGACCTGCGGCTGCGTTGCTGGAGCCTCCGAGCCCCAGGAGTCGAGTCGCAGCAGCGAGTCACCACCGCTCCCCACGCTCCGAGGCCGGCCAGCCCCACGATGGTGAGTAGTCCGCAGCTCCGCAGTCTCCGCAGTCTCCCGAGCCCCCGGGTCGTTCAGGTTGGAGGCCGCTCCACGGTGCTAGGCCCCAACGACAACGGAGACCCGACAGGGAAAAGGTCGGGTCTCCCGGACAGGGAAGAGATTTTAAACAGTTTCCCCCCCCCCCCCCCCCCCCCCGCCCCCCGTTGAGACCCTTCTTCAGACTGATTGAATGGGGACAGGAAGGAATGCTGGAAGAGAGGAGGGGCAGGATGGAGCATGGCCTGTAATAGGTGAACGGGGGGGGGGGGGGGGGGGGGGGGGGGTGATAGGCAGATTATTGGACAAAGACCAAGGATGAAAAGATAGATGTAAGCCCAAAAATTATAAAGCTGCAAATTGTGAAAGACAGAAAGGGTAGAAAAGTTGTGAATTGTGTGACTAGTGGAAGGGATGCATGGGGAGTGAGGAAAAAGGAAAGGTGGAAGGGGGCTATTTGTGCGTTAGTTACCTAAAATTGGAGAATTCAATATTAGCTACTAGCTACCCAAGCAGAATATGAGGTGCTGTTCCTCCAGTGTGCCAGTGGCCTCATTCTGGCAATGCCTCGTCCATTGTCTGAATGAGGCCACAGGCAAACTGGAAGAATAACAGCTCACGTTCTGCTTGGGTGGCTTGCAAGATTGATTAAAGATTAAATTCTCCATGTTTTTGTAACTAACCCACAAACAGCCCCCTTCCCTCTCTCCCATCTCCCTTGAGACCCCCTTCACCCCCATTTCCTTCCACTGAACCCTGGCTGACCAGGCACTGGTTTCTCCACTCCCCTTCCACCGGTTACACAATTTGCAACTTTTCTACCCTTTCTGCCTTTCACAATTTGCAGTTGTTTATCCTTATTGAGCTCACACCCGTCTTCCTTTCCTTTGCCCAAAGATCTGCTTATCACCAACTCCCTCGCCTGTGTTCTATTACCAGCCATGCTCTGTTCTGCCCTTCCTCTCTTCCAGCTTTCTTTCCAGCCCCACCCCCTCCCTTCAATCAGTCTGAAGATGGGTCCTGACCCAAAACATCACCTATCCATGTTCTCCAGAGATGCTGCCAGACCCATTGGGTTATTCCAGCATTTTGTCTTTTTTTGGTAATCTTTGCATCTGCAGTTCCGTGTTATTGTTAAAATGTTTGTTGGCAAGGGGGAGGGGGTAGTGTGGTTGCTATATTTGAGGCTGTTCAGAGGAATTACAGTGGAAATAAAGGCTTTGGCTTTTAAGAAGCCTTATTTCCACTGTAGGTAGGTGTGTCAGTGCTCACTAGTTGAAAGAATGAAGCATCACCTCAGGATACAGGGATCACCCTTCGGGGCAGAAATGAAGCAAATCTTTGGAGTTCAACACAGTGATCTGTGGAAGTTGAATCATTAATGTACTCAAGAGTGTACAGAAGCATCCAGCATTTTGTTGATGGAGGCAGGTGGTGCTGACACCATGATCAGAGTTGCTGTAATATTGGAGGCTGGAGTAGGTTCATTTTATCTGATCACAATAGTGTGCGTGAATGGATGTCTACTCAGTCTGCATTAGCTCTGTGCAATCCAAAGTGTTTCACTCATGTACTCTCTCCATGTAGCCCTGCAGATTATTTCCTTTCAGGTACTATCCACTTGAAGATGTTCGTTAAGACCTGCGGGAACTTCAGATTTGCCATTTTCATTCCCATTCCCATGCTGACCTCTCTGCCCTGAGCTGCCTCTATTGCCAGAGTGAGGCCACATGTAAGCTGCGAAGAACTGCACCTCGAGTTCTTCTTGGGGAGACTAAATGGCTTTAACTAAATTTTAATTAAACCCCAGAACCTGCTTCTTATTCTCTTCCACCCCTCCCCAATGTGTAGACCTTTCTCCCACCACCCCTTGTGACCTTTTTCAATAAGTTTTTTGCCGGGCACTTGACCAGTGGTTACTTGGAAAATTGTTGATATACTTTTAAAAGAATTTCATTCTGTTTTTTTGTTTTTGTTTTGTAGAGATGCTTCCTTTGGAAATTCCACCTACCATCTAACAATTCTAGATTGCTTACATGCAATCAATCAGGTAAGTGACCCATTTACATTGATTTACTTTTTTAATTTTAATTTTGTGATATAGATTTAGAGGAAAATATTTGCTCATATGTAACTTCAGAGATATACAGCATGGCAACAGACCCTTCGGCCCATCGAGCTGCGCCGACTAGCAATTACCCCATACACTAACACTATGAGTTCTTCCAGCACTTTGTGTTTTACTCAGGATTCCAGCATATGCAGTTTCTTGGGACTTCATTTTAATAATCAATGGGTTTGATAAAACCAGTCTGAGTGAAAAATTGGTCTTGATAAAAGTTGAATGGTGGTTCCAATTAATTTATCTTTCCTTGCCACAATTGTGTGCCTCACCTACTACTGAGTTCCCATGGAAGTGAAGCTAATCTTCAGAATATGAAGCATATATATGACTATTGTCTATACTCCAGACCCAAAGTCATTCAAATCTCAGTGGTCAAATTGCAATGTGCAGACAATGCCTACTCTTGTCTCTTTTCAGAAGGGATTAAAATATTTCCAACTGATATTGTATTGTGGCTGGAAATACTTCTAAAGTCCAAGTACAAATAGCAATGAAATAAATTAAATGTTTTTTGAAAAATATTGCATTGAAATGTCAATCTAAATTATAAACATTGGTCACAGATAGAATAATTAGTCCAATGCAAGAAACAAATAATCCACCTTTTGGTGAAATTTGCTTTTTAAAATAGTTATGGATAAAAACAGGGAGTTAATTTTGAATTGGGGCAATTTTGAGGTGGCGCAACGGTATAGTTGCTGCCTTACAGCGCTTGAAGCACTAGGGACACGGGTTCGATCCCGACTATGGGTACTATCTGTACGGCATTTGTACGTTCTCCCCGTGGCCGTGTGGGTTTTCTCCAAGATCTTTGGTTTCCTCCCACACTCCAAAGACATACAGGATTGTAGATTAATTGGCCTGGTATAAGTGTAAATTGTCCCTAGTGTGTGTAGGATAGTGTTAATGTGCAGGGATCGCTGGTCGGTGCGGACTTGGTGGGCCATAGGACCTGTTTCCACGCTGTATCTCTAAATTAAACTAAACTTTGATGGTGTTTGATAGGAAATTGCTAAAGTTGATTGGGAGTACGTTGTTTGTGGGCAAAGGAACATCCCGAAAGTGGAACAATTTTATAAGTATGATGGCAGGTGTTCCCTTTAGGCAAGGCAGGTGGGGGGAATAAGGAAGCTTGGATGACAAGAAAAATTTACGCTCTGGTCGGAAAAAGGAGGGATAGGACACGTAGAGGCAGATTGGGATCAAGTGTATCCCTGGAGGAGTTTCAGGAAATGAGGGGCATGATTAACAAGGAAATCAGGAAGGCAAAAAGGGTAGATGATAGCTCTGGCATATAATATTGAGGAAAAACCTGAAGGGCAACTTTTTCCATACAGAGGGCAGTAGGTATATGGAACGTGTTGCCAGAGGAGGTTGCTGAGGCAGGTACTATAACAACACTTAAAAGATATTTGGGCAAGGACATGGATGGGAAAGGTTTAGAGGGACACGGGCCAAACTCAGGCAGGTAGGTCTAGGGAAGATGGGGCTTCTTGGTCAGCATGGGTAAGTTGAGTGGAAGGGCCTGTTTCCCTCTGTATGACTCTGACTATGTAATTGCTGCAAGGGAACAAATTCACAGCATGTTTAAAATTTCATGAGATAATTTTTATGCTGCACTTGCATATTTTTTCTGGATGATGGATGCATATTAAAAGCACAAATAATTATCAGGCTGGTTATAATTCTTTCACACTTTGTGTCTGATTGAGAACTTTGCTTGTTACACTTTTAAATTGTGCGTTTATGTTAATTATTTTTGAACAAGTGCTCAGAATATGTTTGATTCCTGTTTTTTCAGGCCTTGCATCATGGCTTTCTTAATTTTGAAAAATTTGATGTGGATGAATATGAGCACTATGAGGTAAGTTGTGCCCCTTTCCTATTCTGTAGAACATTCATATTATATGAGATTAATACGAAGTAAATTAGATAATTATTCGTGGGTGTAATTTATGAAAGGATAAATTACTGCTGAGGTCTGGCAGTCTATTCTGATCCTACAGACAGATGAATTATTGGATAATTACCTGTTTTAATTTTGCTGTTACCCACTAAGTGTGCCTCTTCACTCATAAACATTGGAACATGGCTCTGAAATCTCAATTGCTTGCGTATCTCATCACACTGGCTGCAGAATAAATGGAAGCCAGTGATCATATAAAAAGGACATACAATTATAGATCTTTCACAACCCCGTTATATCCAAATCATTTTGCAGTTAATTAAGTACATATGGAACGTGGCTTCTTGTTATAATATAACCTATGTATATGACGGTCAATTTTTAAAATCTGTACATTCCTTCTACTGGATATGTGGTTCTCGTATGACATTTGGAAAGATATTGCCTTAGTCTTGTTCTTGACGAGCATTTCTTCTCTGCAGCGTGTTGAAAATGGTGATATTAACTGGATTATCAGTGGCAAATTCTTGGCCTTCAGTGGACCGCATCCAAAAAGCAAAGTTGAAAATGGTGAGGCAAATAATTTAAAGCGGATTTTAAGATTTTATATTGATTTACTCAGGAATGCAGTATTCCAAGTTCAAATTGTAAATATTGTTTTGCAAATTACTGTATATTGCTCAAGCTGGACTTCATTCTTCAAACATTTTTTTATTGTTACAGTGCTCTATGGTATTTTTTAAAGGACTACTGTTTGCAGGTTGAGTATGTAATGAGGGGCTGGTTAGAATTAATGTTGATTACATAGAACAGTACAGCATGGGAGCAGGTATTCTCTCCATAATGTCTGTGCTGAAAATGATGCCAAGACATATACTTAATTGCCTACACATAAACCACATTCCCCCATTCCCTGCCTATCCAAAGGTCTTGTAAATGCCACTAACGATTCTGCCTCCATGACCACCCCCAGCAGTGCAATCTAGGCACGCACTGCCCTCTGAAAAGTAAACATGCTCCGCACATCTGTTTTGAACTTTGCCCCACTCTCGTTAAAGCAATGTCTTCTGGTATTTGATATTTCCATTCTGGGAAAAAGATTCTGACTCTACCCTATGTATGCCTCTTATAATTCTATCTATCGGGTCTCCCTCAACTCCAGCGTTACAGAGAAAATAATCTACATCTGTCCAACCTCTCCCTGTAGCTAATACCCCTAGTCCAGGCGTCATTATGGTATACCTTCTCTGCACCCTTTCCAAAGCATCCACATCCTTGCAATATAGATGCAACCGGAACTACACACAATACTTCAAAAATGGCCGACCCAAAGTCCTATAAATCTGCTTCCTGACTCTTGTACTCAATGTCCCGATCAATGGAGACAATCATACTAAATGCCATCTTTGTTGCCACTTAAGCTTCTTTGTTGCCACTTTTGAGGGAGTTGTGGACTTGAACCCCAAATTCCCTCGGACCAGTGGAGTTCTGCAGTGATCTGTGCTAGCAGCTCTGCTGTTTGTGATATATATAGATGACTTGGACGTAAACTTAGAAATTTTGGTAAGTGAGTTTGCAAATGACACCAAAGTTGGCGGGGATGTGGATTGTGAGGGAGGTTGTCAATTTTCCTTGGTACATCAATGCTCTGAATTATCACGCTATTAATTGAACGTTTCCCCTTGCATATGACCTTCCAAAGTCCATCTGCCATTTCTCTTCTCATATCTGTAGCTGATCTATGTCTGTCTGTAACTTTGATTTTAATTTTCTGGATCAGCCTACTATGGGAGACTTTCTCAAATACCTTACTAAAATCCACACAAACAACATCCACCATTCTACCCTTAATTGATTCTGATTTTTAATTCAAGCCGGATAAACTGATATCCCAAAGAGAGATGCAAAGAACAGCAGATGCCGCATTCCTGAGCAAAACACAAAGTGCTGCAGTAACTCAGCGGTCAGGCGGCAGCAGTGGAGGGAATGGATGAGTGATGTTTCGGGTGTGGACACTTCAATCTGAATTCGGTTTAATGTAAACTGAAGTTGGGCTGCGTTCACCCGCACTCTCAGAATCTGGGTGCTGCCCATGGCTTCTACAATGTTGAATTTATTTATCGGTTGCTTGCTACTCAAATTGGATATACATTTTAAATCAAGACTAGATAGTAGCTATAACTTGTAGTAAAAACAACTGCAAAATTCTTTCTCTTGTTATTTTGTCATATTGTTAATTAAACATTAATACACATGCAACTTCTAGTAAAATAATGTTTCATTTATGATTGACTCGCGATTTAATTTTTGGGCAATAGGTGGCACTGCTGCATAAATAGCTGTATTAATTATTACCAATGATCAGTTGCTAATGCAGATAACCATTGTTATAAAGGACCATGATGGGAGGGTGGGGAATGGTGTCCGTTATTGGCAATTGTACTCTGTACCTGAGTAAGGTTACGCTGCAATCACTTAGCGGTGAAAAGTTGATTTCAGATACAAAGTGCTTTTTAACAACTAAAATTGGATTTTTGTCACTGCAAACTAACAATACCTTGCAGACACAACATGCTAAAGTAAGTTAGCAGGATAGGTAGCATCTCTGGAGAAAATGGATAGGTGACTTTTTGGGTTGGTAACCTGCTTCAGATTTTATTACAGTACAAAAGGCTCTTTGTTACATTGTTTAATAATCATTGCACAAGTGTTGGTTGAAGCAATTGCTTTGTCCATTTCAATGACCTTCTGCAGTGTAACTTGCAGCCTGTGTTCTTAAAGAGACAGTGGTGTGTGATTACTGTGGGACGCTCTGTCTCCTACCGAAACCCCTTAATAAAGAGGTCTACAATAACGAGGGTAGACGGTAATATCTTGGTAAAAGTTCATTTTTGTTCCATTTGTCTTAAGAATCTGCATAATAGTAAAATGTGCACGGATAACTTCAAGGGAAATTGTACTCATGTTTTTGTATAATTGGTGCCAAGACCACAACTTTTAATTTGAAATTATTTAATTTTTGCTTCTGTGAAGTAAAATTGCATCAGAATATACTTGAGGGATTTTGGGTGAGATAAAAGCCGTTCCAGGTTTATTTTCAATAGCATGAATGTTTTCAATAGCTTCAATAGTTGTTTCCCTTAAATACCATGATGGACAAAGTGGTTGGATATTTTGTGTTTGCTCTGAGTGGCTTGAGTGAAATGCACAGTATGACGTATCTTGTTGATCAGTTCAGTTGGACAATTCTTTTTCATGAATGGCATTTGGGAAAATTGATATTTAAAAAATCTTTTCTAGTAAATTAGTATTTAATCCAATCCACTATTTTGAAGAAGCCTTGATCTCTTAATATCAGATGCCTTTATAGGAAATTAGGGGGAAATGGTTTCAATCAAATGTTTAAATACTGTAAACCCTAGTTCATACAGACCTCTTTATAACAAATGTTGGTTATACAGGACTGGCCTTCACTGCCAGACCGGGTTACCAACGCCACCCAGGCCTGCGCTACCTCCCTGGGACCTTCCGCCACTGCCCTGGCTGTTCCTACCGCCAATCGCACCCAGGTTGCTCCAGACAGCATCCACCACCACCCTGGCCATTACAAGACCACTCTAGTCGCTGCCACAAAGCTCGCTGCTCCCAGGCCGTCCCTACCACCATCATGATCCCAGCCACAGCTGTCACCACCTCCCAACCCATGCCTATGGCCGCCAATGTTGCCTGGCCTGCTGTGTTACTCCAGTACTTTGTGCCCTTTTGTGTATTAACCAGCAACTGCAGCTGTTTTTTTACTACTTATACAATGATAAATCCTTGGTACACAAAAAAGCTGGAGAAACTCAGCGGGTGCAGCAGCATCTATGGAGCGAAGGAAATAGGCAATGTTTCGGGACGAAAGCCTTCTTCAGACTGCTGTGAAACTGTCTCTGGAGGGAGGAGGAGAACTTTTTCAAAGTAGGCATACCTTGAGGAGATTTCGCAGTGGAGCAGTTCCTTCTTAAACACTTTGTCACAGTCTAAAGAAGGGTTTCGGCCCAAAACGTTGCCTATTTCCTTCTCTCCATAGATGCTGCTGCACCCGCTGAGTTTCTCCAGCTTTTTTGTGTACCTTCGATTTTCCAGCATCTGCAGTTCCTTCTTAAACACAATGATAAACCCTTGATGAGATATAGCGAACAATCGACAATAACGGACATCAGTGCCCCCCATGACCCGTTATACTGGGAGTTTACTGTATTAACAGAATTGAGGGGGGTGTGGATCGTACTGGAATTTGTTGTCACGGTAAAGGATGAATCATGTATCTTCTTGAATGGCCGATCGGACTGAATGGCCTACTGCTTTGTTTCTTATGTTGTGTTCTTCATTAAAATTAACTTGTGTTTTTGTTAACAATTCGTAGGTTATCCTCTCCATGCACCAGAAGCATACTTTCCATACTTCAGGAAACATGGTGTTACCACAATCATAAGGCTTAACAAGAAAATCTATGACGCTAAACGCTTTACAGACGCTGGGTTTGAACACTATGACCTCTTCTTTGTCGATGGCAGTACACCAAGTGATTCCATTGTGAAAAGGTTTTTAACAATATGCGAGAATGAGGAAGGTGCTATTGCTGTACATTGTAAAGGTATAGACTATGAAGTGATAATTCCATTACTTTTGTAAGCTATTATGATTATTTCCTCTATACTTGTCTTCATTTTTGAAAGATGGATAGATAGATAGATAGATCCTTTATTGTCATTCAGACCTTTCGGAATTCTGAACGGAAAAGCAGACTGGATCTGCAAGTTCTCCAAAATGTTGATGTTATTCTTCCAGTTAACCCTGTTTTTCAATACTATGTGGAAAGCACTGAGCTGTGTGTATTAATTGTTGGTTACTCATTCACACCCTCAACTAGTAACCAGTGATTTGAGTTTGGTGTGTTCTTAGCATTTGTATGTTAACCATTTTATAACAGGTCAAACCTGACACCTGAAGTATTGTGTGCAGTTGATCTGACATTCGACGTATTGAGTGCAGTTCTGGTCACTACATTGTAGGAAGGATATGTTTGCCCTGGGTGATGATTCATCAGGATGTCACCAAGACTAGAGTAGTTGTGGGCAAAAATCAGATAGGCTGGGTTTGATTTCTCTGGAGCGAAGGAGACTGAGGGCTGATCTGTTTATAGGTATATAACATTTATAAAAGTCATGCATAGGATAGATGATCAGAATCTTTTTCTCAGTAGGGATATCAAAAACAAGAGGGCATAGTTTAGTGAGAGGATCTCCCTCCATTTTAAAGGGGACTTGAAGGGAATTCTTTCAGAAATCGAACGTAGTTGATATCTGGAACTTGCTGCCAGAGTAGATGATGGAATAGGATACAATTACTATGACCAGGGCCTACAACATGAGCCATAACAACAGCCGCTTGACATTTAGATGGGCATTTAAATAGGTAGTGCATGGAATGATATGGACCTAATGTGGGCAAATGGGATGAGTGTATTGGGCAAACGGTGGCATGGACATGGTGGATCATGGGCCTGTTTCTGTGATTCTTTGCATTACGGACATGTCTTCACACAATTTGGCCTTAAAAACCTTAGCAGAAGTATACATTGTTTTATGTTGATGATTAAATTTGCTTTTTACTGGCTTGAAATGTATTATACCTACTCAAATTAATCACATGTAAAATAAGAGAAAACGAGGTAGAATTACAAATGATCAGTTTAAAAGTTCTAGATTTCCTTTTTTTTTTTAAGTGATACTTTGATAACAAACTCATTGTTTGATAATAGAAATTTTCAAAAGAAACATTTGATGCTAATTTATCTGTATTTACTAGTCTCATTTAAAGCAAAAATGAATGGACTGTTCAGTCAAATTGAGATGATTCGCAATTTTTAGAGACCTATTGCCATTTGGTCCTAATGGGAATGGGAATTTAATTTGTCTTCTTTAGAATCTGTTTGATGGCTAATTGTCATTTAGATTGATACAAACACATGTAATACTTCTGAGGAATGTGTGTATGATTGCTGACATTATATACAATAAGTATGCCGTACCAAAGATGCCTTTCTTTGGATTCTTTTTTTTCCATATACTGTTCAGCCCTTACAAATTACAGAATTAGATAGGCATCTTAAGAATTCAAAACAAGCATGGGCTTACTTGAATTAGTTTGTTGCTCTCTCTCCCCCTCTACCCTGACGCTGAGGGAGTGCTGTGCAGATGAGTTGATGCTTTTTAAATATTTTCAAATTATCGTGGATCTAAATTGTTGACAAACCTTGATTGTATATTCGCTCCCATGTGTTTTAAGAAATGTTGCCAAAATGTATCATATCGATTTGGGAATGGTTCAAGCACTAAAGAGGCACTGTCATAGTAGTTGATGTATAATGTGGCCATTTGTGTTAATTCATAAGATAAATATTCCACAGAAAGGCAAAAGTTAAATCATCAAATTTAGCAAAAATTGATCAAAATTGAACATTAGTTTTTTTTAATTGATTTGTATGAAATGAAAAGCTGATGTAATTAAGTACACACATAACAAATGTTACTTTATTTCAGCTGGTTTAGGAAGAACAGGCACGTTAATAGCCTGTTACATAATGAAACACTACAGATTCACTGCAGCAGAAGCCATAGGATGGATCAGAATATGTCGACCAGGTTCCATAATTGGTCCACAGCAGCACTTCTTGGAGGAGTAAGTAACAAGTTTATCTTGTAATATAAAATATTTTACATAGCACAGGAGAAAGCATTGTTGTACATCATGAGAGAGCAAATAGTCTTGTACCCTGTGGAGCCAAAGAAAAGTGTTGAAATTTGCTATAAGTCTGCTAAGAATTTGATCTATTTTCAACTGTTATTGCAATGTAAGACATAAATATAATTACTGCCTTCATGCTGAATCATTTAATGCTTTTTTCTTAAATTCACTTGGTTTATTTGGAGTTTGATGTTTCATGCCATTCTTGTGCAGATAAGAACTAACTTTTAAAACCTGCTTTGATGATTTCAAAGCAGGAATGTTTTGATTCATCCTGTGCAATCATTACAGTAATTCAAGATTGCTAATCAACAGCTTCAGATTTTTTGATGCATCTGGCTGGAAATTTCCCTCTTTAAACGTTCAGGAATTAAAATTTGGTGCCACCCAAGTGCAAACAGATGAATGCATCAGATACATTTTGAATTGGGGAAAGTGAATCCTAATTATTATGGACTAGCCTTGGATAGGTAGGAACTGATTTGGGTTAGTCAGCATGGCTTTGTGCAAGGGAAACTCTTTGAAATCTCTGGGGTTTATATTAAGAGGTTACCAAGAGGATTGAGGCAGTACAGTAGACATTGCCTATATGGAGTTTGGCAAGGCCTTTGACACGTGGAGGGACAAACATCAGATGCTGGAATCTTGAGCAAAATACACAAAGTGTTGGAGGAACTCAGCAGGTCATGCAATATTTGTTGAAAGAGTGGGCAGGTGATGAAAGTTTATGGGGTTTGCTTGGCAGATCGGTAAAGTGAGTGACAAAGGTTAGAGGTGAAAAGGAGACAAAAGGATGTCATAAAGAGGACAGGAGGCACAGTGGTAGAGTTGCATTGGCAGACCCGTCCTCTATAACCAATATCTGTTATGAAGGGGTCCGTTAAGACGAGGGTTTACTGTACTTTGACCGCCTTCCTCAAAGTCTGTGATCCCAGCAATCTTGGTAATGGGAAAGTGAAGGCGGCCTGTCAGTTGAGAAATTGTTGTAATCATTATTTTATGCAATGGCTAGACTTGATCATTATTTGCATATATTTCTTTGGTTGAGATGATGGAGCTTTAAATATTTATATACTTTCATACAATCAATATTCTTTTAGCTTAAAAATACTTTAAAGCACTTTCTGGTTTACGAGTGTCAGTGCTAGATCAAGCAAGGGAATTAAGTTTTTTTTTGATAGTTGAAAATCTATTCCTCACCTTTTCCTCGTTTCTTCTGCCTGTCATCCTTTATCTAAAAAAAATGTATGGGTGTTCAGATCAATAAAAGAAGCGCAGATGGGGGAAAGAAGTAGCAACTAGAGGACAAGGTGATATCGAAGTCTTCTTATCGAGTCCACATCACAAGATTAAATATTGTTTAGCCAGAGCTGAACACACTTCTCAGCATCTTCATTGCAGGCAGTGAGATCGGCAGCTGTGCATCGGTTTTCCGGTTGAGGGCAATTCAGCAGGTGTTCCATTGTTTGTGGTTCAATACCACATTTGCAGGTGACATTGTTGGAGTTATATCCCCACTTATGATATCAAAGTGTACTGCACATTTGTAAGGTTTGTGAAGTAGTGAAAGAACGGGCTGTTCAGTGAAGACCATAATGTTTGGGTCAAAGATCCATCATTTATTTATTTGCCTTTGTACTCCTTAATTTGAGATTTGTAATAGAAAAAAAATCACATGTGGTTAAAATGCACAGTCAGATTTTAATAAAGGACATTTTTATACATTTTGGTTGCACCATGTAGAAATTACAGCAGTGTTTGGGACTTAGCAATGTTGTGTAAATTGGTAAATTTTAAACTCTTAAAATTTTACCAACCACAGAAGTTAGATTAACTGGCTTATAATTTTCTTTCTTTTTGCCCAAATCCCTCTTAACAGTTGAGTCACATTTGTAATTTCCACTCCTTTGAAACCGTTCCTGACTGGTGATTCATGATAGATCACTGCTAATGGCTCCACAATATCAACAGCTACCTCTTTCAGACCCCTGGGGTGCAGTCCAAATGGTCCAGGTGACATCCACTTTCAAACCTTTCAGTTTCCTAAGCATCTTCTCAGTAATAGCCACAATTAACTCACTTCTTCCCCCTGACTCTCTTGAATTTCTGACACATTGCTGATGTGCACTCCAGAATTTTACCAATCCGTGGTATTTCGCTCCCAAACGGCTAGATTCTACTTTTTAAGACCAGTCCTCAATTACCCAGCTAATAAAAAATAATGTTTCATTTCATCATCTATACCACCAGATTAGCTTGGAGATACAGCATGGAAACAGGCCCTTCGGCCCACTGAGACCACATTGTCCATGAGTTCTATGTTAGAACACTTTCTCATCCACTCCTTACATATTGGGGAAATTTTACAGAGGCCAATTAACCTGCACACCTGCATGACTTCGGGATGTGGGAGGAAACCTGAGCACCCAAAGGGTTCTCATGCTGTTTAGATTAGATTAGATAGCCTTTATTGTCATTCAGACCGAAGTCTGAACGAAATTGCAGTTTCAGGGTGAACGTGCAAACTCTGCACAGACAGCACCCAGGGTCAGTATCAAACCCATTTTTTGTCTAGTACCTTGGATTCAGCAATTATTTGTCTGGTACCTTGGATTCAGCAATTTACCCAAACTGAAGACATATATATTGCCAGACTCAAGGTTACTATATCAAAATTTCAATAAAATATTCTCTTCGACATTGTAATATCCGGTGATTGCAACCCTATCTTTTTGCCTTCACTCCTAGTTATTTAACTTGGAGTACAGGTATTATTCTGTTAAATCAGTTCTGATTTTCACATAGTATCCAGAACAACATACGGTTGTCTCAATTGTGGTCTTAACTAGAGTTTTGTGTAAGATTGATGTAACATCTTTCTGCTCTTACTCCAGTTCTATGAAGGTGCTGTTCCGTTGGTCTCTTATTATTTTCTGTATTTATTCATGACATGTCACCATCTTTATATTTTCAACCAAATCCAAGAGATTGAGTCTCCATTGCTGGCAGCTATAATCGTGTCAAAGATTAAAAAAAAAAAAAAAGCATCATGGCAATATCAATAGGCGATCTTTCCAAATTAGCAGAACATTGCAGGATCATCTTATTGGAAAGATCGTCGATTGCTTACAAGCTCTGAAGATGAGCTATTCCTGACGTAAGATTCCGAGAGTACCAAGTTCAAGTTCAAGTTACATTTATTGCCACATGCACCAATTGGTACAATGAGATTTAAGTCACCATAGAGCCATACAAATAAAAGAGCACAATACACAATAGGATTTAACATAAACATCCCCCACAGTGGAATCAACGTTTCCCACTGTGAGGGAAGGCAATGAAGTTCAGTCATCTTCTTTGTTCACCCGTGGTCGGGGCGTTTGAGCCCTCCGCAGTCACCACTACGGGTGGCCCGATGTTTCAGGCCTCTCGCCGGGATGATGAAACTCCGACGTCGGAACGGAAGAACACTCAGCGTCTTGGAGTTTCCGAATCGGCCACTTCTTACCAGAGACCCCGGCTCCCAAAATCCACAGGCCGAGCTGGATGGAGCTTGAACACTGGCGACCCTCAGCGAAGGATCCCAGGACTCCGCGATGTTAAAGTCAGTGCCGCCCGTGGCTAGAAGCTCCGCAAACTACAGCTCCACGATGTTAAAGCAGCTGGCCCAACACTCCGGAGCTCCACACTGCGATCCCTGGTAAGGCATCGCCCACTCCGCGATGGAATTCAGTGCTGCGCTGCTGCTGAAGCTCTGGTCGGTCTCCGGTAGGAAAGACCAATCCAGATGGGGGGGGGGGGGGGGGGGGGGCGCGAAGATGTGACTCGGAGAAAAGACACATCTCCGACAAGGAAGCGACTGAGAAAACTGTTTCTCCTCTTTCCCCTCCCATCCCCCACATAGAAAAGACTAAGAAACCTTATAAAACATACTTTTAACACACTAAAAAATAATAAAAGGGTTAAATGACGGACATACTGCTGGCGAGGCTGCCGCGTGATGACGTAAAGTCATCATATAAAATGAAACGAGAAAATGTTGTAAATGCTCAGCATAATCAGGCTGCGCCCATAGGAACAGAAACTGAGTTAACGTTTCAGATTAAAGGCCATTTGTCAAAACACCAATGAAGGGTCTTCGACATGAAATATTAACTCTGCTTCTCTTCCCAGACTCGACCCGAGTCTGCAGAACAGCTCTGATCCAAAATATCATCTGACCATTACCTCCACAGAGCGCTGCCTGACTCGGTTATTCCAGTATTTTTTTTTTTTGCTTCTTTCCTGCATTTCCTGTATTTAGGTTAGATTTCCAGCATGTGCAGGGTTTTTTTTGATTTTCAAAAAGATACTATCTATTTGCATAGTAGTTTGGTTTTAGTTTAATTTACAGATGCAGTGCGGAAACAGGTTTTTTGGCCTACAGAGTCTGGGCCGACCAGCGACCGCCGCATACAAACAATATCCTTAAAAACACGAGAAACATTTTACTTTTAACATTTATACGAAGCCAATTAGCCTACAAACCTGTATGCCTTTGGAGCGTGGGAGGAAACCTGAGCTTCCTGGAGAAGGTCACGGGGAGAATGTACAGACAGCACCTCCCTAGTTAGCGTTGAACCCGGGTCTCTTACGCTGTAAGGCAACGACTCTGCTGTTGCGCCTCCATGCCATCCACAGTAGTAATTATATTGCCGCCCATAGTAATTATATTTCTCATATGATATACGCTATTGTTATATGGTACCTTAGCATTTTTTACTCCTTGGACTGAAAATGTATCTATTGGTGAGGAAACGGAATTGTTTCCAGAAAAAAAGGTAATTGATCCTCCTAACCTTAGGGAAGTCATGGTGGTAGAATGGAAATAAAATAGCCATGTAAAACCTCTTTTTGCCCTTTTAGTCTTTGACAAGGAATTCAGAAAATTCTAGATAGTGTAACTAAATGGTTTAAAGAGTTAACTTACCACCATGCCGTGAGTTACCAGAAGCCGTTTTGCATATAAAACATTGTGACGGATTATAAAGTGTTCTATGCGGATGCAATAAAAGAGTAAGATTGAAACATAATGTTATCCTGTCTATAAAGACTACCTAATTCACCGTCTTTTGGGATGCTGAATTGCACAAAATTTGAAGTTAAATGCAAAATCAACATCCTATGAGCTAGTAGACAGAAAATGCTGGAGAAACTCAGCGGGTGAGGCAGCGTCTGAGGAGAAAAGGAGTAGGCGACGTTTCGGCTTGAGACCCTTCTTCAGACTGATGTCGGGGGGAGCTGCTAAAAAGAAAGAAAGAGGTGGAGACTGTAGGCTATGTGGGAAGGGGGAGGAAAGGAGGGAGAAATCAAGGACTACCTGAAAAGTTGATGTTCATACCGCTGGGGTGTAAACTATACAAGCGAAATATGAGGTGTTGTACCTCCATTTTACTCTGGGCCTCACTCTGGCAATGGAGGAGGCTCGGGGCAGAAAGGTCCGATTCAATATAGGAGGGGGAGTTGAAGTGCTGGGCAACCGGGAGATCAGGTTGGTTAGTATAGACTGCGTGGAGGTGTTCGCTTGGTCTCGCCGATGTAGAGAAGGTGACATCTACGACAGCGGATGCAGTAGATGAGGTCCTATGAGCCAACTATTTTCTCCTAATTAAAGCAGGAATTAGAAGCAAAAAGAAAGTATATTCATACAGATAAATATTGTCCATTGAAGTCAGACGTTAGAGCAGAGAATTAAACAGAAAAAGCCTCAAAGTATTCACCTAGACCATTTAAAAAGAGCAATATTACAAAGGTTATCCGTTCAACACATATAAAAGGTCCAAGGGTAACTTATTTCCAAGTTCTCTTCCAACAGACTCTACCAGTTTGGCAAATTGTCACCATTATGGAAGAATGTTCCAGGGATCTGAGAAATGCCAGTTCCAGATTATGAAGAGCACAGCTTTATGAAGTTTGAGGCTTGCTGCGAGCCTGCTGACTGCAGTTTCAACGGGCAAATGATGTAATAATCCAAGTTACCTAAATTCTGCAAAGAATTTAATGAAAGCATTAAAAATAAAGATTGCATAGTAAATCAAGTTTAAAATTGTAATTGTGCTGTAAGACTGTGGATGTCCTGAATGCATATCTGTCTGTGCTAAAATGGCATATGAAGGTCAATTTCATATTTTATGTGTTAGTTGGTATTTCACATGATTTACAAAAGATGATGGTAGTACCGGAAGGGTGCCAGACTGCGTTCACATTGCACGTTTCAGTTAGCAGAGTCTGTTCTATCCAGCTTCTCTGGCATAAACATATGGAATGTGGGTATTCCTTCTTATATTTCCGTGTTAATCGTTATTATTTTGACTTGACTAATCCGAGCATAAAAGAAGTTGAAAGCAGTGGAAACAAACATGATGTTGCATGGAGCTACATTAATTGTATTTCGATCTTCAATTTCTTATTCCAGCAAAATATGGTTGAACCTCCAATGTCGTCTTGGGCAATGTTATTCACGTTACTGATGTGTTGCAACATTTAATTCCTAACTCTCAAGCATTATTAGTCATTACAGCACAGGAGTATTTACAAGCTATATGCCCATGCCCATTCCAAGTATTTCAACCTTTTTTTTGTAGCCTTGCACATTAACTTTCGTTAATAATCAATGTGCCACAACATAAACAATTCACCATAATAAATAATTTGATTGCAGGCTATGTATGGTTTTTAAGGATTGCATTTGAAAGAAAATTATTTGTGAAAAGGTTGGTATTCAGTGTGAAGCTTGATAACTACACTGTTTAAAGTAATGTTTGGCTTATCATGTACTCTCTTCCCAAGGGAGCTAAAGAAGAGTTTACTTTTTCATGAACTTGTGATGCCGGTTCCATGTACTTCACAGTCCCTATCCATTGCATGAAAATTACTAATTGTGCCTTCAGAAATTAATCACAGTCTAAATCTGATTTAGGAGCTTATCACATAATGTTTTGTGAAATATTTTTTAAGCAGGAAAGTAACTGGGAGATTTTAGTGAACACTATAATTATGTCATTATATTTTGAGTGAAGAATGAGGATAGTTTGTGGCAATGGTAAATTTTTGCTGTTCGGCCTTTTGCTAATTCAAAATAAGTATAAATTTTCTGGAGTGTTGTCGATGGGTCATTTTTAATTTCCAGAACGCTGATTATGTTCCTGCTCGTCATACTAAAGCTGGTGGCATGAAGTATATAGAAACCATATTGAACAAGTAGGATTTTTGGACAATATGGCTGCACTTATACTGAAACTTTGAACTACTAATTATCACCGTTCCACAATGCATGCATATACCTCTCCTATGTTTTCTCCCATGTTCCATCATGAAAACTATAATTTCAAAATTATTTGGAGCATTTATTTAGAAAAGGATGATTAATCCTTGTTTGAATTCCACCCCAATTCTTCTGAACAATGAACAAGCAAGTTGTAGAAAGCTGGAAAAGTTACCTTTGGGAATGCCTAATTTTACTGGGAATTACCGTTAACACAAAGCACCAAACTGTAGACCATTGAATGGCATTGGCATTGAAGCACTATTTCTTAAAGGCTGACTACTGATCCATTGAAAGGAACTAAATGAAAACTCTTCAGGATATATACAATTGTTCAAATATACTAAACTTAGAGCTGAGTTCTTTTAGCTCAAACTCTTAATTTTAATATTAATTTTGCTGTCAGCCACTGATACTCCCGAGTGATGCGTTCACAAATTTCTACCAATTTTTTTTTTTTATAGTCTTAATCTTCATTTATCTCATTGCATTTGTTTTATTTTTATATTTCTGAACCTATTTGACTTGTGAATGGAGGCCACAATGTAGTTGAACCAGGTTGCCATTTTAACTTCCAGCAACAGTTATCTATGCCCTTTATCATTGGGCATAGATTCTGAAGATGCAGGTCATTAGCGACGTGCATGTGATTCAGGTAGCTACAACTTTTTAGTCAAGTTTATTCAAAAGTCTTCTAACATCTATTCTGCTTGCATAAAAAGGAAGGTACATTTCAAAAATATTATACTTTTTGGAAGGTGAATTTAAAATATATTGTAGGGATACATTTTAACTATATTAGAAATAATGTGAAGGTCAGGAGAAAATAAAACAAGGTAAAATTCCCATCAATGGTGGGTATGTATCTCGTAAGTACTAAGCTTGTTAGCTTCTCATCTGCTGAATGACAAAATCCACAGGGAAACATTTCAAGATTGTGAGAACTGGTTTGTGCCCATTTCAGTTCAACCACCAACTTTGATTCTGCAACACTTGAATTGTATCATGACGTTTTCCTTCCTGTTTATTTGGGTGTACTGGTTTGAAAAGCATTGAGAAACAATTTAGACCTCTATGATTTGTCTGCAGGAAACAAGGTCACATGTGGCTTGAAGGTGATATTTACAGGTCTCTGAAAAAACGACGTTCTATGGATAGAGAATGCACTGGGTTATCACGGATCATCTCTGGCATTGATAGTCTCTCTGTTGGTGGAAATATGAAGGTGCATTCCGTAGACAAGACTGTCGAGGTAAGGATGTTCAGATTATAACCACAGCCGTGATAATTTCTACAGTCTGCATTTTCATCAGCATGTAGATGGGTACCCTTTGGCTTGGAATGCTCCTTAAAAATAAAGATCTATCATTCTTGTGTAAACAGGGTGCAAATCAAATACAACATCCCATTTTGATTCTGTTAGATGTGATAATATCCATCCTATTGATCGTTGGTGACTGATAATGGTCATCGGTTAGATTGTAGTAAGAATTTAAAAAAAAAAATAATAATAATAACTTTGTACAAGTGTTTTCAAGTTATAATTTTTGTTAGTGTTTGCTGTAATTCAGATGGTAGCACTTTCATGTCTGAGTTTCATTCTTAAAGCCCACCAATAAATTGGCACAAAAATGTAAGTCTGCACTTAAATTTGAATGTACTAAGGACTGGATTTTTGGGATTGTTACTTTGGTTATTAATGATTTTTATTATATTTGTGTACATTGCATTTACAGAACTGATGCTGCTGCAAATAAGAAATTCATTGTTCTATTGTCAGTACATAGCACATTTAAATACTTGACACTTTAAAATCATCTTTTAGTAGCGAGTGCTGCACTATCTGAGTTGCCAAGAGAGACATTAAATGAAGGCTGAAGGTACACAAAAATGCTGGAGAAACTCAGCGGGTGCAGCAGCATCTATGGAGCGAAGGAAATAGGCGACGTTTCGTGCCGAAACCCTTCTTCAGACTGGTGAAGAAGGGTTTCAGTCTGAAGAAGAGTTTCGGCACGAAACGTCGCCTATTTCCTTCGCTCCATAGATGCTGCTGCACCCGCTGAGTTTCTCCAGCATTTTTGTGTACCTTCGATCTTCCAGCATCTGCAGTTCCTTCTTGAACACATTAAATGAGGGCTTGTGTGTTCTCTTCAAAGCCTTAAGAGCCCAAGGGACTATTTTGAAGAGCAGAGGAATTAACCTCGCCATTGATGTTTAAAGAAAATTATCTGGTGATTTTCATGCTTTTTCTATAAGAAATGGTTGTCACACATCCTAAATTATAAGTCGCAATACATCAAAATACTTCATGCACATCATGAACGAGAGGTCCTTTTAAAATGCCAGACTTTTTTCCATTTGTTCAATTGGCATGAAAAATAACTTGTTCATGTGGCCAGAGAAAATGTGGTAGGTTTCAAGATAGTCATACAGCCCAAATGTTTCTTAGTCAATTAACCAGTTTCATAGTTCACCATATTATATCCCTCTTGAGATCACATCATACCTAGTCAGCAAATGGCTTACTAGGGCACCACCCTGCCTGAGGTCATTTGTTGCCGGCCCTGATTTGTCCTAATCTTGCCTCCAGTTCCTCTTGACACCGCCCCTTACTTTCAGTCTGAAGAAGGGTCGCCACTGGAAACATCGCCTGTCCTTTCCCCCCCCCCCCCCCCCCACCCCCAAAGATGCTGCCTGACCCGCTGAGTTACTCTAACACTTTATGTCTATCTTTACTAGAATGATGCCTAGTTTAGGGGGTAATAGCTATAAGGGTGAGATTAGACAGACTTGAATTGTTTTCCCTGGATTGCTGATTGCTGGAAGATCTGATGGAAGTATCTAAAATTATTAGAGGCATTGATAAGGTAGACAGTTGGAACCTTTTTACCAGAATGAAGATATCAAATACTAGAGCACTTGGCCTTAAGGTGAAAAGGGCAAGGTTTAAAAAAAGATATATGAGTCGTTTTTTACACAGAGGGTGGTGAATGCCTAGAACGTGCTGCTGGTGGGTTAGATACAATAGTGGCATTTAAGAGACATATAGACAGGCACATAGATAGGCAGTGATGTGGATTATGTGAGTAAGAATTGATCGTGCCATCATGTTTGGCACAAGCATTGTGGTACAAATCATTTTTTTATTTGCCTCTGTACTCCACAATTTGAAATTTGTAAAATAAAACATCACATGTGGTTAAAATGCACATTATCAGATTTTAATAAAGGCCATTTTTATACATTTTTGTTTCATCATGCAGAAATTACAGCTGTGTTTATACATAGTCCTCCCATTTCAGGGCACCATAATGTTTGGGACACAGCAATGTCATATAAATGAAAGTAGTCATGTTGCATATCCTTTGCATGCAATGACTGCTTGAAGTCTGCGATTCATGGACATCACCAGTTGCTGTTTGTCTTCTCTGGTGATGCTCTGCCAGACCTGTATTGCAGCCATCTTTAGCGTATGCTTGTTTTGAGGGCTAGTCCCCTTCAGGTTTTCCTTCAGCATGTAAAAGGCATGCTCAATTGGGTTCAGATCGGGTGATTGACTTGGCCACTCAAGAATTGACTATTTTTTAGCTTTGAAAAACTCCTTTGGTGCTTTAGCAGTATGTTTGGGATCATTGTCTTGCTGTAGATTGAACCGCCGGCCAATGAGTTTTGAGGCATTTGTTTCAACTTGAGCAGATAGGATGTGTCTATACACTTAAGAATTCATTATGCTACTACCATCAGCAGTTGTATCATCAATGAAGATAAGTGAATCAGTACCTTCAGCAGCCATACATGCCCAGGCCATAACACCCCCACCACCGTGTTTCACAGATGAGGTGGTATGCTTTGGATCTTGGGCAGTTCCTTCTCTCCTCCATACTTTGCTCTTGCCATCACTCTGATATGTTAGTCGTCTCATCTGTCCATAAGATCTTTTTTTCCAGAACTGTGGTTGCTCTTTTAAGTATTTCTTGGCAAACTAGCCTGGCCATCCTATTTTTGCAACTAACCAGTGGTTTTCATTTTGCAGTGTAGCCTCTGTATTTCTGTTCATGATCTTCTGCGGACAGTGGTCATTGACAAATCCATTCCTGACTCCTGAAGAGTGTTTCTGATCTGTCGGACAGGTGTTTGGGGTTTTTCCGTTATAATAGAGAGAATTCTTCGGTCATCAGCTGTGGAAGTCTTCCTTGGTCTGCCAGTCCCTTTGCGATTAGTAAGCTCCCCAGTGCTCTCTTTCTTCTTAATTATGTTCCAAACAGTTAATTTTGGTAAGCCTAATGTATGGCTGATGTCTCTAACAATTTTATTCTTGTTTCTCAGTCTCATAATGGCTTCTTTGACTTCCATTGGCATAACTTTGGTCCTCATGTTGATAAACAGCAATAAAAGTTTCCAAAGGTGATGGAAAGACTGGAGGAAAGTCTAGGTGCTGAGAGCGCTCTTATACCTGCATTAAGGAGGCAATTAAACACACCTGAGCAATTACAAACACCTGTGAAGCCATGTTTCCCAAACGTGGTGCCCTGAAATGGGGGACTATGTATAAACACAGCTGTAATTTCTACATGGTGAAACCAAAATGTATAAAACTCCTCCAGGGATATTCTTGATTCCAACTACCCATAACTGCCCATGCTCCTTATTCTTGACCAGGGCCTAAATTTCCCACGTTATCTAAGCTTCCTTACATTTGCCTGTCTTGCCCTTCACTTTAACAAAGACGTGCATGTCCTGACCTCTTGTCAGCACACCTTTAAAAACATTCCATTTTCCTGACATTCTTATGCCTTCAAACAACCTACTCCAATCAACTTGAGCGAGTTCCCATCTAATACCTTTAAAGTTGGCCTTGCAGCAAATTAGAATTTTATCTGAAGATAGACACAATGGCTCAGCGGGACAGGCAGCATCTGTGGAGAGAAGGAATGGGTGGTGTTTCGGGTCAAGACCTTTCTTCAGACTAATTTGAACTTGTGAGCCTGCCCTGTCTCTATCCATAACTATCTTAAACCTAATAAAACTGGTCGCTGGTCCCACTTTATCCACATGCCCCTCCCAATTTCCTAAGACTAGATCAAGTGTTGCCCTCTCCCGTGTGGGGCCCCTCTACATATTGCCTGAGGAAACATCCCTGAACACATTTGACAAATTTGCCCCCATATAAACCTTTTGCACTCTGACATTCCCAGTCAACATTGGGAAAGTTTAAATCCCCAACGACAACAAGCTTATTTGTCCTGCAGCTGCCTGCAATCTCCTGGCATATTTGCTCTTTTAATTCCTGTTGACTATTTGTGGCCGTGTAGTACACTCCCGGCAAGGCGATCATCCTTTTCTTACTTCTCAGCTCCACCTATATCACCTCTAGATGAACCATCAGTACTGTCATCTTTGAACACTGCTGTGACATTTTCCTTAATTAATCAAGTAACACACCTCCTCTTTTAATTTGGGGTATTTGCATGCTATCCAGTCAAAGAAAATATTAGACATGATTACAATGAAGTGTAAGGTGAAGTCCAATTATAGATAGTTATGAATAATAGCTAAATGGCAATTTAAATTTAAAGAATAGAAAAAACAAGTTGCTTCATCCTTAACGCCCAACACCTCCGCTTGGTTCGCAATGACCAACCTGATCTCCCGGTGGCTCAGCACTTCAACTCCCCCTCCCATTCCGAATCTGACCTTTCTGTCCTGGGCCTCATCCATGACCAGAGTGAGGACCACTGTAAATTGTAGGAGTAGCACCTCATATTTCGCTTGGGCAGTTTGCACCCCAGCGGTATGAACATCGACTTCTCTAATTTCAGGTAGTCCTTACTTTCTCCTCCCCCCCCTCTCAGCTCTCCCTCAGCCCACTGTCTCCGCCTCTTCCTTTCTTCTCCCCCCCCCAGCCTCATATCAGTCTGAAGAAGGGTCTCGACCCGAAATGTTGCCTATTTCCTTTGCTCCATAGATGCTGCCTCACCCGCTGAGTTTCTCCAGCATTTTTGTCTATCATCCTTAATGCAATGTTTTGAGGTTAGACAGAGAAGCAGTTTTGTATGATCTGGGCAAGTTGAGCTACATAAGGAATACAATTGAGTGAATATGCAAATTCACTTAGTTATATAATATGGTATCTAAATTTTGACGGCCAATTGTAAAAACGGATTTTTTTTTAAAGTGCATGTGGATATAGAAGGATATGGATCACATATGAGCTGAGAAGATTAATTTAACTTGACATGCTGTTCCTCAGCTGTACTGTTCTATATTCTATGTTAAAAGTAATTGAAAGCTTTCTGTACTGTGGGCATAGATGCTCGTCTGGCCAAACCTAACACATAACAATTAAGCCTAGAGATTTAATTTTTGGACAGAACTCATGATGTTCATACAAAGGACGATGGGAAAGGGTTACATTCCTCCTCCAAAAGGTTGTGATGACGGGTAATTTTCCAGACTGATATGGATGGACTTTGCACTTTACTTTTAGAGATACTGTGCAGAAACAGGCCCTTCGGACCACCGAGTCTGCACCAATCAGTGATCACACCTTACATTATCCTACACTCACTTGGGACGATTTTACAACTTACCGAAACCACATAACGTACAAACCTGTACGCCTTTCAAGTGTGAGAGGAAACCGGAGCACCCGGAGAAAGCCCACGCAGCCTCAAAGAGCACCGGTTCCATATTGACAATTCTCGTAGTCAGGATGGAACCCGGGTCTCTGGCACTGTAAGGTAGCAACTCTACCATTGTGCCACTGTGCCTCTTTTCTCAGATAATTACATCAATAGATCTGAAGGAGATCTGGGTAAATGAAAATGTTGATACAAAAGACTCATGATCTGACTGACAAAAGAGGCTCTGAATGGGATATCGGTCTCCTGCCATCTAACTAGTCTTTGTACTCCACAGTTCATCCTTTGTATAACTGAAGCAAAACCTCATCCCTGAATCCTGACTATTTCTGGGCAACATTGCAAGGGATCTGCAATTGCTATTTAATAGCACTGTTGAAAGAGTTGGTCCAGTGTGCATTTTACTCCCCCTCCTGGCCATCATTATTACCAAAGTCTCAAAAACACAGCTGCAGTTGAAAATATTGTTTTTAAATTTGCTCGTACGAACTTAAAGCAACATCTAATTCTATTTTTTTTTAAAAGAACAATTATGCTGAAAATGGATGCGCACCAACAGCAAATTATATGACTCAGGGAGATAAACTTCGTGCCTTAAAAAGTAGGAGACAACCACGATCAGCAACAACTGGAACATTAAGGTAAATGCAATGTGGGTGATGCAGCAAGAACCAATAAAATTCTTAACTGGAAGTAAATGTTATGGAAATTTTAGACATGAGTGTTGAATTTATTTAATCCATATCTCGAGTTGACAGTTGAAATTGCTACTTCATCTACTTCTTCATGCTTGTGAAAGTTTTTCCAGAGTTATCAAACAGTAAGTTTTGGTGCTTAAATTTAAAGTGATCTTTTTTTTTCCATACAAAATACGCTAATAAAATATAAAGCAGTTTCTCTAATAAAGTCAATATGATATACCAGTTCAAATAGCTGAATTTATCTGTGACAATATCAATATTGCTTTCAGTGTACCGCACCAAAACAGGCCATTAGCCAGACTAGTCTAACTAATATAACCGTATAGTTTTTGTCTTATTTAATTTTACCCTATCAGCTTATCCTTCTGTTCCTTTGTTCCTCCTTCTCGTATAGAACATAGAACAGTACGGCATAGAGCAAGCCCCTTGGCCCACAATGTCTGTGCTGAACATGATGCTAAGGCCATCACATCAACTTGCACATAACTCATTTCGTTTCATTCCCTGCATATCCATATGCCTGTCCAAAAGTCTCTTAAATGCCACTAACGTATCTACTTCAACCACCTACCCTGGCAGTGTATTCCCGGCACTCACCACCCACAGTGTGGTTATAAAAAAAACCTGCCCTGTACATCTCCTTTAAACTTTGCCCCTCGCAGCATAAAGCTATGCCTTGTAGTATATGATTTTTTTTCCATCCTGGGGAAACAGTTCTGACTATCTATATAATTCTATATACTGCTATCAGGTCTCCCGCAATCTCCGATAGTCCAGAAAAAGCAATCCAAGTCTGTTCAACCTCGCACCGTAGATAATACCACCAATCTAGGCATCTTTCTGATAACCCCACTCTGCACCTTTTCCAAAGGCACCACATAATATTGAAATCTGCCGACCAAAACTGCACACAATACTCCAAATGCAACCTAACCAAAAACTATCATGGCTCTTATTCTCAATGCCCCGACCTATGAAGGCAAATATATCGTATGAAGAAGGGTCTCGACCCAAAAAGTCACCCATTCCTTCTCTCCAGAGATGCTGCCTGTCCCACTGAGATACTCCAGCTTTTTGTGTCTTATCTTCGGTTTAAACCAGCATCTGCAGTTCCTTCGTGCACAAGTATACCATATGCTTTCTTCATCAATCTATCTATATGCATTGTTAATTTCAGGGTATTTTGGACGGACCCCAAGATTTCTCTGTACATCAATGATGTTAAGGGTCATGCCATTAATTGTATATTTTGCCCTTACATTTCACCTCCCAAAGTGCAACACCTCATACTTGCTTGGATTAAACTCCATCTGCCATTTCTTTGCCCATTTTTGTAGCTGATGAATATCCTGACGAAAACTTTGACAGCCTCTCTCACAGTCTGCAACCCCAGCAATCTTGGTGTTATCTGCAAACTTATTAAACAACCAGTTCTGAATCCATACGACCAAGTCACTACTTATCACATGCATCTTAATTTTCTGTATCAGCCTACCATGAGCGACTTTATCAAATGTCTTGCTAATTTGTTCTAATAATGTATAGACCTCAGTATATCTGCTGTTTGTAATTTTCTATCGTATCCAATAGCTTAATTTTAACAATAAACCCTAGCATTTTTTTCAAGGATAAATAGACCCAGGCCGATTAAAACTTTACAGTTCTGCTATCAACTAGTATTTTTTTGAACTTTCAATTTCTCTATCATTTTGATGTTGTGTTGATTGGAATGTGGAGCTGAGGTTATAATCCTATCAGTCATGCTTATTAAATGGCAGAGGAGCTGTCGTACTAATTTATATGCTAATATTAGTTTGATATCTGCAGTAAACTTCCTGCCATCTGGGAAGAGGTACAGGAGCATTAACTGCAAAACCAGCAGGATGCTCCTCAGCTTCTTCCCGCAGGCTATAAGACTGTTAAACGGACTTTGCCCCCTGCCAAAGTATCGCGCACCAACCACCAACCTGGACAGAGCCACTGTCGTGCCGCTGCCGATCGGAACGCCTGTTGATGTTTAGTTGAGAGTAGTGTTAATCTTGTTCATGATATATGTATTTTTATTTCTATTTATTTTTTACTGCACACGGAATGGACACTGGTTTGAGTAACGTTTTTTTGTTTCCTCTGGGTATGTGAGTACTCAGGAAAATAACAATAAAGATATACAATACAATAAACAAATAATAAAGATATACAATAAAAAACAATAAAGATATACAATACAATACAATACAATAAACAAATACACAGAAATACAGTGCCCTCCATAATGTTTGGGACAAAGACCCATCATTTATTTGTTTGCCTCTGTACTCTACAATTTGAGATTTGTAATAGAAAAAATCACATGTGGTTAAAGTGTACATTTAAAAAAAAATTAAAGAAAAAAAAAGAAGCCACTTTTATACATTTTGATTTCACCATGTAGAAATTACAGCTGTGTTTATACATAGTACACCCCATTTCAGGGCACCATAATGTTTGGAACACAGCAATGTCATGTAAATGAAAGTAGTCATGTTTAGTATTTTGCTGCATATCCTTTGCATGCAATGACTGCTTGTACTTTGCGATTCATGGACATCACCAGTTGCTGGGTGTCCTCTTTGGTGATGCTCTGCCAGGCCATCTTTAGCTTATGCTTGTTTTGGAGGCTAGTACCTTTCAGTTTTCACTTCAGCATATAAAAGGCATGCGCAATTGGGTTCAGATCATTGACTTGGCCATTCAAGAACTGACCATTTTTTTACCTTTGAAAAACTCCTTTGTTGCTTTAGCAGTATGTTTGGGATCATTGTCTTGCTGTAGAATGAACCGCCGGCCAATGAGTTTTGAGGCATTTGTTTGAACTTGAGCAGATAGGATGTGTCTATACACTTCAGAATTCATTATGCTACTACCATCAGTAGTTATATCATCAATGAAGATAAGTGAGCCAGTACCTTCAGCAGCCATACATGCCCAGGCCATAACACCCCCACCACCGTGTTTCACAGATGAGGTGGTATGCTTTGGATCTTAGGCAGTTCCTTCTCTCCTCCATAAGTTGCTCTTGCCATCACTCTGATATGTTAATCTTCGTCTCATCTGCCCACAATAACTTTTTCCAGAACTGTGGTTGCTCTTTTAAGTACTTCTTGGCTAACTGTAACCTGGCCATCCTTATTTTTGCGGCTAACCAGTGGTTTGCATCTTGTAGTACAGCCTCTGTATTTCTCGTCATGAAATCTTCTGCAGACAGTGCACATTGACAAATCCAGACCTGACTCCTGAAGAGTGTTTCTGATCTGTGGGACAGGTGTTTGGGGATTTTCCTTTATTATAGAGATAATTCTTTTGTCATCAGCTGTGGAGGTCTTCCTTGGCCTGCTGGTCCCTTTGCAGTTAGTAAGCTCACCAGTGCTCCCTTTCTTCTTAATAATGTTCCAAACAGTTGATTTTGGTAAGTCTAAGGCTTGGCTGATGTCTCTAACCATTTTATTCTTGTTTCTCAGTCTCATAATGGCTTCTTTGACTTTCATTGGCAGAACTTTTGTCCTCACATTGATAAACAGCAATAAAAGTTTCCAAAGGTGATGGAAAGTCTAGGTGCTGAGAGCTCTCTTGTACCTGCATTAAGGAGGCAATTAAACACATCTGAGCAATTACAAACACAAGTGAAGCCATGTGTCCCAAACATTATGGTGCCCTGAAATGGGGGGGACTATGTATAAACACAGCTGTAATTTCTACATGGTGAAACCAAAATGTATAAAAATGGCCTTTATTAAAATCTGACAATGTGCACTTTAACCGCAACTGATTTTTTTTCTATTACAAATCTCAAATTGTGGAGTACAGAGGCAAATAAATAAACGATGGATGTTTGCCCCAAACATTATGGAGGGCACTGTGTATATTTCGTCCCATTCCAATTATAATGGTGCTGTTGTAGTCCTCTCCTCAAATTTGTACATTAGTTTTGAGCAACTAATTAAGATACTATTTCTTTTACTATCCATCTAAGTATCTCGCCAAATTTCTGAGCAATTTTCCCCCAGCATTTGATATTGTTCCCTACCTTTTAACTGAACCTCTGTGCTGAGCAACTTATCTTTAGTTATTCTTTTTTTTTAATCTACCTCCGACCTAATGTCTACATCTTCTCTACATCGGCGAGTCCAAGCGGAGGCTTGGCGATCACTTCGCCCAACACCTCCGCTCACTTCGCACATTCCTTCTCTCCATAGATGCTGCTTCACCGCTGAGTTCCTCCAGCATTTTTGTCTACCTTTCTAGTGTACGTTCACTGCTCTTCTTTCTGCCTTAAAGTTGACAGCTCAATTCTCCTCCAATGTTGTAGGAACTAGGTTGAACTGTTCTTGCTTACTTCCATGGTTTAATTATTAAAATGTAACTTATCTTCCCAATTAGCTTATCTTCCCGATTTTCCTTCCCTTCCTGCCCTTGCCCTCCCTGCCTACTCTCACTGCCCCCCCAAAAATATCTCAGGAAATGGTCTGAAGTTGAGTAAGATTGTTTTCACCCTTGGTGATGACATAGCAGTTTGTGATCATGTGCTTCTTCATGCAGAAACAAAGAACTGCAGATGCTGGTTAATACACAAAAGGACACAAAGTAGTGGAGTAACTCAACAGGCCAGGCAGCATCTCTGGAGAAAATGCATCGGTGATGTTTCAGGTCAAGATCCTTCTTCTGACTCGGATGCTGCCTGACTTGCTGAGTTACACCAGCACTTTGTGTCCTTTTTGTATATTAACCAACATCTGCAGTTCTTTGTTTCAATTACTTGCAATGAAAGTACATATTGAATCATAGGAAGGACCGGAAACATCACCTATCCATGTTCTCCAGAAATGCTGCTTGAACTGCTGAATTACTCCAGCACTTTGTGTCCTCACTTTTCATCGGTTAGATCATACATTTTCAATTCCATAAAATCATCCAGGTTCACATGTGCTTTGAACTTTTTAACTTTACAGTTTGTTCACTCGCCCCCTTTATCTTCTAGGTCTGTGTTCCAATTCTGGCTTCAAAATCTCAACTTAATTGCAATGTTGCCACTTACCTTCACCCAAAGCTTAAATTCTCTCCCTAATACTCTCTGCCTTTCAACCTTTCTTTTTTTTAAATGCTCCTTCAAATTCCAAACCTTTGGTCATTTATTCTTGTCTCTGTATTTTGTTGTCGGTTTTCTCACTACCTCATTTATTAAGTGTCTTGTGTCATTTAATTATATTTAAAGATACCATACAAATGTTGTTATGGTAGTATCAGAGAAGAAATTGTGCTGTAATGTTGTATCATTTCCACTGGTCTCATGTAGTTCACGGGTCTGATTTGTCTTTGGCTTTATTTTTCTTCACTTTTCATTCCCCCTGATTTTAATTACTTGTATAACACCGGCATATAATTTATGATCAAGGATAAATCACTGCCCATAGAGATTTAATGATTTCCTGGACACACCGACCTGCAAGAATTTTTCAACTTTGGTAGTTGTCTCACTGCAATTTAAGGTAATGCTCAGCATCGAGTATTGCCTACCCCTCTGTTATAGCAGATAGGGTGACAGAAATTCACCATTATGGAATTTACAAATCTCTACCAAACAAATTGTGATGCAAATAAATAAACACCATGTATACAAACAATTGAGCTAGTTTACCAAACTGACTGAGCAGCCGTACACAATGAAGAATGTTGCTGGAGGGTCAACCAGGAAATAATGACAAAGATTTATCATTCATTAAAGAAAAAAAGATTAGATATTGCAATAGAAACGGAAATCAAATGCTTTCCTTTTTTAAATAATGTTCAGCACATACAAATTTTGAATTAGTATGTCATTGAAATAATTGTAAAAACTGGCAGTACAGGGTAAAAGGGTATATGTACCAGTAGATTCTTATGCTTATTCTATAATACACTTATTGTACAGGACCTAACATACTAACTCATATTTCCTTGCCGAAGATTGTTTAGTCTGAGAATCAACACATTTGGCTAATTTTAGTGTTTGATGTACATAGTCATAAAAGTGAATAATACTACTTAATTAATTATCCTTTGCAAGAGAATGAACTTATTTACTTTACTGAAATCATGTCCTCAAATTATTATAGTTTTGTACGGCTGCAATAAGATTTCATGACGTTTGTACTCAGTGCTTAGACTGATGAAGGCAAACCTCCTTTGCACCTATGTACTTGTGTTGCCACTTTCTAGGAGCTATGGACTTGCACTGCAAGATCCATCTCTACATCAATGCTCCTGAGGGTCCTGCCATTAATTGTATACTTTCCTCATGTATTTGACCTTCCAAAGTGCTCACAGTTGACTGGATAAAACTCCATCTGCCATTTCTCTGCCCATTTTTCTCTCTGATCTACACCCTGCTGAATCCTTTGACAGCCTTCCTCACAATCTGCATCTCTGCCAATGTTTGCATCATCTGCAAATCAGCCCACCTATGTTTTCATCCACAAACAGGTCGGAGCACTGATCTCTGCAGAACATTAGTTACTGACCTCCAGTCAGAATAACATCTCCCCACTACGACACTCTGTCTTATATGTCCAAGCCTATTTTGAATCCAATCCACCAAGTCTTTGGTCATTGTTTTTTTTTAAATAAAAAAATGCAGCTACTGCACAAAAATAAACTTAGTTTATTTTTAAAAAAAGGCAAACATTAGTTCACCAATGTCTGGTCTTTCATCTTCCTCATGTAGGGTCGCACTTTAGTTTTAGAAATAATCAAGTTGCAATTTGCATAATGAAGTTCAATTAAATGGAAAGAATAATGTCATTCTTTATCATTATCCTATTTGTTAATGTTTCTTCAAAGGTGAATGCAGTACGAATTGCAGGGATCAAAGAAGTCTTTCAGTATATTTTGAAAGATGATTACACTAATGTAGTTAAGGATTTTGAAGAGACAAATGATCTGCTGTTTTCATTTCCTGCCTGCAAAAAATAAAAGTGGAACAAAGCAATGTCATCTTTACATGGATGAGGCTTTATGCATGTTCAGTATTCCAAACATGGATTAAAATATAAATGAACGATGGCTATTTATAAGAGTTAATTATAGTATGGTTTGTTATTTTAAAGGTTAGAAGATATGAAAATTCATTCAAGATCGCCATCGCAACCCTTCAGGTAACTGTATTTATTGTATTTCAGGCTTAAGTACATTATTAAATAATTACTGAACAGATAAAGATGAAATTGAGCTAGTTTTGAACAAAACTGCACATTTCAAATCCCCTTAAAAATTGATTCATTGGGCACCTATGGTAGTTGAATTGTAGTGATTATACTATTTATAGAAGTATACCTTTTTTACTTTTTAGCAATAT
The DNA here is from genome assembly GCF_010909765.2 of Amblyraja radiata. Taxonomy (NCBI): domain Eukaryota; kingdom Metazoa; phylum Chordata; class Chondrichthyes; order Rajiformes; family Rajidae; genus Amblyraja; species Amblyraja radiata. The sequence goes on along the minus strand of NC_045965.1, from coordinate 7,272,017 downwards.
TTGCAAGTTACATTTTAGGAAAAGTAAACACCTGTTTCAAGTCTGCCAACCAAACCTTGATGCAGTTTCCATATGGTATGGTATCAGATCTTAATTTAGAGGTAATTTCAATCCTTTCTGCTGTAAATAACACAAGGATGAAAATCTAATCCTGACTGAGTCACTGCATGTTGTTTTTTTTAAAAGGGGTTACAAGAATATTGAGTTAAAGGAATGATGCTTGGTTGAAGATACAGCTTTATGAGGAAGGGCCTTCAGTTATTCAAGGCCTAAACACTGCAATTTCCTGCCTAAATATCTCAAATAGGCACAAAATACTGGAGTAGCTCCGCTTTATGAGAAACAAGGTATCTCCGTTTTTCTTTGTGGAGGTATGGCTGCCAATGGAGAAGCACAAAGAAAGAAGCCTAAAATGCTCGACTTAGAATTTATTTCAAAGAAAGTTAGAGGAAAGTCAAAACATAATGAAATCAAGGTGTTGGTGAGCTGGGAGCCACTATAGATGAAAAACATACGGAAGTGCAAGATTAGGGCATAGATTAGGCTCATAGAGAGTGGGAGTTAGACCAATGAAGGCAAATTAAGGGGATACCAAAAGAATGGATATGAGCTCTCATTTTGACTTGATCACAGCCTCGCTTAACATGTCAAAGAATCTGGCTAAATTTTTAACTAGAGTTCACTATGAAAAGTGTTGTTTAATTGGAAATTACTACTTGATTCTGCAGGTTATCGGTTTCTTGATTCTGCAGATTATTATTGTTCACCTATAATTGTCACTACTTGACTTTCTTGCTGGTAATAAAGTATTATGTGGTTCAATCATCCTATGTAGATTTTGATATGATTTATTTAATATAACCTCTACATTTTAAAAATATCAAACTATTTTGATTTGTCAAAAGCCTTGATTTTACATAATTGTACCTAGGTAGTTAGGAAAACCTGCCCACGAAAAGATTCTGTATATGGTGACAGCAACGGGTGGCCTTAGAAAACCTGAAATGGTTAGTTTTCCAAAAGAAGTCCACGTGACGCTAGTCTTACTGTAAAAATACATGATGCTCAGAAACGTGTGTTTCTTTCACCTGTTTGTTGGAATCTGTTATTGATTGCACTGCCCTTCATGCTTCTCAGCAGGTTTGTACTGGTTTGATTCTATTTTGATCTGGATATCCTCAATAATAACTTCTGTTTCTTGGCCTGACACTTATGAACTCTCACAGATCTATCATTCTCTCCATTTCTGGTTGATATTGCCAAGCTAGAGCATACAGATTTGTCACCATCATGCAAAAAAAAGTCTTAGATTGCCGCCCAAGGAAATGTTGCAGTGTGGGATATCAACATCAGAATACAAGTTCGCATTTCCTTCTATTGATTTCCCCTTGCAGAATCTTCCTCCTTACCAGTGACTCCATCTTTCTCTGGTCATCGTGGCCCAAACCATGTTATCTCGATATAATCCTGAACAGAGCCTAGGCATTGTTGATTTTTAGCTCCTTTACCACTGAAATCCTTGTATGTAATCTTTAGACTCAACTATTCTAATAGCTGCCTTGATTTCTACTCAATGCCAATTCTCCCTTTTTATTCTTCAACCAAAAACCACAGCCTTTCCTATCCTTCACAGGCTTTCAGTTTCCTGCTATTTTAATTCCACAGTTCTCATTTTAAACGTTAAGCCCTCCTGAGACCTATTCTCACCATAGCTGTACTGAACCTAGCCAGCTCAGTGACTGTTTGATTGTGGGTTTTCTCATCTTACTTGCCCAATTGGAGTATGCCCATCTTTTTTTTTTGGTTATGCTATTGTGAATCTCTCGAACATCTCACCATGTCAAAATCTTATGTGCCAATATCTTGAGCATATTTTCTGAAAATCAGATTCTTTTTTTTCATGTCTAGCAAGCAGTATTTTTTGATTTTATGTGATAATTCAAAACGTGTCTGCTTATTTTCATTTGTAACAAGACTTGAGTGCTGGAATTTTCAAATTTGTTTTGCTTTTAACTAGGGACTGTGTAGGTAAATCCCAAAAAGTTTGTTTTTCTCTTCCTCCTTATCTTCATCTCTATAGTGGTAGGGATGTAAACTAGTGTACGGGTGATCGTTGCTCTGCGCGGACTTGGTAGGCCAAAAGGCCAGTTTCCACGCTGTATCTATAAACTAAACTAAACTTGGAATAATTAATTTCCTGCACTCCATGTTGTTCTTTTATACCATGATTCAATGAGGATTTGCTACTTGTCTGCTTTTATTTTCTGTTAAATCAGAATATCTAGGACACTGGCAGGCCTCCTGAGAATGTGATAATTTCTTACCCTCATCTGTTGTTCAGGAAATTGTATGACATGAGAAGAAATCCACCATAATGTTTATTGCAGACTGCTTTGACCAGTTCAGTTATGTCATTCGAAAGAGGAAAACTTCCTGAGTCTCATACAATGCTTTTCATGACTTAAAGAATGCCTCAAAATGTTTCATAGGCAATGTAAATTTCAGAAGTGTGGTCATCGTTGTAATACTGGAAACGTGACAGCCAAACGATACAAAAGCCAAAAGCATGTATCATCAGATTCAAAAACAACTTCCCTACTGTTATCGTTTAAGAAGGAAATGCAGATGCTGGAAAAATCGAAGGTAGATAAAAATGCTGGAGAAACTCAGCGGGTGCGGCAGCATCTATGGAGCAAAGGAAAAGGTGATGTTTTGGGTCGTGACCCTTCTTCAGACTGATGTGGGGATCGGAAAAAGAAAGGAAGATGCGGAGACAGTGGGCTGTGGGAGAGTTGGGAGGGTGCGACAGAGGTTCACCTGCACCTCCTCCAACCTCATCTATTGCATCCACTGCTCTAGGTATCAGCTGCTCAACATCGGTGAGACCAAGCGGAGGCTTGGCGATCGCTTCGCCCAATCCCTTCACTCAGTTCGCAATAACCAACCTGATCTCTTGGTGGCTCAGCACTTCAACTCCCCCCCCATTCCGAATCCGACCTTTCTGTCCTGGGCCTCAATGGCCAGAGTGAGTCCCACCGCAAATCGGAGGAGCAACACCTCATATTTTGCTTGGGTAGTTTACACCCCAGCGGTATGAACATTGACCTCCAATTTCAGGTAGTCCTTGCTTTCTCCCTCTTTCCCCTCCCCTTCCTAGCTCTCCCACAGCCCACTGTCCCCGCCTCTTCCTTTCTTCTTCCCACCCTCACCCACCCCCACATCAGTCTGAAGAAGGGTCTTGACTGGAAACGTCACCTTTTCCTTCGCTCCATAGATGCTGCCTCACCCGCTGAGTTTCTCCAGGATTTTTATCTACCTTCCCTACTGTTATCAGACTCTTGGATGGACCTCTCATAAGCTAAGAATGCATTCGCAATCTTCCGATCTACCTTGTTGCGGCCCTTGAATTTTTTGTTTATCTGCAATTTCTCTGCAGCTGTACTGCACTCAGTTTTCTTCCTTTTTTTGCACTGCCTGTTACTTTCATGTGGGGTTTTATTGTACGGAATGATTTGCCTGGACACCACTCAAAACAAAGTTTTCACTGTATCTCACGGTACTCATGACAATAGTAAACCAATATCAGATTAAGCTCCACAAACAACTGTGGGATAATTGGTCTGATTATTTAAGTTTATTTCTAAACATGCAAATTTTTGGTTCACCGTAATCTAAAAATCCTATTGACTCTCAAGGTGAAATTAATTTAGAGAATTTTAATTCATTACAATTAATTGATTTTCATATTGCACATTAATTACCGCAACTAATAAAATAACCTTTATTGTGTTTTCTTGTTGTGGCTCCTTGACTTCAATAATTGTGAAACGGAGGTCAGATTTAGAAAACAAATGCAATGATTCACATGGAAAATATTTTTGTTTATGATCTATTATTGTAATTTAAGCAAGTTTAATTGTGCGGCACTATTTTAACAGGATCAATTATTTAAGTACTGGGCAAGGATCAATGTCACCTCTGAAATCATCAAAGATCTCAATTGCTTCTGCAAGTCCGAGGAGAATTAACAGAAGCCCCTCGCCCTTAAACAGTAATAACAAAAGGTGAAGCACTTTTATTTTTAATAAGATAATGTCTGAAAAATCTTAATTTAATGACATAAGCACACAAGCTAAAGACATTATTGTTGTTCCCTCATCAAAACATGGGTAAATTTACTTGGCATATAAGTTGACTTTTAAAAAATTTACCTGCTTTTTATTAACATGGAATACAGTATACCATTGAATTATTCAAACGACAAAGAGTAGACTAAATTGCAGAAAAAGTTCTTATTAAATTGCTGTTTTATTTTATATAATCGACTCAGTTGTTATAACGATGGATGCTGTTTATTGCCCGAGTTTCTCAGACCTGAAAGGGTAGTGAAGTAAAGATTTGGGAAGCCAGAAAATCTTGCTTTGTTTCTATCAAATGTCGCAAATGATACCGGATCAGTTGCGCTACAAGGGACCAAATGGCGTATTGATGACCCTTATCAAGGCTCACATTGAGTTTGGCTACATTGGCTGAACTACCAAGAGTAGTTGGATTTATTTTTAAGTAAGTGAAGTATGATGCATGTATTTGTAGTTAAGAATTGTTAGAGGGTATTGTGGCAAATTTACCCATTCAAAAGAACATAGTGGCTTTTTTTAGTGACTGAAACTCTGCTTTCTCAAGGTTAGTTTATTGTCACATGTACCAATTAAGGTACAGTGAAATTCAAATTACCATACAGCCAAACTAAAAAAAAAACCCAACCAGACACACAACTACATCAAAGTTGACATAAACATCCACCACAGCAGATTCCCCACGTTCCTCACTATGATGGAAGGCAATAAAGTCCAATCTTTTTCCTCTTATATTCTCCCACTGTTGGGGCAGTCGAACCATCTGCAGTCTCGACGATCGATGGTCCCGCAGCGGGAGGTTGAAGCCTCCGCATCGGGGCGATCGAAGTTCCTGCGTCGGGGCGGTCGAAACTCCTGCAGCTTGGAGTTCACAAAGTCTGTCTCCGACCAGAGACCGCGAGCTCCATAAAGTTAAAGTCCCGCAGACTCCCGTGGTGGAGCTCAGAGGTCGATCCTTAGCAAACGGATTGCGGGCTCCATGATGTTAAAGTCCACAGGCACCCGCGGTGGAGCTCTCGAAATCGGTCTCCAGCAAAGGCCGCCAACTCCTCTATGTTAAGCCGCAGTGCGGACGGAGTTACGATACGGGAAAAAATCGCATCACCGTCGAAGTATGAGATTAGAAAGTTTCCCCCAACTCTCCCCTTCTCTTCCCTCCCCCCCCCCCCCCCCCCCCCCCCCACACACAGACTGTTGGCGAGGCAGCCATTGCTGGCGGCACCCAGTGGTGACTGTTCTTATCCAAGGACAGAGGAATTGTCTAAATGAATTAAAAAGATTAATCGATGGCCCCTGTCTCTACCAAGGCCTTCAGTGGCCTGATTTTTATTTACAGTCTCTTTTGACTGCATAAATATGTTTATTGAAAATGTATGTAAACGCTCAGAATTAATATACAAAACTTTGGAAGTGGTTCAGTTTTTCCTTCATAATGAAACTGCTTCTGAAAATTCGTCATGAATCATGTTTATTGAATCTATCATGGATAACGTTGTGCATTTTAATCTATTGCAAGGCTTATTTTTGGAAGGCTTAGATGTTTAACTTAATCGTTTTTAGAAAGTGCTGATAAATGCCAAGCAATTAATGTAACCTAACAGGCCCTCGAAGATCTCAATTTATTTCCTTCTGTTTGTTATTAAGTTTATTAACATTTCTACTAGTAGTGCCATGTTCTAGTTAACCTGATTTTGGTGTTCTTGAATAGTCGACAATTGAGTAGTCAATAGAATTTGACCAACATATTATAGCCTTGGTTTTCCAGTGTGGTGCACCGAGGCGGCGCAGTGGTAAAGTTACTGCCTTGTGCTAGAGTCCCAGGTTCGATCCTGACTGGGTGCTGTCTGTATAGACTTCATTCTCTCTGTGGCCGTGTGGGATTTTTCTGGGTGCTCCAGCTTCCTCCCTCACTCCAAAGACATGCAGGTTTGGAGGATAATTGGCTTCTGTAAATTGTTTCTACGGTGCAGGGCAGCGTTTCTCAACCGGGGTTCCCCGAAGTGCTAGGGTTCCGCGAGAGGTCGCTAGGGGTTCCGAGAGAACTAGTGATAAACTAGACCAGGTCTGCAGACCGGATGCGGCCTGCGAAGGGGTCCAATCTGGCCTGCGGGATGATTTCCCAATGCTGGAACGGGCTGCAGCTGCCCCCGGAGCCGGATCGGGCTGCAGATGTCCCAGGTGCCGGGACGTCCGGGTTCCCCTTGAGCCACTGCTCGTGCGCGTGAACTGCCTCCCTAGTCAGCCGCGCGCTCCTTATATTGCGCGAGAGGCCGTGGCTGCGCGCTGCCAGCATTGTGATGACTCCTTGACTGACACTTGGCTCGACCAATCGAACCGCAGATGCCGCTCGGGGGGGGTCCGCCCGCGGCAAGAGCCAGAGAAACGGGCTGTTCGGGTGTGGCTCCCAAAACTATCTTAGCCAAAATAGCATCGTTTTTTCTCTCTCATCACAACTTTCTTGTAAGTAATGCTTCGTTTGTCTCCCTATAGGAGAAGGGACCACCCTCTGGGCAGTCAGCTGTGGCCAATGAGGGAGGGGGTGGGCGCTGAGTGGAGTTAGGCTGCTCAGTGCGGAGCGGCTGGGTGCTGGGTTCGAACGCTATGAGGAAACAAAAACAACATTGTAGCGATGCGGGCTTGCACGATGGATACTTTTTTCTTTACACCGTGTGGAGCAGCATGGCGGGGGAGAGAGCTCAGCCGACCGCAAAGCATTTCTGTTCTAGGCCTTTCCCAGTCTCCCGATCGTCCCAGAAACCCGCACTAACTGGGTGAGGCCACAACCCGGAGTCTCTCTTGGATGCCAGCGCTAACAATTTGTTTCGTTAGGTCGACACTTGTGTGCTAATGTTCGATTTCAAATGGTTTATTAATAGAAAGGGTGTGGCTCCCAAAACAATCTTAGCCAAAATAGCATCGCTTTTTCTCTCTCCCATCACAACCTTCTTGTAAGTAATGCTTGCTAGGCAATCTTCTTTATAAGAACTCGTAAAAGTGAAACACTTTGTAGTTATGGCACATGAGAGCAGGTTGAAAAAACGAAGGCAATGAAAGCTGAGGGAGCGTGAGTTCGCGCGTGCACAACTGATCCAGCCCGCATGAAGTTGCATTTTGCCTAATCCGGCCCGTGACCTAAAATGAGTGTGACACCCCTGAACTAGATCAAGCGTGGACCCGTTGGGTCCCCCTCCCAACGCAATATTCCCACTCACCTATACACAATGCTGGATGTTGATATGGCGATCCCGGCCCCGCAATCCTCCCCCAACTGCGCAGGCACGGCTGATGGGTCTCTGTTGTGACGCCAGAGATTGCCGTTGTGAAGCGTGTCAAAATGGCGGCAGGCCCGTCAACCCCAAGCTCAGGGGTTCCATGAGACATGAAAATTATTTCAAGGGTTCCGCAAGGGTAAAAGGGTTGAGAAACATTGGTGTAGGGGATCGTTGGTTGGCGTGGACTCGGTGGGCTGAAGGGCCTGTTTCCATGCTGTATCTCTAAACAAAAAAGCAGAATTTGAAGTGTTCATTACCTCATAGTTTGTTGTTCTACTAAATATGTGAATTATTCTTTTTCACAATTATTCATTAAGCAAAAATTCCAAAAAATAATCATCTTTAGAGCATAGTATTTTACATTTCTAAACATTTATTTTTCTCTTGTGTTGCAATGCAAGTTGCACCATTTCTTGCTGGGAGATGGATCTTTGTTAATACGTGAATGGCTGTCATTGTCTTCCTTCTAGAACATCTAGTATGTTTGTCATAATGTGACATTTGAAATGGTAAGATTTAACAGCTAAAAATGTTTGTCACAAAGTTATTGAATTTGATTACAGCTGTGAGTTTAAAATGTTGAATAATTTTACACCATGTTTTAGCATTTGAAGTATATTTTTGATAAATTTTTCATGTGAATGCTTTTTTTTGTTTCATCTTAATTGTTTTCCATGTGCATTATGTCCTGTTTCCCCATTGTCTGTTTCCCATTTAGCTTCTCCATAAACTCCAGGCTAGGCAGTTCACTAGGGAATCTGTATGCTGCCCCTGATGAACCTGACAACTTCATGACATCAACTCCTAGGTCAAGTTTTGCAGCTGGTTATTCCACCAACCAGCCGTATAACAACTCGCAGATTCCTGCGAGATTGTACCAAGAACTGAATAACAACAACTACTGCAGCACTTCCTGCACTATCCCCATCAATCCTTGTTCCCGTCCGAAGGACGATTACATCTGTAGAACCACCTACGGTGGCCTCAGTCCTGGCACCATGCGATACCTAAGTCGCTCGCATCCCGTAAGTTTACATGCATTTGTGCTTTACAAGCTGTCATAAAAGGTTTTTTATTGTTTTTCCATTTATTGAGGTAAAATGGCATCTTGTATGTGGAGTAGCTAAAATAGTGCTCTTCGCTTTGAATTTTAATTTACATAAATATTTGCAAATTTATCAGAATTTTAATTTTTTTAAATCATAATTGCCGTGTGACTACCGCAGAATTGTGCTCCGCTGAGATGCCATTGAAGTCAATTACTTGATTAAAACTTTATGTCAAGCCACCTTGCACGTAGGTGCGAAGCAGTCTCCTGAAATCCATTCAAATCTGTGTCAGTAAAGGACTGATGCTCCACAGATGATATGACTCAAGATTTAGGGTGGTTTGAATTAAGAATTAATCTTCTGACCTCCCAGACTATATTCTGCTCTGCTTATGGCATTTGACTTTTTCATGGATTTTTTTCAGATCTTGGCTTTAACGAAATAGAATAATTTTAAGATACATTAAATTATATTTACCCCCTTAAATAAAGTACCAGCAGACAGTGTAGATATAAGAAACTGCAGGTGTTGGTTTGCCAATAAAGGCACAAAGTACTGAAGTAACAGGTGGCATCTCTGGAGAACATTGATAGGCAACGTTTCTGACCTGATGGATTTCAACTCATCCTCTCCTATCTATGTTCTCTAGAAGCACTGCCTGGTCCGTTGAATTACTCTAGCAATTTGTGTCTTTTTTTACAGCAGGTAATGTGAGCCCTCCTCTTAGTTCTACTTAAATAACTTTGTGTGATGTTTGTGTGTATGTCCTGCCCCAAAACCTGCATTACATAATTTACTTTACGGACTGATGATCTAGCATGACAGTGTAACTGTGCTAACCATATGCAAATAGCATTACGGAGACCCACATTAGGAGGGGGGGGGGATTTCTCTTCCATTAAATTGTCAATTCACCATGTTTAGCTGTCACCGGCAGATGAATTTCCAATCAAAACCAATGCGACATGCAGTCCAGAAAACTGGCTACTGTCACTTGTATAATAGTACTCAAATCTTTGTTTAACTCCTTCAGTCTGCGGGAATGCTTTGATATGCCAATCACTTTCCACACTGCCTTCCATGTTATTATCCTGTAACATAGAAGGTAGGGTGGTCAGTTTATCAATTCATGTTTGTAGTGGGGGGGATGAAAGGTGGAAGAGACCAGACAAGGTCTGGCAAGTAATAGGTGGATAGACATGAGGTGTCTTATCATTCATTATCTTGAAACCTTGAAGGTAGGGTGGCCAGTTTATCAATTCTTGATACTGTCCATCTGTGGAAAACTGTTCCCAAGGTTAATACATTACTCCAGATCAAACTATAAACAGTAGTTAACTGCGGGAAAGTCTTGTAGATGTTATTTGTTCTTGTTTGCATTATGTTTTTTACATCCTCATTAATTTTTAATCCTGAAAAAAGAAATGCATTTTGTAAATGTACTGAAGTCTTCATGAGTGCAATGATCTCCTTGAGGTATAAAACCAATTGCTTGGTAATTCGGTTTATCATTTTGAGCAGTAGATGTTTTTCACTGAAACAAAATGCTACTTACTAATATGGCGTTGAATAACATTTTAAAGTGCTATTTATAAAGCACTTTGCTATGTATTCATCGTGACCTAGAGGAGTTGAAATATGTATACTTCCAGTCAATCATTTCTAATTACCAAGATCCTGATCACTCTTTTGCCCTAAAGTTCTTTGTGCGATTTAAATATGCACTACAATATATAGAACTGTAAATGTGTCATGTATTATTACCACTTTATTCACATGCTTTTTTTATGTTGGTTCAAAGCAACTCAGACACTTGCTGAAGAAGTCTATATCTTTCAGTCCTTGCATTGTTCCCCTTCCCCTCTCCGTTCATACCACCCCCTGCTAGATCTGCTGCAATTAGCAAGGCTTCACCAGCCTATCTCGCACCTGTCCACAATTTCTATCAGTTGATATCTCTTTTGTCTCCAACCCATCTCAGATATTCCTTCTCTCTTCTAAAACGGCATTGACCTGAAACATTAGCAGTTTCTTTCTCTACCAGTGGTGCCAGGCTTGCTGAATATTTCTGTATTTTCCATTTTGATTTCATATTTCCAACATTTGCAGTATTTTGCTTTCTAGTTTTGCACCTTGTTGGGTCTAGAACTGTAACCATTTAACGTATGTGTGCGGTTACTTGCAAGAAAGAAATAAGCCAGCGTAGACAAGTTAAATGGATTCTTTTTTGATCGATGTTATTACTTTTTTGTTTATATTTGGAGAATGTATGAAATGAGGAAGACCAGACAAATCTATTCTAATTTAAGAAATTACCTTTGATCACTGGCAAGCAAAATATTATGAGTTTGGCTGCTCAGTGAGCAGTAGTGAAAGTCCCTACATTCTGAAGGTTGATCTGTGAAGTTAATAGTTTTGTGTGATGTTTCAGTTTTTGTGGACAGTTCAGAAAACAAGTGATTTTTCACTAATTTAAATTAATTATTAACACTTTAATGATTTGTGATGCAGAAGAAGGCCTTTCGGCCCATGTCAGACAAAAACTATATTCGACCTAATGCTTTCTTTTCGCACTTGAGCTGGAGCCCGCAGGTCCACGACTCTTCAAATACACTCTGAAAGTAATGAGTGACAGCATTTTCTTCCTCTCCCCTCTTAGCTTTTACCAAGTACTTAAAAACAAAACCTAAGAGGCCTAGATTTGAACTCTGCTACTAAGAAAAGTAGATCCTTCCTATTCATGGTAATCCATGATGTATGTCTCCTTTTTCCTGGTCAGAGCTTCGACATCTCTTTTGAGGGTTCCTTAAAATTGCCTGCCTTTCACTTCACCCTGACAGGAACATGCTGCCCCTATACAAGAATTGGTCCTAATGCAAAAAAATGGACTAACCCAGTGTGCCAGCTTGATTGTCACGGGCAAGGTGGGCCAAAGGGCCTGTTTCCGTGCTGTTTAACTACGGCTCTACATTTTCTGGGCACTTTGCAACTTTTTATACCCAAATTGTGTATTTCTTAAGCTTTATCTTTCAACGAACACAACCCTAACCTCTGAAATCGTTCCTCATAGCTACAATTTTTCAATACTTGCAATGTCCTCTTAAATTTTCTTTGATCTCTCTCGAAAACAATTGCATCTTATCCGTAATACAACCAGCGCCACTGCACTTAATCTCTTGTCTCAGTAAAGTCACATATAATTCCAGAGTAGCATCCCTACTCATAATCTCTAGCTCAGCGAACAAAGAAAAGGTTTCACTTTTATGACTAAGCTGCTACTGGGATCTAATCAAAACCTTTGCTAAAATCTATGTGGAACACATCAAACCCTTCTTGTTACCTCGTTGAAAAATTCAATTAAGTTAGTCAACATGAGACTTCTGTTAAATGCATGATTAATCCGTCTCTTTCTAAATTAAAGCACATTATTTTTCCTTGAATAGATTTTAATGATTAATCTATTTCTAAATGAAAGCACATTATTCTCCTTTTAGAATAGATGTTAATAGTTTCCTAACCGCCAAACATAAGATAGCCATCTTAAAATTACTTAATCATTACCCTCCTGTCCTAAATAACATATGCAGCTAAATTAAATGGTGTCCCTTGAATAATAGACCCTTAATTAACTTTTCTTAATTCTTAGTTTGATTTCCTTTTTCTACTAAAGGTATGAATTCGTTTCTACAACATGATTAAATAATTGACAAGTTAGCCTCCCATTCCTTTTCTAGCACCAAATATCCAACCAGCAACAGTGAGGCTGGATGTTGAGTTTGGATGTATTTAATGGCGATATCCATAATCTCACTGTTTTCTAAACTTAAACCAACATCTGTTGTGGATCTCCAGAAGAGAATGCTAAGAGTCTGGACCAGGAACTCTTCCCAAGTCTTTCCCCTACTTTTCATCCCAGTATTTCTATTTTGAGCTCTGCTGGTTTGCCTCTCCCTTACAATTCAACCTGGCTAAGTGTTAAAAACTCGACGGTTCAACCTGGCTGAGTGTTAACAACCCTTGAGTCAATCCTTTGAGCATGTACAGTGCATTGATTTTGTTGACGTACTATTGAACACTTTCAAATGTTCCTGTAACATTAAAAAAATATATAAATGTTCTTAGCTGAAGTTTTTTTCTTTTGCAGTCACTTCAGTCTGAATATGTTCAGTACTAAAGCATCACTACTCCGCTGAAAATGGAAAATATTGTGGCTGAAAAGCAAGGAAACTGAACTGAAGACTAACCTTCTTGGGCTAGAAACTAGGGAACCTTTATTTTAAAAATTTGTAAAGGGTCAGAAATTGCTGCATTGCACCAGCAATACTTTGGAAATGACTTTTCATGACTGCATCAAGTATTGGGAGCTGATAAATCAGTATTGCTGAACTATAAGATTCCAGTCAATGATCAATTCTCCTTTTAACTGCACTGTTATAAACAGTAATTTAACTAACATGAGCTGACAAGTGAAGCTTGACAGCTGAATGGCTGCAAATAAGACTAGACTTTGGGTTCTTGTAAAGCATCCTGCAAGATCCTAAATACAAATAAAACCTAGGAATATAATAAACCTCCAAAGCTTATGTAACACCGAATGAACCATAACAAGGTGCATTATAGCAATGAGAATGTAGAAGATGATACTTGTACTTCTTCCATAGCCTTAAACAACAACCCAGTTGCAGTAGTGGTGGATGCAGTCTTAAGACATAAGGTTTTACAGTCTTAAGACATAACAATCTTTGCTTTCCAGTGTTTGCTGCCACTTGCACTTTGCGGCACTCACGTTGCACAATATAGCTATTTGTAGCCAAGCTGCGTAAGGGAGCATTTTACATCATATGGTGCTCTGTAGCAGCAGAAGAACAGAGATCAGTTTAATGTCGTTTTAAGTGTGCACACGTCTATTGTCCAGTCAGCTACACTATCAGTGAGTCACAATGATCAGAGGCATTATGGAAGAAAGGATAAAGTGTAGAAGTGAAAATTAAATCTGAACATAAACCATGCTCCCAAATTAGATGGATAGAAATTATATTGAAAGTTTAATCTTCAATTAGAATAAAACACAACTTACAATAATAAACAGATTTCTGATATTAGATTTTATTTACAGAAATTTTTTTTTTTAAAGAAGCTGATTATACAATTCAGTCCTATTTTGAATTGTGCACTTAAAATTCACTTAAGATGTGTGTAAATGTACAGTTACAAACTTTTAATGTAAGGTGTGAAATATGACACCTGCATGGAAAGTGAAATTAGATTTATTTTTTGGTTCAAAGGTCTGTTTTATAAAATTCTTACCTTTTTTTCCACTTTGATAGTTTATGTATATTATATATGTGGTATTTTAAATAAAAAATATTGGACTTGGTCTGTTCTTTCCAGATGATCTATTGTATTGTCATTGTTTAAGTAAACATAACATTTAGCTAACAACAAAGTAAATCAAAAGTAATTTCTTTATTTCTCCCTTTCTGATCCGTATAGTTCAAAATATGAAATATTTTGGACAGGTTATGTCCATATTTGGGAAAAATACTTTTTAGCTTGTACAAATGACTAATTGATAAAGTGGTGAGGCAACTTGGAAAGATACCTAAAAAAAACTTTTGTTTAAACAACATGGTTGAGAGATGTATTGTGGATGCGAGCAGCTAGGTATTCAAAGTAAAGCCTTTGATTTTTAAATATGTGTTTTAAAGAAAATTTTAAATCAACTTAAGCAAAACCTTGTTTGTGGTGTTGTATAAAAAAAACTATTTTAATATGGCAGTAAAATCATTGTGAAATGTTTGTTTGTGATATACTTTCTCATTGTAATCTGGAATTTCTGTTTGAAATAATGGTTGTATATTTTAACAATATGTAGGCAGCGGAAATGTATTGTCAAGATTCTACCTCTTGAAAAGATATTTGATAGAGAGCTTGAAGCTCTTGTGTTTTCCATGTTCGGCATGAGGTTTTAAATTTTTTATGCTAATTTTCTTAACCATAGGCCAGTATTTTTTTAAAGTACCCAATTAAAGTTGCAATTTAAATAAGTAATTGTGTCTGTGTTTGCTTTTACTGCTTCAATAGCACTATTTTGGCAACTAAGGTCTTTCATTGTGTTGCTGAGCTGTTTGAGATCAGTTGCAGTATTAATGTATAATAAAGTGTTTTTTACCGAATCCCTATTTAATTATTTGTCTAATAACCAGAGTAAACCTGTATCTTTGGTTCAATTTTCAAAGACGTAACAAAGGGGGTCAATAAGGGTAATGTAGTTAGGTAGTCTAGATGAATTACAGTAAAGGTTTTGATAAGGTCCCATATCCAGGGCAATTTTGTAAAATGCCTTTCACTCCAGAACCAACATTTTTCCCAACCTCTGTTCAAGCTGTGGTTGCAGGTGATGCTTGTAAATATGTATTTGGAATAATTCAAAATCCATATCATACAGCAAGGAAACAACTCATCCACGCTGACCAATGCGCCCATCAAAGCTAGTTCAGTTTGCCCATGTTTGACCCATATCCCTCTAAACCATGTGTCTGTCCAAATGCATTTTTATTGTCCCTGCCTCGTTCCTCTGGCAGTAATACCATACACCCACCATCCTCTGTGGAAAAAGTTGCCCCTCATGTTTCTATTAAATGTTTCCCCTGTCACCTTAATGAAGGATAAAGGGATGGATCTTTTACTTGATATCAGCAGACAAAGGTTCTTTACTAATCTGCCATCTGTGCTACAGTACCTGAGGCCAAAGGTCCACAATGATTCACAGTCGTAAAGCACTGAAATGGCCTCTTCACCCCAACTTCCCCGTGCCAAACAAGATGTTTCATCTACACTAATTGCACCTGCCCACGTTTGGCACACATTCCTCTAAACCTTTCCCCTCCATGCACCTGTCCAAATGTTTTTGAAATTTTGTTCTAGTACCTGCCTCAACTATCTCCTCCTGCAACTCAGTCCATAAACCCACTACCCTCTGTGTGAAATGTTGTCCTCAGGTTCCTGTTAAATCTTTTCCTACTCTACTTAAGCCTATGTCCTCTAGTTCTTTGTTCCCCAACCCTGGGTAAACTGAGCAGAGGTGTTCAGTACTCATCTACCTCATCTACTGTATCCGTTGTTCCAGCTGACAACTTCTGTACATCGGCGAGACCAAGCTCAGGCTTGGCGATCGTTTCGCTGAACACCTCCGCTCAGTCCGCCTTAACCTACCTGATCTCCCAGTTATTCAGCACTTTAACTCCCCCTCCCATTCCCAATCTGACCTTTCCGTCCTGGGCCTCCTCCATTGTCAGAGTGAAGCCCAGCGCAAATTGGAGGAGCAGCACTTCATATTTTGCTCAAATGCCTTGTGGAAGTCTATGTAGACAACATCTATGGCTTTGCCCTCATCTGAAGAAGGGGTCACGACCTGAAACTTCACCTATGCATGTCCTCCAGAGATGCTGCCTGACCTGCTTAGTTACTCCAGCCTGTTCTAACCTTTTTGGCTTCTTCTTCAAAAAATTTGATCAGACACAAATCAGTTTTGTAAGAGATGATTCCCTGGAAAACAGTAATTCCTTCCCATTACTTTGGGTTCACTTAACTCATTATGGACAGAGGGCAGGCATCAATGTTCTAATTCACCCACCTTTCAGTGTTCCAGGGCAGTCTTTGAACATCATATGGCAAGAGTATTTGAAGATCAAATGAGAAAAAGCTCCTGTTTTATCAGGTAGCAGTCAAACGCACCGTGTGCATAATTTTGAGACTTAAAATTACTTATAGCAGGGACCTTAATGCACAAGAGAGATAAAACTAATGCTGCCCTCTGCAAAATCTGGCAAATTATCCGATGAACAGAGGAAAACCTTCAAGGATGTACTAAAAGCCTCCTTACAAAAGTAAATGCCCCCCTTGATTCTTTGGAATCACTGGTTGGTTGGCACTCAAAATGTAAAATGAGCATGCTACTGGGAAGGTAGATAAAAATGCTGGAGAAACTTAGATGGGGAGGCAGCATCTATGGAGCGAAGGAATAGGTGACGTTTCAGGTCGAAACCTCAGGTTTGTATATCAGGTGTGAATGAGGCAAGAAGTCACCACCCCACAAACCATCTGTCTACCTACTTCATGTTTCAGTTATGGTGGATCCTGTGGATCCCACTTTGACCTCGCCAGTCATTTCAGAACCCACTACCAGATGAGACAAATACCCCACTAATCATGTTTTATAAATCCAGTGCCTGCTTCCTTCAAATCTGATAGTAGAATCTGCAAAGGATTCTTGTCTCAATAAGCTATTATCAAATGTTCCTCACTTTCTCTTTTGTCACCTAACATAATATTGGATTCTACACATGCTTGACCCACTTTGCTCCCAATGGATTTTCTTGAGAGGAGACAGCTGTTCTGGCTACCTCTATTATCCTATCTCTCAAATCTACTTCCTTATGGTAAAGGAGGCCCATCTCACAAGTCAAGACTTCCTGGAGCAGAGGAGCAAGGCCTTGAGCCTTGTATGATGGCGTGACATGGGTGCGCTAGGAAAGCCTCACCTGCAATGGTTCAGTGGAAATCCTTTAATAATAAAGCAAAGTTTTCAACGTTTTTTTCAAGAACACTGAAAGGCTCTAACATACAGAAACATAAAAATAATAACAAATTATAGAGTTTTAAAATATAATCAATCTCAATACAACTTAAAAAACAAAGCTCCTAAATAACGTAGAAATAGCTTTTTTTATAACATGTAACTTAACTATGTTACAGTTCAGCTACATGTTAGCTTGTAAGATAATGGTTAGCAAATCGGTTCCACATCTGTAGAGTGAGCATCCGCTAATGTTTAGGTCAATGCCCTTCCATCAGATTTTATTTCAGGATTTCCAGAATCTTAAGCATCAGAATTGTCATCTTCCCCAGCACATGGTTAGTTACCAGTGAGTTGATCATAACTTTTCTATAACTTGAAATATGTTTTATTTTACTTCAAACTCGTTTCTTCATTTATTTTGTATCTAAGGGAGGAAAAAAAGAGTAATAGGTGAAATGTGGAAGCGATTTCTCAAAACGTGATATGCAGAATTATTGAAATCCCATGTTTCTGTGGGTTAATATTTAATGTAAAGGTGTTATACGGTTTCCTTATCCGTGTATGATTCCAATGGTCTTAATGTTGGGTTATGCAGTCATAGTTTAAGCCGTCTGTGTTGTATATGTTTATCTTTCAATTGCAGAACAGCCGATGGTGACACTTTAATTTTCTGAACTTTTCAATAATTTGAAAATTATATATGGTGTGAAACAAGCTTGAGCTCCCACTTAAGGGCTCCCACTTCTCAATGAGCCTTTCCACATCTCGTTCGACGGGTCGTGTAGATCCATGTAGTAGAGATGACCCACCATCTGTCTGATCTCTATTGTTTTGCTTGTTGTGATTTGATTGCTTCTCTTTCAGGTGAACCCTGACCCACTCTATGGAGGATGGTATGATCAACAAAGAGAAACTCACCTTTAATGACACCCACCAAGTATTTGACGAAATGAGACATGGAATAAGGCTAATCGCACGTTCAGGGGAACCCCTTACTACTATCACGAGCTGAGGAGAAGGTCACATGTGACACCGAGGTTTGCATCTTCTGCAGGAAGCACATGTCACAGCATCTTACCAATCATGTCACAAGAAACATCTTCATTGTCGGAGACCCCTATCGAATTCTGCACAAATATTAAAGGCTTCAGTTCTAAGAACATGTTCAATATCGCAGGAAGCACAACTCTCCACAACACTGTGATAACTCATTGTAGCTGCAGCTTTTTTTTTCAGGAAAAGTTCAACTGCTCCAATAAAAACCTAATGTCGCATTCAAAAGCTTGGGAGGGCTCTTGATCCCAAACTTCTGCTTTGAGCACACAAAGCCCAAACTAACGGACTACAATGCAGATCTGGTGGGTGATGTCTTCGTGAATCCAATACCAACATGTCACGTTTTTGCTGGTCAGCTGCAATCTTTGCCAGTTACTTATCAAAACCATTGAACTAAACTAATTTATCGAAAGTTAACTAGAACTCCAGGTGTCTGGACAACTGTTAACTTCTGTAAACAAATAGATGCAATTTATAAGAAAAGGATCGCTCTCCTATCAAAAATAATAGAAGATTATTTTTGATAGATTGCAAGATTGATAAATGTTGATTTTACATAAAATGTTTAGTGATGGTAGATTCTCTGCTTTGTTCGAAAGTGATGAATTTAAGGTCACTTTCATCATTTGAGCATATAAATTAAGCTGCCATGTTATTGCAGTGGTGAGAGAATTCAGTCACACACAGGGTACCAATCTAAGTAACTTCGACATGTCACAATAATTCCTAGCAAATTCTAGAGATGCACCAGAGAGAGCGTCCTTGGATGCAACACAACTTGGGTTGGCAACTGATCTGCCCAAGACTACACAAACTTTGCAGAGGATTGTGGACATGTGTCCATCCCCCATCCTCCCATCCCCTCCCCCCATCAATTCCATCTACACTTCAAGCTGCCTTGGCAAACCCGCCCATTAAATCAAGGGCCAGTCACTCCCCTCTTCTCTATTATATTGGGCAGAAGTTACAAAAGATAACCAGCTTGTGCCATCAGGTTCAGGAACAGCTTCTCCCCTGTCGTTACCAGATTCCCGAACAGACATCGCATCATCTAATGATGTAATCCCAACCTTTTTTCTCTTGTGCACATTGATTTACCAGGACTCGTTGATGCTACACTCAGTTAAATGCAATGATTTTTGAGCGCCCCTGGGGTGGAGTGGAGGGCGAGTGCGCACACATTCTCACCTAAGCTCTGAATTGAGCTAGGGTGGTACAATTTGGAACAATGGTGTGATGAGTTCTGGAGCAGGGTGGTCCTGGTCAACACATGCTGGACTGTAATGAGCAGGTTGTTGGCGAGTTCGCCTGTGGTAGTATTCTCTCTGACACTCTTCCTTGCTTTGTTGATAACTGAGAGCAAACCAATTACTGGGAAATGGCTGGAATAGATATGTCCTGTTTTTCACCGACAGGGTACAACTGATGATGAGGTTGGGACACGTAGTGACAAGGCACTGGGAATATTAGTGAGCGAGCATGTTGGTGATAGGGGCAATCGAGCGTAGTGATGGAGCACTGGGAAGTTTAGTGACTGGGATAATGGGACTGTCAGTGTCAGGGGGACTGGGTTTTCGAGTGAAATGGCCCTGGGACTGTGAGAGGGGCATTGGGACAGAGCGAGAGGGATAGTGGATCTTTGAGTGAGAGGGGCACTGTGGAGTGTTAAGGCACTGGACTATCAGTGATGGGGACACTGGAGCAGCCAGTGTCAGAGGCACTGGGACAGGGTGACAGGAACATTGGGACGTTCAATATCATGGGCATTGGGACTGTGAGTGACGGTAGCTTTGGCACTAGTGATAGGGCGGGGGCTGTTGCTGCCGCAGACGATGCGAAGTGTGTGTGTGTTTGCAATCTGAGCGCCCCTGGGGTGGAGTGGAGGGCGAGTGCGCACACACGCCTGGCTGGCACCCTGTCCACCTGATCTGCAAGGCTGAGAGTGGCGGCCGGTGCACCGCGACCTCCAGTGCCCAGACATCGCAACCTCCAGTGTCCAGATACCGCCACCTCCAGTGCCCAGACACCGGGACCTCCAGTCCCCAGATACCGCCACCTCCAGTGTCCAGACACCGGGACCTCCAGTCCCCAGATACCGCGACCTCCAGTGTCCAGATACCGCCACCTCCAGTGTCCAGAAACCGCGACCTCCAGTGCCCAGACACCGGGACCTCCAGTGTCCAGACACCGCGACCTCCAGTGTCCAGACACCGCCACCTCCAGTGCCCAGACACCGCCACCTCCAGTCCCCAGACACCGCGACCTCCAGTGCCCAGACACCGCGACCTCCAGTCCCCAGACACCGCGACCTCCAGTCCCCAGACACCGCGACCTCCAGTCCCCAGATACCGCGACCTCCAGTGTCCAGACACTGGGACCTCCAGTCCCCAGATACCGGGACCTCCAGTGCCCAGACACCGCCACCTCCAGTGTCCAGACACCGGGACCTCCAGTCCCCAGATACCGCCACCTCCAGTGCCCAGATACCGCGACCTCCAGTGTCCAGACACCGGGACCTCCAGTGTCCAGACACCGCGACCTCCAGTCCCCAGACACCGCCACCTCCAGTGTCCAGACACCGCGACCTCCAGTGTCCAGACACCGGGACACGGGGTCTGCAGAATGGGAAACTCTTCCACCTGTTGGGACGGAGCGCTGGGCGAGAACATCTCCTGGGCTGTCACCTACGCCTTGCTGGCGGTGGCCGGGAGCTCGGGGAACCTCCTGGTCATCTACCTGGTGTACTCGGTCCGCAAACTCCGCAGCGCCAGCAACGCCTTCATCGTCAACGTGTGCGCCGCCGACCTGCTGGTGTGCGGCCTGTGGATGCCCCAGGAGGCGGTGGCGTTGGCGTTGGCTCGGCCGCCTCGGGCAGCTGCTGGCCCGGCCTCTTGGCGCTCGCTGGCCGCCGCGCTGCTGCTCCTTGCCTTGCTCGCCTCTCTCTTCTCGCACTCGCTCATCGCCCTGAACCGCTACGCGTTGATCACCAAGGCTCCGGCCGCCTACCGGGACCTGTACAGCAGGAGGAACGCGGCTGCAATGATCGCCAGCTCCTGGCTAGCGGCTGCCGTGCTGCTGCTGCTGCCCTGGCTGATGGCAGCGGCTCTGTGGCGTCCCCGGCCCGGCGCTTGCCTGCTCTACCCGGGCCTCGCCGCCGTCTCCTCCAGTGGTGGCTGCTCCTGCTCCCTGACACTGTGCCCCTACGCTGCGGCCGTCACCGCCGCCTCCATCCTCGCCCACACCGCCGTCCTGCTGTACGCCTACTACAAAATACTGCGCCGGGTGCAGGTCAGCGTCAACAGGGTCAGCGTGCTCAACTTCCACGGCAACAACCTGTCCTACCCGTGCGCCAGGAAGGACAAGAAACTGCGTCTGTACGTCTCCTTCGTGCTGTGCGCCTTCTTGCTGAGCACCGAGCCCTTGGTGTGGGTGTTGCTCTGCGGGCTGGTTGAGCCGGTGCCCGCTCTGCTCTGCAACCTCGCCTGGCTGCCCTTCGCGCTGCTCTTCGTCCTCAGTCCCTACGTGTACACCCGCAAGAACCAGGAGTTCAGGAAGTCCCTACGGACCGTTCTCGGCATCGACCTGTCCAGGGCGGAGGTCGAGGCTGAGCCGGCGATACACGCAGTGTCCCGGTGACCACGAAATTTGACAATGAACCAAACGTAACTACAACTACACATGCTGATTTACCGGGGCATCATAGAACCAAACTTCTGGCCAATCAACATAAGCGTAAATCTGGCCCAAACCATGACTTTGTGTGCTTAGTTCGCGGATGTGTGTGTGTGTATGTGTGTGCCTACATGTGTCTGGGTAAGTGTGTGTCTGTGTAAGTGTGTGTATGTGTGTGCCTAAGTGTGTGTGTGTATGTGTGTCTGTATGTGTGTCGGTGTAAGTGTGTGTGTGCCTAAGTGTGTCTGGATGTGTGTCTGTGTAAGTGTGTATATGTGTGTGTCTACATGTGTCTGTATGTGTGCCTGTGTAAGTGTGTGTGTGCCTACGTGTGTCTGTATTTGTGTCGGTGTAAGTGTGTGTGCCTAAGTGTGTCTGTATGTGTGTCTGTGTAAGTGTCTGTCTGTGTGTGCCTACGTATGTGTGCGTATAAGTGTGTGTATGAGTGTGTGCCTACGTGTGTCTGTATGTGTGTCGGTGTAAGTGTGCGTGTGTGTGTGTGTCTGTGTCTGTATGTGTGTCTGTGTGTTTCAGTTGAGTTTATTGTCACGTGTACCGAGGTACAGTGAAAAGCTTTTGTTGTGTGCTAACCAGTGTCAGCGGAAAGACAATACATGATTACAATCGAGCCATTTACAGTGTGTAGATATATGATATCCCGATGTTGAGGAAGTCCAGAACAAGGGGTCACAGTTTAAGGATAAGGGGGAAATCTTTTAGGACCGACATGAGGAAAACATTTTTCACACAGAGAGTGGTGAATCTGTGGAATTCTCTGCCACAGAAGGTAGTTGAGGCCAGTTCATTGGCTATATTTAAGAGGGAGTTAGATGTGGCCCTTGTGGCTAAAGGGATCAGGGGGTATTGGAGAGAAGGCAGGTACAGGATACTGAGTTGGATGATCAGCCACGATCATATTGAATGGCGGTGCAGGCTCGAAGGGCCGAAAGGCCTACTCCTGCACCTATTTTCTATGTTTCTATATGGGAATAACGTTTAGTGCAAGGTAAAGTCAGCAAAGGCCAATCAAGGATTGTGGCCGAGTGTGTTTGCGAGTGTGTGACTGTGTGTGTGTGTGTGTGTGTGTGTGTGTGTGTGTGTGTGTGTGTGTGTGTGTGTGTGTGTGTGTGTGTGTGTGTGTGTGTGTGTGTGTTTGTGTGTGTGTGTGTGTGTGTGTGTGTGTGTGTGTGTGTGTGTGTGTGTGTGTGTGTGTGTGTGTGTGTGTGTGTGCACTGCATATTTGTATGTAGGTGTGTGTTTGGGCTTCTTGTTGGATAGCACTTGACTTTTAAAGTCTCACTGGGCGTTTAGTTCCGGAGGGGAACGCGAGGTGAGGCAGTAATAAAGCAAATGTTATTTTTTCTAACTCGAGTTCGGTAGTTCCATGAACATCCTCCCATTTAATTCGACATTTATTTATTTAATTAATGTATTTCAACCCTCATCTGTCTTGGTGGTTTTAAATTCTTATCAACAGATCAATAATCGGGGTTCTGGACACTTTTTAAACTAATCTAATCGCTGTGTAGTCCCTACTATTTTATTGTCAATCCTTCACGGATTGGATCCAGACAAGAACCAACATTTCAGTGTACCGAGGTACAATGAAACACTTTTATTTGAGTGCTATTCGGTCAAAGACTATACATGAATACATCAAGCTGTTGACATTGTACGGATTAAGGATGAAGGGAACAACATTTAGTGCAAAGGTATCACGCTGAAGTGTGGGAGGAATAACATAACCGTTCCTGGATAATGTCAGCCCTTCCCATGCACGAATTCGGGTACATTCGTTTCTTGCTAATTTTGGAATACATTTCAAAGTTACATTTTGTATTTGAAACCTTTCATTAGATTAGATTAGATAGATTAGATTCAACTTTATTGTCATTGCACATAGTACAACTGAAACGTTACATCTGTTTCTCTTTCCACAGATGCTGCCTGATCTGCAAAGTGCTTCCATCATTTCAAGGGTTATTAATCTTAACAATAAATTCACGCATCTAGGCGAACGAAAAGCAAGAAAGGATTTTGTTTCTCCTCTGGAGCTGCATAATTCTGGACTAACTGTGTGAGGAAAGGCCATCTAAACGACAGCACAATTGGTCTTGAGAAGCTATTTTCAAATGTATTTGCTGGAGTTATGTCGGAAAATGAGGTTTGATCTGTCAAAAGGAGACGACTTCCGTCTGAAAGTTCACCTTTTTGAACAACATTTAAGGGACTCGGCAACGGACCTGAACGAATACGCCACAGTCGTTACAGGCTTTATAAAGAAATGTGTGGAGGACTGCGCCCCAATAAAAAACCTTCCGATTGTTTTACCAAGAGTCGGTATGTCAAGGAGGAAGGACTCTCTCAAACCTCTACAGGTGCACAGTAAAGAGCATGCTGACCGGTTGCATCGTGGCCTGGTTCAGCAACTTGAGCGCCCAGGAGCGGAAAATTCTGCAAAAAGTTGCAGCCACTGCCTAGTCCATCATCGGTTCTGACCTCCCTACCATCGAAGGGATCTATCGCAGTCGCTGCCTCAAAAAGGCTGTCAGCATCATCAAGGACCCACACCATCCTGGCCACTCACTCATCTCCCCGCTGCCTTCAGGTAGAAGGTACAGGAGCCTGAAATCTGCAGCATCCAGGTTCAGGAATAGCTGCTTCCCCACAGCCATCAGCCTATTAAACTCAACTCAAACAGAATTCTGATCATTAATAGCCCATTGCACTTTATCTGTTTATTTATGTCAGTGTGTATATATATATTCTGTTCTGTATTTATTTATGCCTATTATAGTCTGTTGTGCTGAAGCAAAGCAAGAATTTCATTGTCCTATCTGGGACACATTACAATAAACTCTCTTGAATCTTGAATCTTGAAAATCTTCACGCATATACAAAGGAAGGAGGCGAGGCACATCCCACCTTTTTATTTATTATGTCAGAATGTGTTCAAAATGTGGATAAGTTCCCCTGCGAGACTAAAACCAAAAGTGTATTTCTTTGAACATTTTGTTACAGGCGGGGCGACTTGACGCAAGAGTTAACCAGAGCTTAACATCGTGGGAACCTCGTGCGATAACAGTACGGCATTCGTGGACCACCGTGGACCACCGTAGCGCTAACGGCAGGTAATCGTGTATCTTGGTCACTCGGGAGAAAATTCAAGAAAGTTTGAATTTCTCCAAGAGTGACTTGTACACTTGTGGTTGAGCATTGCAACATTATATGGACGTAGTGGCCAGTGCGATATCCGTAATAACTCTTGCGGGTACCGTGGGAACACCTGCGAACGGTGAACCCGGAAGCTGGACAGAGGGGACAGAAGGTGAGTAAAAATTGTCTTCTATGGGATTGAATTTAAAAAATAAATAAAAATAAAGATTTGCATCCGCATATGGACATCAACTTATTCATGAGTTATGTTAATGAGATTCAAGAAAATAACTATACTCTTTAAAAGGGACTTTAAGAGGGACTTTACTGAAAGGTTACGCATTTTTATGGTCCGTGAGAAATTTTTCACATGTACTTCTTTGAGAGATACAGGTCGGAGTCCTCGCCGACTAGCGATCGATGCCTTTCCGAAGCAGGGTCCGGAACGCTACCAATCAATGTTGTACAGAGACCCGTGTAAGGAGTGAACTGCACATGCTGGTTTAAACCGAAGACAGACACAGAAAGCTGGAGTAACTCAGCGAGTCAAGCAGCATCTCTGGAGAAAAATAGCTGATGTTTCGGGACGAGACACATCTTCAGACTCAATTCCGATTAGGCTGTCTGAAGAAGGGTTCCGATTCGAATCGCCACCTATTCTTTTTCTCCAGAGATGCTGCCTGACCCGCTGACTTATTCCAGCTTTTTATGTTTTTCTTCCCAGGTCTGACTTACCTGCTGAGTTACACCAACATTTTGTTTCCTTCTGTGCGTATTAACCAGCATTAACCAGCATCTGCAGTTCCTTTAGACATTACCTAACTTCAGATTTTAGAGATATAGCGCGTGGGAACTCCTGCGAACGGTAAACCCGGAAGCTGGACAGAGGGGACAGAAGGTGAGTAAAAAAGGTGGTCTCAATATAGACAAGGGAACATGTGTCCTTCGAGGACGCCCCACCTAATTGTCATTGTTGGATAATCTTTTTAACAGGAACACTTGCAGAGATGGCTCCCAGAAAATCTCAAAGAAAGGGGGTAAAGCGTGTCAGAGATATTTTTGCCATGTTGCGCTATTCAGTTTCAGTTTCTATATCTATATTGTTGCTCTATTCAGTTTCCCAGGGGGTCGGGACGGGACTGGAGTTGGGAGGGAAAGGTGGGGGAGTCGAGGGAGAGGAGGGGGAGACAGATGGGGGTGTCTTCATTTACTGGCGGCGGGTGTCTGTCACTGAAACAGGCAGGTGAGATTTCACATCCACCTTGTGTGTGCCTCTCTCTCTCTCTCCCTCCCTCTTACACAGGCTGAGAGACTCTGCCTCTGTGAGTGTACGTCTCTTTCTCCCCCTCTCCCACACACAGTAAGACCGAGGTACTGTGCTCAGTCCATCTGTGTCTCCCACATACACAGTAAAACATGTCTCCAAATGAGCCAATTCAACCAAGGGAGGATATTTATAGTGTGTGAAAAAAAAAGTTACATCATTTTTGTCACGTGTAGTTCACGATGTTCATTCAAGATTTAACGCGAAAGCTCGGGAGACGGACACGTCACTCGCACAAATAACAGAAATGCCGAGTACCGTGGGAACTCTTTATCTATTCCCGTTATATCGTGCGAGACTCGTGCTGGACCACGACCACTTCACTCTGGTGACATCTTGCGTCAACTCGCCCCGTGAAAAAGCCCCATTATTGGTTTTCCCGGATCAACGGAGATCGTAATAATGGTACAACGATACGCCTCTGACCGACTCAATATACCCCTCCCACCCCTCAGAAGCGCATGGACTGCTAGAAAATTAAATAAAATGAATATATTAAATGCAAATTAATTGTCCAGCAAAAACGTGCATTTCTTGGACGCCAGTTAACGAGATGCCCGCGGAAATCCCGACTGCTTCACCCCGGCCCAGGCGACACAAACTCGGGGGCACATCCGAGGGTATTCCAAGTGCGCTCTCATGATCTTGTCCGGATTAGAGGAGGGGGCGGACAACCAATTGCCAGAAATTCGGTGTTCGACCTGGAGTTTCTTTTTA
Organism: Amblyraja radiata; assembly: GCF_010909765.2. Lineage (NCBI taxonomy): Eukaryota > Metazoa > Chordata > Chondrichthyes > Rajiformes > Rajidae > Amblyraja > Amblyraja radiata. The sequence goes on along the minus strand of NC_045965.1, from coordinate 7,245,054 downwards.
CTATCACTTTTCACTTTTATACATGGTTTATTTTCGGAAGCTTTTGCTTCGATTTGCAGCTCCCTCAAGCCACGCTTTGAAATTGGAGCAAGATTTTTTACTGTGTAAGATATATATATTTTCTGGATTAAGTGATGAAGAAGATGCTTTCATCCAGAACCACGAGCACCTTTCCGAAGGCTCATCCAAGATGCGCAGTCCTGGGGGCGGCGATCCGGGAATTAGGCAAAGGCGTCGCGTCGGGCGCATACACACACTCCAAGATCTGCCGCTTACAGCCACAATTGTCAAAACTGATTCCTGTGTATAAATTGCGCCAACATTTCGGATGCAAACTGTCGCGTTGTTGGCACGGAGCTGACCAAAGATCTTAGAGCAGATCTAAAAGCTTTGGAGCTGACCGCTGCCGTGTGAATTTGAGGCAGGGGGTCTTACCTTTAGGATGTTGCTTCTGTTGCAATTGGAGTTCGGTTACTTTTAATGGTTCATAGTCCACGGGCATTTACATAGCTGTCCAGGATACCATCTGATAGACAGGCAACACTGTTAAAAACTCATCTCACGAGAAATGTGAAAAGATCTCTCCCCTCACGCCAGCACCATTCTGCTCTAAAACGTTAGAATGGGCTGTCGGGTGAAGGAGATGTGGGTGAATGCATATCGAAACTAGGTCGGCAGAAGTAGAGTTGCTGCCGTAGACCGGGGTTCGATCCTGACCACGGGTGTTGTCTGTACGGAGTTTGTACGTTCTCCCCGTGACCTGCGTGGGTTTTCTCCGGGAGAACCGGTTACCTCCCACACTCCAAAAACGTACAGGTTTGTAGATTAATTGGCTTGGAATGATTTTAAATTATCCCTAGTGTGTTTTGGATAGGGTTAATGTGCGGGGAATCATTGGTCGGCGTGGACCGAAGGTACATAAGTATAGTATAGTTGTATAGACTATAAAAAAGTATATAGGATTGTGAGGCGGCGGGGAAGCCGGGAATGGTAAAGTCCGGCTACGACAGATGGACAGATTTCACTATGTAGTCTAGATTCAGGAGCCTTCGGAGATACCTGGGATTCGGAAACACGAGAGATGGTGATTACTCACGTTATCCCGAACCAATCAGTGTAGGTAAGTACTCAGTTAAAATGACATTAAAGTAAATACTGATATTGAATACTGACAACCATTCAATTGTTTTATTTTCTAAATATTGAGGCACTCGTGTTATCTGCGAGAGGAAACCGTGGCACTCGGAAGAAATCAAGAAGGCCACAGATTGACCGAGCTGATCTCACACACACACACACACACACACACACACACACACACACACACACACACACACACACACACACACACACACACACACACACACACACTCACACTCTCACACTCACACTCTCACACACACACACACACACTCACACACTCACACACACACACACACACACCCGACCCCTTTCACGCACACACGCACACACACACACACACACACACACACACACACACACACACAGCAGCCGAGGCCGGGGGTTTGGATGCGGGAGGTTGGACACTGGAGCCGCGGCACCTCTGTGCCACTTTGCCTTCCTCTGCTCCAGTCGTGCTTGGCGCCTTTCCAAGATGCTGCCTCTTCTCACGACCAGTTCCATCAGGCTCAGAACTCAATATCAGTGCGCTTTTGGAGTGGCGGGGCGCTATTTTAGGATTAGTGGTGAGTGGATAAGTACCTGGCAATGAGTTGGCAGTAAACAGCAGGTTTTGATTGAAGGATGACAGTTTAACACACATTTTTTCCAGGTATTGCAGATATCAGCGCTGTCATTTGAATATTGTTAGAATCCAATAATAGCGTAAACCAACTATTATCTGATGAATATATTGGTTGTTAAAATTAAATTTTGAATTTTGAGTTGTCCCTTATTGCCCTTGGTAACACTCCCATAATCATGCTTCCATTGGTAAATAGAGTAATCGCAAACGAAACACAATTCAGTGCAGCACAGGAGATAAACCCTGTCTGTGCCGGACATGAGTTAATCCTCTCCCCCAGTAGTGCTGTAGGGATGGGGACAGATTTCTTTGGTACCCCATTATATTTCAAAGGCATTCTTACAAGGAAACAAGGTGGCTGGAGATATAAATAGTATCTATTTGAATAATAGTCAGAGGCAGTTAGTTCCATGTAGGTTCGATTGCACCAGGCAGCCAGTGAAGTACTCTTGAAGTGCAGTTTAGTTAATCTGTGCTGCCTGCACATGATCTATATTCCTCCATTCCTTGCATATCATTGTGCCTATCATAAAACCTTCTAACTACCACAATCGTATCTGCCCCCCCTCCTGCAAGCTCGTTCCAGATACACACGACCCCCTCTAGCCTTTGACATTTCCACCCCGGGAGAAAGGTTCTCAACATTATATATTCCTCTGTCAAGTCTCCCCTCAGCCCCCGTGCTCCAGAAAAAAACAGGCCCTTCAAACCATCAGACATCAATTTATACCAATCTTATGTTTTTTCACCCGCTCCACATTCCACCAACCGCTTTTAGATTGGCAGCAGAGTAGTTTTATTTTATACCCCTACATTGGCCTTGAAAAGGGGCAGGGCATCTACCTCTAGATCACGGGGGGAAATATCGAGAACATATCGGCACGGTGGCGTGCTGGTAGAGTTGCTGCCTTGATCCTGTCTACGGGTATTGTATTGGGTTTGTTAATTCTCCCCGTGACCGCGTGGTTTTCCTCCCACCTTCCAAAGGCCTACAGGTGTGTAGGTTAATTGGCTTCTGTAAATTGTGTAGGTGCTGGTGTTCGGGGGTGATCGCTGGTGGGACTCGGCTGGTGGGCCGAAGGGCTTGTTTCCACGCTGTATCATCTAAACTAGATGATGGTTCAAGGCAAAATGGGTAGGATAAACAAAGATTCAAAAGATGGACCTTTAGAGGCGGTGTAAATAGCAGACAGTAGAGACCTAGGAAAAGCACTAACGTTCTTTATCTGTTCATTTTTTCTTGTTTTTGCATTAAAAAAATATTATATCTCCAACATCCTGAAAATCAGATGATCAGTGGCAGTAAATGTTAACCCTTTCTCTCTCCTTGTCTGCCCCAGCGAATGCTTCTACCAGCATTATCTATATTGCCACTTATGGCTGGTCACCTAGTTTAGGATAGGAAACTGACTCCACTTTGGCACCTTTGATGCTGACTTGGGGCGTGTACATCACCTCGTTTCTTGCAGTCGGTAACTAGCTCCTTCATCTTCCTGACATTCAAGGAAGGGTTGTTGTCTTGACACCATTAAGCTCTCCATCTCCTTCCAGTACTTCCTTGTCATTGTTCGAGATTGGGCGCACTATTGTGGTGTCGTCTGAACACTTGTAAATGGAATAAGAGCAGAATATGGCTGCAAAGTTGTGAGTATTTATGGAGCATAGTAAAGGGCTGATAAACCATCCTTACTGGGCACCAGTGTGTAGAATTATCATGGAGGATGAATTTGTTGCCTCTCCAGGATGAATGTGGTCTAGGCTCAGGAAGTGAAACCATAGAGAAAGACATAAAAAAGGAAAGAATATTCATTTAATTAAATTGTAGCAATAATGCCACTAATCACAGCGGAACAGCATGGGGTTGTATTAATGGGAAACTAGTTATGAAATTCAGAAAGTTATGGAGAGTACCTAAATGATGAGCTTTGGTTTAAGTCATCCTCTCCCCCGTAGTGCTGTAGGGATGGTGACAGATTTCTTTGGTACCCCATTATATTTCAAAGGCATTCTAACAAGGAAACAAGGTGGCTGGAGATATAAATAGTATATATTTGAATAATAGTCAGAGGCAGTTAGTTCCATGTAGGTTCGATTGCACCAGGCAGCCAGTGAAGTACTCTTGAAGTGCAGTTTAGTCATAAAGGAGGAAATGTGGAAGCCAATGTTCCCACAGCAAGCTCCCCAAACATCAATTAGTAAAGGCATGATACCAGCTTCTATTCATATAGATTGAAGAATACATATTGTCCAAGGGGCGGGAGAGAACCTCCCTATTTTTCTTTTTATGGCCACGAGTTCCTTTTCAACCAGCTGAGCATAGAAGCATAGAAAACAGGTGCAGGAGTAGGCCATTCAGCCCTTTGAGCCAGCACTGTCATTCAATATGATCATGGCTGATCATCCAAAATCAGTACCACATCCAAAATCAGTACCCTACGGTATATATTTGAATAGTAAATCAGCAGGCAGATGTTGTATTGAATAGCATCATTCTAGGCCAACCTGGGGTACATTTGTTGATTCTGGATTTGTACATATTTTTTCTCATTGACTGATTGGGTTTGGTTCTGGTATATCAGTATCTGTTTATCATTAGTTGTTCATAAATAAGTGAAATAACATTGATATGTGCGATTAAAGTTGCCAGGGCTAAACGGGACTTACTTCCAAGTGGTGATATCAGCCTTCACGTGGACAGCATCCTCGATGGCCGGTTGTTTTCTGGGACCATGGCTGGAATGATTTCAGCCAGTTGTCAAACTTTGGTTGTGAACATCGAGCTATACTGTTTTATTCCCTTAATATTAAAATGCTGCTTCATAAACGATCGCTTCATTTAAAACTGCTGCACTCAAGTGTGTTGGAGAGAGGAAACTGTTGCTTATTCTTTTTTTTAAAATAAAACAGTGAAATGAAAATGTGGAATCCTCAATTACTCCACATTTAAAATCTATTTAGCATAGTTTGGGGGAAATTAAAGTATGTGTTTTACATCAGTGATCTTGACCGATTTTTGCAATGAATGCAGAAAAGTTTGCAATCACATATTTCAGTACATAATGGAAAGATATTAATGGATTATTAAACATCTCATACTGAACAGTATAGCAGCACTCGATGAGCTTGAACTGTCTGTACCGTAGAACAGCAATCTGTGTGCCTGAGGCCAGGAAAAAGGGTGATGACAATCGTGAGTGTTGCTGAGTATGTTCCTGCTACTTTATAACTTTCTATGTCTTTTTAAACCTTTATAAAAGATTATCTGGATATTTTAGGTCACTCACATAAGCAAGACTCCAACCTTTTGTAAACCTTTCAATACCTTGAGATTTTACAAGATTATGGCATGTGGTAAACAAACTGCAAATACACTTGTACTTTAGTTTAGAGATACTTCGTGCCGACCAGACTCGGGACAATTTACACTCATACCAAGTCAATTCATCTACAAATCTGCACGTCTTTGAAGTGTGGGAGGACACAAAAGATCTCGGCAAAAACCCACGCGGTCACAGGGAGATCATACAAACTCAGTACAGTCAGCACCCGTAGTCGGCATCGAAAGTGCTGTAAGGTAGCTCTACCGCTGCACCACAGTGGCGCTCCTGTCCACCATGTGATTCCACCTCGAGTCCCTGAAAGAGGTCTATGATGACTGAAGCTTATATTTGGAAATCCAAATAGTTGGTGACATTGATTGAGTATTTTAAATGAGCTGTACATATTCTGAGCTGAAAGTAATAATGATTTAAGATTGATTTGAATCAACACCACTAGCTCAGGCTGACATATCATTATCATATCGCCATTATGGGAACTTGCATGTAAACTGCATGTGCTGTTTTCTATATGGGAACAGTGTGTTCACTGCAGAAATCTTTAATTAGCTGGAAAGCTCTCGGGGATATCCTAAGGTCAGGAACTGAGGTTTCATGTTCTTCCTACTGAGGGAAGTAGTCTTGCAGCGAGATCAATGTGTTCATTGTTGTCCAGTAATCCCTCTGCAGATGTATTTGTGGGGATATCAGGCATAGGTTCAAATGTGACTGGTTTGAAATGCAAGTGAGCCAAGGTAGGGGACTACGTTAAAATACACCTCCATAGGGCAGGAGTAAAGGAGGCTGGCACATTATCCTCAAACACTGCCTCAAAACAGTGCAGGAAGGAACTGCAGATTTGGACAGACATTTTGGGTCGGGACCTTTCGTCGGTCTGAAGCAGTTTGTCTTTCCTCCAGCAGTTTGCCCTTTGCTTACGATTCCAGCGTCCGCAGTCTCTGGTGTACCTGAAACATTACGTTTGACTGCACTGCTGTTACCCGATTTGACTATTACCTGTAATTTATTTTTATATTAAATAATTCTTAATTCCTTTTGAAATCGTCCCTGACCATGAATAAGTATCCCAATCACTAGATGTTTTACTTGTGTAATCTTTCACTGACTGGTCCCAGATAGTCACTGACATTTGGAGGCACTCTGTAAGTAATGAATGATTTAGAAGCTAGTTGAATCTAGGTCATCATCCCTCTCGATCTGGGCCGCTTGGTTCCAGATAACCGAGCCAAGCCGAAATATGTAAGAAGGAACTGCAGACATTGGTTATACACCGAAGATAGACACAAAATGCTGGAGTAACTCAGCGGGACAGGCAGCATCTCTAGAGACCGTGAGTCATATCAATGGAGATGGGAGTCTAGAAATATGGAAGGGTAAGGTGTGAAAACCACAGATCAAAGCAGGCGTTGATCAAGGAAACGGTTCATGGTTGGCTGACGGGAAGGTGACAAGGAGGCAGACAATCAGTGAAATTAATGAGGAGGACAGTGAAACTAGTCGGAGAACGGCCTCAAAACGTGTTGGTTGCAAACATCATGTTTCACTCAGCAACTACAGATCGAGACAGCGGGTCAATTGATCAATTGGCAAAAAAAATGGAAAGTTCTTGGACAGAAGTGTGAAGGGAGGAGACAAGTTGGAGGGTCCACATCGGCAGCCCCCCTGGCTGCTTCTCTGGCGCTGCTGAGAACTCTTGGCGTTTGTTAGGCCCGCTTCAGTCTTATTCGGGGAACAACACACCCATCTGTCACAAAATGACAGGACATATCTCCCACGGGAGATTGATTATACTACGCATGTTTGAAATCCCTGTTTACTGCTGTAAACTGCTAGCCTTGTTCACCGGGGGTCACGGGGTACTTCTGACAAGGAAACACGCGAGTGCATTTGTGCACATTGCTCGGAAAAGCGCAATTGGAAGTTGAAGAGTCGCCGCGTCTAATTCCTGAAACACCCTGACTCGTGGTGATTGCAGCAGTTCAGTACATTGGGTCGCTATCATCTTCTCAAAACAATGACTTTGGAAGCCAGCAAACACTGTATGTAACAAAAAAAAGTGGATAAGCAGAAGGGAGATTTAGGACGAGGGGTCATAGCCTCAGAATTAAAGGACGTTCCTTTAAGGAGATGAGGAGGAATTTATTTAGTCAGAGGGTGGTGAATCTGTGTAATTCTTTGCCACTGAAGGCTGTGGAGGCCAAGTCAATGGATGCCCTCTACCCCTGGCGACATCCTGGTAAATCTTCTCTGAACCTTTTCCAGCTTGACCACGTCTTTCCTGCAACAGTGATAGTAAAATTACAATAGGGGGGTTGCACGTAAGGTCACTGGGTCATAGGTCTTGACGCACGGAGCCGCTCAATCCATCTGGAGGACATCCGTAACTTCCGGTATATGTTATTAATGCAAGAAACGCGAACTTTCCTCCCTGTTAAAACCCGCCAAAATGATGAATTTTTGGCTGTAAAAAATTGTGGAAATCGGTGTAAATGTGAGAGACATGTACCCAACTTTAGAATTCCAAAAGTGACGCGAAATGAAGGTAAAGAGAAGCAGAGCTGAAGGGACAACAGCAGCTAAAGTGATTGGCGAACATTGGCCGTGCAGCTATCGAAATTGAACTTATTGGGAATTATCGTATTTGCTCACTGCATTTCATCAACAGTAAGGCATTATTTGTGTTTTTTCTTGATTCCTTTGGTATCTAAAAAGTCTCAGAAGTGATCAATCTGGCTGTAAATGTTGCTTCAGTGGCGTTTTCTTTTTGTATGTAAAACCCCACTTGATAACCATGGGGCATTTTAAAATTTTACAGCCAGATTTATCACTTCTGAAACTTTTTAGATGCCAAAGGAATCAAGAAAATACACAATGAATGCCTTACTTTTGATGAAATGCAGTGAGCAAACGGCCAATGTTCGCCAAGCACTTTAGCTGTTGTTGTTCCTTCAGCTCTCGCTTCTATCTACCATAATTTCTCCTAATTTTGGAATTCTGAAGTAGGATAAATGTCTCTCATGCTTATCCCGATTTCCATAATTATTTACAGATCAAAACTTGACAATTTCAGCGGGTTTTAACGGGCCCCTACGCTGGAAACAATGGTCAGTGCCTACCTGCAGTTCATCGCGTGTACTCCAGTTGGCGTAGCGTGGAAACAGTACGGGTCATGGGTTGTGACCCGACTGCCGTGAAACCTCCCTATAGTGAAACCCACGCACCTTGAACGTGGACTTCCACCTCCTTGGTGATTGTCCCCAGTTTATTGCCGGCTTCACAGCGGTACATTCCCGTGTCCCCGAACAGGGCCGGTGACAGGTGCAGAATCGCTCGGTCCTCGGCCACGACTGACCAGTTGCCGGCAGATAACGTGCTCCACACTATCGTGGCAGCGGGGCTGCTGTCTGCAGCACAGGTTAGCCGAACATCCTGACCCTCTCTCACTGTGGCAGAGGGCTCTGCAGTAATGTCAATCTCTGTGGGAGCACCTGTAGAAGGAGATGGGATCATTCACTACATTAAAGGCGGGCGACTTAAACCATTGTCCAGACTACGTCTATGACTGTGATTCCGTTCTCAATGTTATATCTCTGTCTCCATACTTACAGTGAGCCTGTAACGTTAGCGTCCCCTCGGCCTTGCGTGGTTGGTTCTCCGTGAGTAATTGCACTCGGCATGTCAGCTCTTGTCCTGAGTCTCGCAATTCGGCCGTCAGTTCGTAGGTGAAGTTCATCGCCGTTTCTACCTCCGTGTAGTCACGGAAGCTGTCGGTCTTCAGCAACGTTGTTCCTTTCAGCCACTCCACCTCCACTTGAGCAGGGTAGACTTTGGGGACCGTACATCTCACAGAGCCTCTCTGGCCAACTTCCAGGCTGCCCACTGTCTCCACGATGAGTGTGTCGGACAGAGCTGCAACGACATATGGATTCAGGAATCAAACAGGGATTCAGGGTGGAATGTACAGCGCCCAATGTGCCCATCGATTTAGTCAGAGGGTGGTGAATCTGCGGAATTCATTGCCACAGAAGGCTGTGGAGGCCAAGGCAATGGATTTATTTAAGGCAGAGGTAGGCAGATTCTTGATTTGGACGGGAGTCAGAGGTTATGGGGAGAAGGCAGGAGAATGGGGTTAAGAGGGAGAGATGGATCAGCCATGATTGAATGGCGGAGTAGACTCGATGGGCCGAATGGGCGAATTCTGCTCCTATAACTTATGGCCTTATTTCGCACCGTTCAGTAAATAACCCGGGCGGAATCAAGTGCAGAGACCGGTGTAGTTTGCTGACTTGTCACTCATAGAGATAAGATACAGCTGGTCAGTTGACCCAATCTGCATCCAGCGGTCAGGGCCAGCCTTCGATCCCATTCTTTCACTGATTGAGTCAGGTTGCTTGCGTAAATGTGCCAGCCTTGGCCATTACCTTAACAGGAACATGTTTACCCTGTGCTCTTGCTAACTCACTTTTGAAAGCCTCCACTTGCCAGATGTCTGCCAGATGGCCTGCAAAGAGTTCGACCTCATCGACCGCTGCAAATTTACCTCCAAAATAGGCCTTGCCCCACTCTCTACTGCTCGCTGAGAGAGGGTTTGCAAGGTGTGTGGGTTGGCAGTATATTCATTCAAAATCGTCAACCCGCTGAGAAGCCAGGTGTCCAACGCAAAATATTAAGCTTACTTCAAAGTGATGAGGACATGTTTGCAGCAAATCTAGATATTTTCACATCAAATAGAACTAAGCTGCTTGCCGTTCGTATTTAAATATCTTTTGGTTTGGTTCTAACGCGCAAAACGAAGCGGAAAAAATCTCCGCCACTAAGACTATAAAATGACTATGACAATAAAAGATATTTTTATTATTATTATATACTAGTTTGCAAAGTACAACTTTCCACTCCCCATCCCTCTGGGCCAAGCAACCATTCAACTTCCTTTTGGACAGATTTTGAACTTCGGATTGTACAAAATTCCAGCGGTCCCGTGGGAACGGTCCACTTTCCATCGTTGAGATAAACAAAAGCGCCACCGAAATCCCCCAAACTGGAGAGTCACGTTACAGCCACGTTATAGACAGCCAGGTACTTTCACACTGTCTGGAAGTACCGGAGAATGAAACGTCCCGGGGATTATGAAAGAGATCAGATAACTCATGACAAAAGTGTTGAAAGGGGAAATGAAACGAAAGTATTGTATGTATAGGAAGGGTTCCGACTACAAACGTCCCCTATCCATGTTCTCCAGAGATGCTGCCCGACCCGCTGAGTTACTCCAGCGCTTTAGTCTTCTTGCCAAACTGAAACCGCTTTCTGAAGAAGGGTTTCGGCCCGAAACGTTGCCTATCTCCTTCGCTCCATAGTGCTGCTGCACCCGCTGAGTTTCTCCAGCATTTTTGTCTACCTTCGATTTTCCAGCATCTGCAGTTCCTTCTTAAACACTTCCAATCTCACGCAATAGGTTTCTACTGCTTCCCTTCAGCCCGTCATAGAAGATAGCCGCTTTCGTCAATGTGTAGGAAGGAACGGTAGACGCTGGTTTACACGGAAGATAGACACCAAATGCTGGAGTAACTCAGCGAGACAGCCAGCATCTCCAGGCCCGTACGAAGCTTTTCAAAAAAGGGCATGACAGGATTACAAAAAACTTAATGTGAAATAATGTGCGGGCTGCGCACATCACGAGCGCGAAGCGTGAAGTCCCTCGATGCCAGTGTCCAGGAAGCTCATGGGTTTTAGATGCTCTCTGATGCATTCTGAGCCTTATTTTGGAGCATTTTTGCACCAAATATATGGCCAATATTTCAGAAATTAACAGGAACCTGAGAGGTAGCTTTCTCACACAAAGGGTGCTGGGTGTATGTAACGAGCTGCCAGAGGAGGTAGTTAAGGCTGGGACTATCTTATTGTTTAAGAGACATTTGGACACGAACATGCATAGGACAGATTTAGATCGATATGGGTCAAACGCGTGTGAGTGAGACTAGTTTAGATGGGACATGTCGGTCGGTGTGGGCAAGTTGGGCTGAAGAGCCTGTTTCCACACTGCATCATTCTATGACTAAAAAGTGAAGAAGAAAAATGCATGTAGATAAGTAGAGCAGATTTGAAAGAGGAGTGAAATGTAAAGGCAGAGAGAGGTTTATGGGTGGAAAGGAACATAGGAAAGGAGGGGGGAGAGTGGGCTTGGGCAAATGGGTGAAGGGAAAATAGTCAGAAAGTGCTGCAGTAACTCAGTGGGTCAGGCAGCATCTGCGGAGAATATGAATAGGCGACGTTTCACAGAGTGCTGGAGTAACTCAGCGAGTCAGGCAGCATCTGTGGAGAACATGGATAAGTGACATGTCACAGTGCTGGAGTAACTCAGCGAGTCAGGCAGCATCTGTGGAGAACATGGATAGGTGACATGTCACAGAGTGCTGGAGTAACTCAGTGAGTCAGGCAGCATCTGTGGAGAACATGGATTGGTGACATGTCACAGAGTGCTGGAGTAACTCAGTGGGTCAGGCAGCATCTCTGGAGAAAAGGTATAGATTATATTTCGGGTCAAGAATGTTCTTCAGTAATATTCATGATGTGTCATGCATAGACATTCCTGAATGTTACCCAAACCATCCTGAGCTACTTTGTTACGGTGCTTGCCCTCTCCTATAACATCTCTGCTGCCTTGGGTGATGCAGGACAGGACACAAGCTTTGGGACACAGTGTGAAGCTGTTGCCGTCTGTCCCAGCCTGGTAAAAACCTGGATGGAGTGGATTTGGAGAGGATGTTTCCACTAGTGGGAGAGTCTAGGACCAGTGGCCACAGCCTCAGAATTAAAATACATTCCTTTAGGAAGGAGATGAGCAGGAATTTCTTAAGTCAGAGGGTGGTGAACTGTGGAATTCATTGCCACAGACAGCTGTGGAGGTTAAGTCAATGGACATTTTTCAGGAGGAGATTGATAGATTCTTGATTGATACTGATGTCAAAGGTAATGGGGAGAAGGCAGGAGAATGGGTTTGAGAGGGAAAGATAGAGTCATAGGATGATACAGTGTGGAAACAGGCCCTTCGGCCCAGCATGTCCCATCTGCACTAGTCCCACCTGCCCACGTTTGATCCATATCCCTCCAAACCTGTCCTATCCATGTACCTGTCTAACTGTTTCTTAAATGTTACGATAGTCCCTGCCTCAACTACCACCTCTGGCAGCTTGTTCCATACACCTACCACCCTTTGTGTGAAAAACATACCCCACAGATTCCTATTAAATCTTTTGCCCTTCACCTTAAACTTATGTCCTCTGCTCCTCGATTCACTTACTCTGGGCAAAAGACTCAACCATATCTATTCAAATCATGATTTTATACACCTCTATTAGATCATCCCCCATCCTCCTGTGCTCCATGAAATAGAGTTCCAGCCTACTCAACCCCTCCCTATAGCTCTGGCTCTCTAGTCCTGGCAACATCCTATAACTGAAAAGAGTACAGAGATCCCCATCCTGGATCAGTCCAATCAGGGTTGTGTCATCCGGAAACTTGAGAAGCTTGACAGAGGTGTCTGTGGAGGTGCAGTCATTGTTGTGGCGAGAGTAGAGGAGAGGGGAGAGTATGCATCTTGCGGTGCTCCTATGCTGAGTGTTTGCGGGTCCGAGATATGCTTTCCCGCCTCACATGCTGCTTCCTGTCTGTCAGAAAGCTGGTGATCCACCGACTGAGGGGTTCAGGCACAGTCAACTCAGAACGTTTGGAGCGTAGTAGCTCTGGCACAATGCTGTTGAATGCAGAGCTAAAATCAATAAAACAAAATCCTCGCATAATCCTGGCGGTCTAGGTGCTGGAGGATGAAGTGCAGGCCCAGATTGACTGCGTCATCCACAATATGCTAAATGCAGATGTTCCAGCAGAGGGATTGTGATATTTTTCAGCTTGGCCAGCACAAGCCTTTCATCGGTCTTCATGACTACAGAGGTCAGTGCGACAAGCCTGTAGTCTCTATGACCAGTAATCCTTACCTTTTTGGGTACAGGGACAATAGTGGAGACTTTGAAGCAGGCAGGGAATGGTTAAAAATTAGTAATTGGGTGTGAAGTGGTGATTGGAGTGGGGTGGGTGTAGAAGGGCCCAATCTTTGCAGACTGAGGTCAAGCTGTGAGTGGGTGTGAAGTGTTAGTTGGGGTGGGAAAGGGTCCACTCTTTTCATACTGGAGTCTTACCTTAAGTAGGTGTGAAGTGGTGAATGGGAAGGAGAGGGTGCAGGGTCCATTCTTTGCAGACTGGGGTCTGGCTGTGTTTGTTGGGGAAGGGGTAACAGGGTTGCGTTTCTGATTTTCAAACCTGCAGTAAAACTCATTCAGGTCGTTCGTCAGCTGACGATTATCCAAAGAGCGGGGGGCTTTCCTCTTATAGCTGGAGATTTCTTGCATGCCCTTCCAAACTGAAGAAGATTCATTAGCTAAGAACTTGCTTCTCAATTTCTCAGAGTACCTTTCCTTGGCAGCTCTGATTCCTCTTCTCAGCTCTTTATCAATTAGGCTCTCTTTTAACTCTTTAACGATTAGGCTATCGGCTTGATGCATATTTGCCCCCAACCCCCCCCCCCCCCCCCCCCCCCCCCCCCCCCCCCCCCCCCCCCCCCGATCTCGAAATTGAAATGTTACATCTGTATATAATGATCCATTAAAATGGGGGTATTATGTCACAAACTATGGAATTCATATTTTTCAGTATTGTTATCAAGGAAAAGAAAGCAGTTCCAATTGTTTGATATTATTTGATATTGTTTAATATTATTCATATGGAGAAAATATAATAGCCCTAAAAACTACCTTAGGGGTAGCGTGGGCCCAGTGGGAATGGCGTGGGCCCAGCGGGGGAGGCGTGTACCCAGTGGGGGTGGCGTGGGTCCAGTGGGAATGGCGTAGGCCCAGCGGGGGTGGCGTGGGCCCAGTGGGGATCAGTGGGGATCAGCAAGGGTGGCGTGGACCCAGCGGAGGTCAGAGGGGGTGGCGTGGCCCCAGCGGGAGTGGCATGAGCCCAGCGGTGGTGGCATGGGCCCAGCGGGAGTGGCATGAGCCCAGTGGGGGTGGCATGGGCCCAGTGGGGGTGGCATGGGCCCAGCGGGAGTGGCGTGGGCCCAGTGGGGGTGGCATGAGCCCAGTGGGGGTGGCATGAGCCCAGTGGGGGTGGCATGAGCCCAGTGGGGGTGGCATGAGCCCAGTGGGGGTGGCATGGGCCCAGCGGGAGTGGCGTGGGCCCAGCGGGGGTCAGCAGGGGTGGTGTGGGGGGAAGATGGCTTGGGCCCTGGCGGCGGGGGGAGGCGAGGGGAGCGGGCTCCACCGCAGCGGCGTCTGGTGTTGGGATTACAGCCGTTGGGTTCAGATTCACCCACTCTTGCCCGGCGACGGGAGAACAGAGAATTGGCCGTATCCAAAGTGGAAACGTTGATTTTTTCCCCCCGATTTTTTCTTTCTTTTTCCCCCCGATTTTTTCTTCTTTTTTTGTGTGGTTTTTTCTTAGGGGGAAAAAAGGGGGGTGCGGTCGCACCCAACGCACCCCCCCTTCGGACGGCCATGAGCTCTGGAGAAAAGAAATGGGTCACTTTTCGGGCAGAAGAAGTCTGAAGAAGGGTCTCGACCCGAAACGTCATCCATTCCTTCTCTCCGGAGATGCTGCCTGCCCCGCTGAGTTACTCCAGCATTTTGTGTCTGCTTTCGTGAATATGGTGGATTGCTATTTCCCTGTCGTCTTTGTCACCCATTCCCTCGTCAACCCAACTCCCCCGGCCCTATGAACACTTTTACATCGGTTTTTCCAACTCCTTATCGTTGTCTCCCGAGTTCCCGAACATTACATCCAAAAGCCAATTTTCTGCCTTATCAGACTATTAGATACAACATCTGGACAGAAACGTCTCTCTTTTATTACACACACAAAAAGTTGAACACCCAGCCAATCAGAAAATATCCTTGGACAGATATTCTGGACGAAATTCCTCCCAAGGGGGTTAAGGAAAACTCTCCTTACAGCACACTGCTTGTCCTGTTGCGTGTTTCCAGCATTTATTGCTTTTTATGTCATATTTCCAAATTTGTCTTTTTTTTAAATTTTCTAAATATCTTCTATAGCTCAAAATGTTGGCAGTTCTGGGACATGCCTTGGATTTAAAAAGATGATTTAAAGCACTAAATAAAGGTAGATTGTTGCTGGCACAGTCTAATGTGAATGATTTTGAAGCATGTTTAGTCTCATTTACAAATATATATGAGTTCACAGATTGTGGAGGAAGCGACAAGTCACAGATTTGTTTCTTGGTAAAAGCTCACCAAGTCTCCCACCATAGCCTACGTGCGACTTTATTTGCTCAATTCGTTCCTTGATAAAATTGCTCTGAATTGTTTCAGATGTTTCAGAGTTTTAGAGAATAAGAATTCTCATCCAGAGCATTCTGACTTTATCTATTCAGAAAAGCCAAGGGACACGTTTCCTTCTATTTAAATTTACAGCAAAACCATATGAAGCAGATTTGAATTCCTTAATTTTTTTCACACAAAGGGTGGTGGATATATGGAACGAGCTGTCAGAGGAGGTAGTAGAGGCAGGGACTATCCCAACATTTAAGAAACAGTTAGACAGGTACATGATTTGGAAGGATATGGACCAAATGCGGGCAGGTGGAACTAGTGTAGCTGGGAAATGTTGGCTGGTGTGGGCAAGTTGGGCCGAAGGGCCTGTTTCCACACTCTATGACTATAACGTACAGCCTGTGACAATTGCAAGAAGGACAATCTTAGCGATACATTCCTGTTTTATTGGCAACCCTGATGTGTATTCTGGAAGACTAAACTTTTCTTTATTTTCATTTCTAGTCCAATTGTTATCCCCAACTTTTGATCAGATTAAGTTTATTGACTTGGACAAAAACTATTGTTTCAATTTTCATAATTACGTTAATTTAAGTGCTAGTACACAGAATCCTCTTGCAGCCATCTTGCATGTCTCACCCCACATCACCCGCAGGAGATAAGGCTAATCTCAGGACACTGTCATGGCCAGGATTGTTCAAGGCAAGGAATGTTAGGCTTCCGAGTCCCTTTGACCTTGAGGTCCGCACAATTTGTGTGGATTTTTGCTTCCCTTCTCTTTCTGCGAGACACGTTATTTTCCTTCAATGTGACTATTTTTCTTACCATTGTGCTGCCAGAAAAATATGAGTTGTTATTTACAGTTCCAGCAAGCCTTGTTTGTTTTGTTTCATACCATCTGTCCATGACGCTAGGATTTAAATTATATTCCAAATCATTTTATAGCCTCCCAATCCCAACATGATAGAACAACTTTTGGTTTTAACCACAGATCTTATTTTCTTGCAGAACATCGCAGGTGGCTGCTCCATAGTGACTGTGAGCAAAAAAATGGAGCAAGCTGTTGTCTTGTGCAACGATCGCCGACTGGTCTGTAATTTTGGGGCGGTCTCTAGCACTGGCATTTCTGCCAGATTTCCTGATCGTGGGTTCATGTGACAATAAACTAATTTCATGTTCATGTTTTTGTTACTAATCCCGTCTCATGTTCATGTTCCTAGTTCATGTGAATACAACCAAAAGCAGCAGTAGTTGTCCAGAGGGTCCATTGAGTCTGCCTTGCATTTCAATGAAATTATCTAATCTTGACCTTCAATCCTACTCCTTTCCCATTTCTAATTCTTCACTCCCCGTGTGACCAAAAATCGGTCACAGACTTAAATCTATTTCATTGTTCATCTCTCCAGGATAGAGATTTCCAAATGATGAAATAACATGGCCCATGTTGGGCTGTGTCATCCTGTAACAGTAACAGGAGCTATAAAATGCTATACAATGATCAGGATACCTTTTGTTTCATGATCAGAAGCAAATAATTCTCTTCATATTGCCTTTGGGAGAGGATACAAAAAGGTTTTAAATGCAAATTCGTCCAACTTTTCCTGGAACCTGCACTAATGAAATTTCGATACTTTCTTTTGGCCCTTGCTCTTCCTTGAGTTACGTAAATTCCTTCTGCAGGAGCATCTCACACTTTATGACAGAACCATTTAGTCTCACCATCTGACATTCACTGATCTGTGAATGGCAAGTGTGGATTCTGTTCCAACTCAATATATCTGTGCAAACCAATGCAAAAGTTTATGAATATGAATTGTCTCAATGGAATTTAGCTCCTTCAAGTCAGCCAATGAATAAAAAAGCAGAAAATAGACACATTAGCAGAGTGGGACAGGCAGCATCTCTGGAGAGAAAGAATGGGTGACCTTTCGGGTCGAGAACAGTCTGAAGAAGGGTCTCAACCCGAAACGTCACCCATACCTTCTCTCCAGAGTTACTCCAGCATTTTGTGTCTATCTTTGATTTAAACCAGCATCTGCAGTTCCTTCCACCACATAAAAAAGCAGGATAAGGTAAGTGACTGGATTTACTTACAAAGTTAACTTACAGGAAATGCAACGCCTCTTTATAGTACAAATAAAACACAATACCAAAAATTACGTCCATCACCCTCAAGGAAATAAGGGTAATTTCTCCAGGAAAATACACTTAACAAAAGACTGTTTAGTTTAGATAGTTGGCACGTGTACCGAGGAACAGTGAAATTTTTTTGTTGCGTGCTAACCAGTCAGCGGAAAGACAATGAATTATTACAATTGAGCCATTCACAGAGTACAGATACATGATAAAGGGAATAACGTGAATAAAGTTTAGTGCACGATAGAGCCAGTAAAGTCCAATCAAAGATAGTCCAAGGGTCTCCAATGAGGGAGATAGTAGTTCAGCACTGCTCTCTGGTTGTGGTAGGATGTTTCAGTTGCCTGATAACAGCTGGGAAGAAACTCTCCCAGAATCTGGAGGTGTGCGTTTTCACACTTCTATACCTTTTGCCCGGTGGGAGATGGGAGAAGAGGGAGAGGCCAGTGTGTGACTCATCATTGATTATGCTGCTGGCCTTGACGAGGCAGCGTGAGGTATAAACTGAGTCAATTTGCGTGATGGTCTGGGCAGCATCCACATTTCTCTGCTATTTCTTGCGGTCTTGGATGGAGCTGTCCCCAAGCCATGCTGTGATAGTTCCAAACTAATCGGCCGCACCATATTTCCAGACTAATCATATTCATAGGCTGCATAAGAAGGTTTGATTGGCAGCAGATTCACTTTCCACTCTGGTTTCGACTAGTATCGTAATTTTGGAAATAACCCTGTGGCCATGCACTTTCCTGTCATTGTTCAATTCAGTTTTCAGCCCAGGTTTGAACTGTGATATAAATCATATCTGCTGTCATAGTCAGGCAGTTGGCATGGCATGAGTAAACCCATGAGAGGAAAACAATGAACCTGATCACAATCTTGAATAAGAAATATGTTAACTGGAGGCCTTGCAAGTCACAGTTTCACAGAGGCTCCGTTTTTTGAACAGCAAATGGCTTTGTTTTTCCTTAGTTTGAATGAGTCACTGAGACAAGATCATAAGGTCACAAGGCCAAGGAATAGGAGTAGAATTAGGCCATTCGGCCCATCAAACCCACTCTGCCATTCAATCATGGCTGATCTATCTCTCCCTCTTAACCCCATTCTCCTGCCTTCTCCCCATAACCTCTGACACACGTACTAATCACGAATCTACCCATCCCTGCCTTGAAAATATCCACTGATGGCCTCCACAGCCCCCCACAGGCAAAGAATTCCACAGATTCACCACACAGCTCATTCCTTATGGTAAGATTCAAAGCACACCATGTGAATATCTTTGCCCTTATCTATTCAGCCAGTTACAAGTTACTATCTCTGCATGACAACCTAAAAAGAGAAGTTACAAAAAACTCCCAGTAATTTATCAAACGTTTCCTCTTTTATAAATCCAAATTGACTCTGCTGGATATTATTATATTATTATGTTTCCACTCCCTTAGTAATAGATTTTACCATTCTTGCAGCGACTGATATCAGACCATTTAGTTAACAGTTCCCTGTTTTTTCTCTTCTCTGTTCTCTCTCTCCTTTTTGTCTGTGGGAATGGTTCCAGTATCTGTGGAATTTAGGAAGCTGCCAGCTGATGCATCCACTATCTCCATGTCGACTTATTTCAAGAACCTGGCATGCAGGTCATCAGAATCTGTTCCATTGATCTGCCTAATACTACTTTGAGCTAATGTTATTTATTCCAACTCCTTGTTTATTTGGCACTGCTTTTCCCGACTATTTCCAGGATAATTTCCATCTTCTTCTGTGAACATAACTACAAAATATTTCAGTCGTTTCCTATTCTCCCAATATAATTTACATGTGTAGGGAGGAACTGCAGATGCTGGTGAAAACTGGAGACAGACTAAATGTACATGTCTCATCTGTAAAGTCGTTAACTTTGGCTAACATTTTCCTCTTCATGTAACGACAGACGTTTTAACAATATATTTTTATATTTCTTGTTAGACCACCCATGTACTCTATTTTCTTATTAAGGACCCCTATCACCCATCACACCACAGCTTCTCCATTCTGCCATCTGGGAAGAGATACAGGAGCATCAGCTGCAAAAGCAGCAGGATGCTCCACAGCTTCTTCCCACAGGCAATAAGACTGATTAACGGACTGTGTCCCCTCCCCATACATCATACACCAACACATCTAACCTCGCCCATACTTTGACATCTGGACACTTGTCAAAGCAAAGCCACTGTTCGGTCTGAATGTCTGTTTTTAGTCCAAATTGTAGGCCTATTTTTAGATATGTTAATTTTAATTTTAAAGTTGCATGTATTTATTCTGTTTTTATTAACTGCACAGATGGGAACTGATTGAGAAACAATTTTTTGTTTCTTCTGTGCATGTAAGTACTCAGTTAAAATGACTAAAGTAAATACTGAAAATACTGAATACTGAATACTTTATCCTTTTATATCTCTTGGTGTATTTTGTAATTGTCCTTGAACTCAGGATTTTTTTCTGGCAACCTTATAAACCCTTTTACATTGATTAGCCACGGCTGAGCCACCTTTCTCATTGGTTTGACTCCATGTCCCATTTGTCTGCCCCACCCATTCTTATCTGCACCCATAGGATGATGCAACACTTGTTCCTATACCTTCTCCCTCACCACCGTCCAGGGCACCAAACATCGGAGATTCACATGCACCCCCTCCAACCTTGTCTATTGCATTTGGTGCTTGCAACGTGGCCTTCTTTACACTGGAGAGACTAAGCGTAGACGAGGTGAGCGCTTTGCCGAGCACTTGCACACTGACTGCAATGACCACCTTGAACTCTGAGTTTTATTTGCCAGAGGCCAGTGGGGATTACTATGTTGGAGGTACTCCAGCTCATCAACATCTTCTTGGGGCAGTTAAAACAAAACAGTAAATGACAGGGGATCTTACGTCCAGTAGAATAGTAGAGTCTTTAAATTCCTTTGATGATGTATCCCATCTCCTAAAAATCCCAGATAAATAAAATAAAGAAAGAAAAGAAAACGTGATCCGTGTATTCAGAGGCTGAGGATATACTTAATGAACGTTCTAAAGTAGCAAACAATCTTAAACAGAACTTCTACCTTACTCGTATGCGTTCCAAATCTAATCTGGGCACAGCCAACACTATATGATGACATACCAGCCTACGGTTATATTGCATAAATTATAGACACCCTTACATTTATCAGCCCATACTTGATGCCTTCTAGGTCTGGTTGCAGGTGCGGATTGCTTCATTTTCAGAGGAGTCAACGATGCAATTGAATATTGTAGTGCCATGAGTGATAGTCCTCACTTCTGATATATGGGGGTAGTCTTGCTGATCTGTATGCAAAAAATATATTCCACTGTACCTGGTACATATGACAATAAAGAAACTATTGAACCATTAACCTTATGATGTGTCAGCTAAAGAGAGGTAGTCGTGGGACACTGTCCTCGAATTCCTCATGTGCTTTGGCTGGAATAATTAACTTCCTACAACTACACCAACTTCTTGTGTGTGGGGAATGACACCAACTAATGGACAATTTTCTTTGACATGAAATTAATTTCGCAACTTCATGCCCAGAATAGGGGAATCGAGAACCAGAGGACATAGGTTCAAGGTGAAGGGGAAAAGATTTAATAGGAATCCGAGGGGTAACTTTTTCACGCAAAGGGTGGTGGGTGTATGGAACAAGCTGCCACAGGAGGTACTTGAGGCTGGGACTATCCCAACATTTAAGAAACAGTTAGACCGGTACAAGGATAGCACAGATTTGGAGGGATATGGTCCAAGCGCACACAAGTGGGACTAGTGTAGCTGGGACATTGTTGGCTGGTGTGGGCGAATTGGGCCGAAGGGCCTGTTTCCACACTGTATCACTCTTTGACTATGACTCTATGTCAACTTTATTAATGTCTTGTGTATCTTGGCACATCTCTCCTCTTCATTGAACATTGCCCTAAATTTTGTCTATACCCTGTACTACAGACGTGAAATCATGCTTCATATTCCTGAAATCAAATTGTTTTTGTAAATACTAAGTAACAGTAAGTAAGTAAGTAGGTAAGTAAGTAAGTAAGTAAGTAAGTTTATTGGCCAAGTATTCACATACAGGGAATTTGCCTTGGTGCTCCGCCCACAAGTAACAACATGACATACAGTAACAGTTTCGAATTACAGAAAACACTAACCATTAATAATAATAAAACATTAATGATAAAACACCATTGATCAAGCATGTGAACCAACAAAATGCCAGATCAAAGGGAGGCTACAGATTTTTGCCTGTTGAGTAGAGCAACTACTTGTGGATAAAAACTGTTTTTATGTCTGGCTGTGGCAGCTTTGACAATCCGGAGTCGCCTTCCAGAGGGAAGTGATTCAAAGAGTTTGTGGCCAGGGTGAGAGGGGTCAGAGATGATCTTGCCTGCTCGCTTCCTAGCCCTTGCAGTGTACAGTTCATCGATGGAGGGAGGGTTACAGCCAATAACCTTCTCTGCTGATCGGACGATTCGCTGCAGCCTCCAGGTGTCGTGCTTGGTGGCTGAGCCAAACCAGACCATGATGGAGAAGGTGAGAACAGACTCTACGATGGCCGTGTAGAATTGGACCATCATTGCCTGTGGCAGATTGTGCTTCCTCAGCTGCCGCAGGAAGTACATCCTCTGTTGTGCCTTCTTGAACCTTTTTGACTGTGGAGGCTGCTTTTAGGATGTTGCTTCCTAATGGACTGTATTTACCTTATTCCCTGTTTACTAATTTAATGCGATACGTTTTCACTTACCACCATTTATTTCAGTCACAAATGTAGTGGTACTTTTTTGAAAACTTCCATTCTTTAAATACTTCCATCTCTATTCAATACTTTCCTGAAGCAGGAAATAACAATTGTATTCACAATTACCAGATGACCTGGATGTCAAGGTGGGCGGCGCGACACGTCGCAGCAGCTTCTGCAGTCCGTCTGTCCTTTTATTATTTTCTGTCTCGTTTTAATGTAGTTTTTATTTTATTTTGTTGACGGGGTATGTGTGTGAGGGGTGGGGGGTTGGGGGGGAAACTTTAAAATCTTTTCCCTGCACGGGAGACCCGACCTTTTCTTTGTCAGGTCTCCGTTGTCATTGGGGCCGAGCACCGTGGAGCGGCCTCCAGCAGGAACAACCTGGGGCTCCAGTCGCGGAGCTGCAGACCTACTCACCATCGCGGAGCTGGCCGAGTCCGGAGCGGGAGGAGCGGTGGTGGCGCGCTGCTGTGACCCGACCCCCGGAGATTCGGAGGCTCCAACCGCAGGTCTGGCAGACAGGAACACCGGGAGCCCGTGGGTCCCTGCTGGGAGACCGCTTTTCGGGGCTTCTGCAACGGCGACTTCTCCCGCCCGAGTTGCGGGGTTGAAGATAACCTGGAGTGGGGCCTTACATCACCGCCCCGCGCGGCTTGGAATGGCCGCGGGACTTTGCTAGCGCACGCCGGGGGCTCCAACAACAAGACCCGGAGCGCTGCCTTGCATCACCCGGCGCGGCTTTAATGGCCGCGGGACAATTACCATCGCCCGCCGGGGGCTTTGACTCTGACAAACGGGGGGGAGAGGGGAGTGCAGGGGAGAGATAAGTTTTTGCCTTCCATCACAGCGAGGAGGAGATGCGCTGTGATGGATGTCTGTGTAAATTGTGTTGTGTCTTGGGTCTTTTTCTTTTTGTATGTATGACTGCAGAAACAACATTTCATTTGGACCTTAACGAGGTTCAAATGACAAATAAACTTGTATTGTATTGTATTGTAGGAGGAGGAGCCATCTTGGTGAACGGCTGCTAGCTAGCAGCCGTCCGTTTTAAATTCGTTTTTTTAATAGTTTTTAGTGAGTCCTGTTTTTTGTTTGTTGGGGATATGGTCTTTTTAATGTGGGGGGTAGGTGTAAACGTTATTTCTAGGTCCCTACCTGGTCGGTGTGGCAGCCTTTTCTCCGGGCTGCCCGTCGACCCGTCCTCGTGGCCTACCAGCGGGCTTGGAGCGCCGTTTCCTGGCGGGGACCGCCCAGCTCCTCGGCCTCAGCGGCGGCACAGCGTTGAAGCACCATCGCGGAGCGGAGCGGGCGACGCCTTGCCTGGGTCGCCGCGCTGGAGCGCCGAGAGCAACATCTCCGGGCTGCGGGGCTGCGGAGCGGAGAGGCGGCGGTGCGGAGAGGCGGCGTGCGGAGAGGCGGCGCCGACTTTTTCATCGGGAGCCTGGGAGCTCCAAACCGGCGCGGCCTTGTCGGCTTCGGCAGCCGCGGGCTCCAACCAGGAAGCGGCCGTTCCAGGTGGCCCATCCACCGAAAGGACTCTCCCGACGCCGGGGAAAGACCACCCGGTGAGAACGGCCAGGGACATCGGGCCTCCGTAGAGGCAATTGCGGTGGCCTCAATAGGCCTGACTTTGGGGGTCAACATGGGGTGGGGATGGACATTGTGCCTTCCTCCACTGTGCTATCCACTGTGGGGGGATGATTTTTTTGTCTAAGTGTAGTCCTGTAGGTCTGTGTCCAAGATGGCTGCCGTGAAGAGAGAGTGGACGCTGGCGCGCTTTGGCTGCCGCTGCTCTCTCTTCACACTGGGTTTTTGATTTTCTGTTTTTGGATTGAATTCTGTTTTTAATTTGTGTCTCTGTGATGTCTTTATTACTTGTTATATTCCGATTATATGTTATTCCGATTACTATGTAAGGTGTCCTTGAGATGTCTGAAAGGCGCCCATTAAATAAAATTTATTATTATTATTATTATTATTGTATTGTATGTCAGGAGGAGCAACAAAGAAGAACAAAGGGAAGAGACTTGAACTTTATTTCGACTTCCATCACAGTGAGGAATGTGTAGGAGTCACTGTGGTGGATGTTCATGTTAAAATGGGTTTTGGGTGTTTTGTTGCTTTTTATTTGTAGGACCAACTTGGCAAATGAAATTCCTCGTGTGTTGCAAAGCATACTTTGCAAATAAAATACTATTCTGATTCTGACTATTCTGATTCTGAGCAGCTATTTGAAATAGAGATTGTGACAGGGTCCAGGGTGGAGGATGTTTCCTCTTGTGGGAGAATCTAGATCTAGTTTACTATAATTAATTGTCACCTGTACCAAGATACAGCAATAAGCTTTTTTGTCATGTACTATCCAGTCAGCGGAAAGGCTATACATGATTACAAGAGAAACACAAAATGCTGGAGTAACTCAGAGGGACGGGCAACATCTCTGGAGAGAAGAATTGAGTGACGTTTCAGGTTGAAACACTTTTTCAGACTGGTCCTTCTCTCCAGAGATGCTGCCTGTCCCGCTGAATTACTGCAGCATTTTGTGTGTATCTTCGGTTTAAACCAGCATCTGCAGTTCCTTCCTATACATGATTACAATCAAGCCATCCACAGTATACAGATGTGGAGCAATGGGAATAACGTTTAGTGCAAGATAGTCCAGTAGTCTGATTAAAGATAGTCCGAGGGTCTCCAGTGAGTCAGATGGTAGCTAGGCCAGGACCGCTCTCTAGTTGGTGATAGGATGGTTCAGTTGCCTGATAACAGCTGGGAAGAAACTGTCCCTAAATTTGGAGCTGTGCGTTTTCACACTTATGTTCCTCTTGCCTGGTGGGAGTGGAGAGATGAGGGAGTGAGTGAGACTTGTCATTGATTAGAAAAATAAGGGATTTTGAATTTAAAACAGAGATGAAGTGAAATACTTTCTGTGAGAGGTTTGTGCTTCTCAGACCGCACTTCCTCACAGGACAGTAGAAGTCGAGTCTTTAAATATTTTAAGGCAGAAGATACTAATAAGTATGGGGATGAAAAGTTACTGAAGGTGAATGGGAATGCAAAGTTGAGGTTGCAATTAGGTTGGCTATGATATTATTGAATGCCAGAACAGGTTTAAGGAGTGAATGATCCTGGTGCTAATTCACATATTTGGTACGTTAGCTGACCTGGTAATCAACAAACAGTCGCTGAGTCTATGCTTTGTCTCGCCAGTGTACAGGAGCCCATATTGGGTACATCTGATGTAGTAGATGAGATTAGAGGAGGTGCATGTGAAACTCTGCCTCACCTGGAAGGACTGGCGAGGTATCTAAATGGAGTCGAGGGAGGATGTATAAGGACAGGTGGTACATAGAAACATAGAAAATAGGTGCAGGAGTAGGCCATTCGGCCCTTCGAGCCTGCACCGCCATTCAATATGATCATGGCTGATCATCCAACTCAGTATCCTGTACCTGCCTTCTCTCCATACCCCCTGATCCCTTTAGCCACAAGGGCCACATCTAACTCCCTCTTAAATATAGCCAATGAACTGGCCTCAACTACCTTCTGTGGCAGAGAGTTCCAGAGATTTCCTGCCGTTGCTGGGGAAAGTACCTGTGGAGGGGGAGGATTTGGCTGGGAAGGGATGAGTGAACCAAGGAGTTGTGGAGGGAGCAGTCTCCGCAGAAGGCAGAAAGGGGTGGAGATGGGAATATGTGAGTGAGTTGTGGTGGGATCACATTGGAGGTGATGGAAATGTCAGAGGATGATGTGAGGCTGCTGGGGTGAAAGGTGAGGTAAATATAAATAACCCATTAACGTATTCCGCACAGGACAGGTATGAAGGCCCTTCATATGTTACAGATGAGAACATGTCCTTCATATAATGACCCTTTTGGTTTTCTACATATCACCACCATTCCTATCCTGGATTTACCTTGCTTTCCACATTTTTAGTCTGTTGTGCTTCCTGGATAATGACAGATACAGCGATAATCCAAACATTTTTACTGAGCCACAAAATTGACTGAAAATTCCATTGATCCACTTGTATTATATTTACTCAGATTTTACATTTGATACTTACATTGTCCAACACTGGACACTCATCCTCTGCTGCTTAGTAAGCAAATTATTCTTGACAATGTGGACTAATCTGTGTATTACAAGTAGGTCCTATTCTGAGTCAATAGCAATCCCTCATGAACAATGGAAAGTGTGTACAAAATTACAGGCATTAGATCATAAAATTAGTCTTTTCAGATCCAAAATGTTTCTGCTAATGGCACCTATTGGACACCTGTGCAGATGCTGGTTTAAACTGAATAGACAATAGACAACAGGTGCAGGAGTAGGCCATTCGGCCCTTCGAGCCAGCACCGCCATTCAATGTGATCATGGCTGTCCCGCTGACAGCTAGATAGACAGAAAATGCTGGAGTAACTCAGCGAGACAGGCAGCATCTCTGGAGCGAAGGAATGGGTGACGTCTGAAGAAGGGCCTCGACCGAAACGTCACGCATTCCATCTCTCCAGAGATGCTGCCTGTCCCACTCTGCTAATGGCACTTGCTGGCTGCATTCATATTGAATCCCTTCCAATTCATGATAGCAAAATTGGAAAAGTTGATAAAGAATTTATTTTAATGTGCACGAAATCCCATTGGGAATCAGTGTGATTTTTCTACATTAAGCATCAGCACTGCCATATGTTTCCTGTGCAAAAACAATGAATCTTTGCGGGTTTGCAGTGTCTGCAGAAGTCAGCTTGAAACTAAAACTAGCATTTCAAAAGATAAAATCTCACCCGTAGTGGTGGGTGTATGTAACAAGCTGCCAGAGGAGATAGTTGAGGCTGGGACTATCTCAACGTTTAAGAGACAGTTAGATAGGTACATGGATAGGTCTGGTTGGACCAAGCACGGGCAGGTGGGACTAGTGTAGCTGGGACATGTCGGTCGGTGTGGGCAAGTTGGGGTGAAGGGCCTGTTTCCACACTGTATCATTCTATGACTATGACAGCTCTAGTATTACATGCCAGCATCTAAAGTTTCATATAATCCCCAAGCCATTTTAAAATCCCATTTCAGGTTTGGTTGGGATGCGATGATAGGTTCTGATTCTGCCTGGATTCAGCGAATAATCCTATGCACACAGGGATCGCATAAATCATTGTTATTGCTAATAGATATTTCCTGCTTTAGGGCCTGTCCCACTTTCACAACCTAATTCACAACCTTTTTTACTCGTGGACATTTTTCATCCGGCTAGAAAAAACGCCCCGACATACTTGATGCCACGAGTACCTACGACTAGCATCATGACCTCCTACGACCTCGTGACGACCATGCTGTGAGTACGAGTTAAGGGCAAACTCGGCAGAGGTCGTGAATTAGGTCGTGAAAGTGGGACAGGCCCTTTTGGTTATATAATTGTGTTTGATTTCTGAGTAAATCTTTAATAGAACAGTTGAGACATTGATGGGACTGAGGTAAAACAATTTATTCTGGATCATTTGCTCCACTAAATATCCTTCCCCTGACACTTCCTGTGTTTTATAAACCAAGGGAAACAAGTTAATGTCTTTGATAACTTTATTTCTCAGAAAATCTATGAGGTAATTCAATTCAGCAAATACCACACATCCTCTCATTCGCAAAGTGAAGCACAAATAAGGCCAAGAATGTCGAATTTCCAAGTTAAGGCATTTTTCAGTTCTAATAAAATGACATTTCTGTTGATTTCATTTTGCTGAGATTCTAGTTGCCTTAAATTTAGCTCAATATCATTTCCATATTTTCTGTGAAATTATGGAAAACTGTTCCATTTTGCATCAGCGTGATGGTAACGAAAAAGAAAATTATCCAACTGGAGAACTTCCGGCATTTCTTTTAGAAACGATGTTTCTTCCTTTGTTTAAGTAGAATCGTTTTCTGCGTAGATTACTGTGACTTTCACTGTTTTCCTGTGAGTCCAGACATACACCTCGTAAAAAATATGTTTAATTATGCTTCCTTCAAAAAGGATAATATGATGCCAAATATGCCAATTCAGGAAAATCAACCATTCTTCCTTATTTGCCCATGTTGAGGCGCAAGTTCTTCCTCAGTTGATGGCTTTTTAAAAATTAATTCTTAAGATGCGGACAACTTTACAAATACATTAATTGAGTCATACAGCATGGAAACTGGAGACCTGAGAAACTGGGTCAAATATTAAACTGCTGGCTGAATTTGGTCAGTCATAGAGCATCTGTGAAAGAATGTGGAAAGTTGAGATACTTCCATCTAGAGCATGGAAGCAGGACCTTTGAGTACACACTTACTATCAAGTACCCATTTATACTAATCCTATATTAATACTTTTTTTCTTTCAAACCACATTCCCAACAGCTCACTGCAGATTCTGCTGTTCATCTACATACCATGGACAAGTTACAGTGGCCAGTTAGCTACCAATGCACGCAGCTTTGGGATGTGGCAAGAATCAGGAGCACCCTGAGGAAACACACATGGTAACAAGAAGATGTTTAGTAAGTCTGAAAGGAATGAGAGGCTGGAACAGATGAATAAACATGGTGAGTATGGTGGGCTGAAGTGTGTTTATTTAAATGCAAGGAGTGTTGTGGGTAAAGAAGATGAATATAGAGCCTGCATCAGTGCATGGAACAATGATGTGGTGGCCATTACAGAGTCTTAGTTGTGAGAGGGATGGGTCTAGCAGTTTAATGTTCCCACTTTTTAATATTTCAGATGTGAAAGAATATTAAAAAAACTCATCTCCTTGTGGCGATTGAATAAACTCCCTCCTGCTCTCCTTCTTCACTTATTCTTTTTTTTCACTATTTTCTTTATCTGTTTTTCACTCACGCTCACTAATCTATCCTCCATTTCTACAACCGCTTTCTCCTTTTTCTCTTCTTACTTTTCTCTTTAAAAAAAAAAGGAAGTTGTACAGAGAATGTATTATATTAACATAATTTTTGTACCACTGTATTGTACTTCTAATAAATAAAAAAGATTAAAAAAGATGTGTGATAGAGAAGGAGGTGGTGGAGTTGCATTAATGGCGGATACCAAAGCAATATGACTAGAGCTCAAAAATAAGAAAAGTGCAATCACCCTGATTGGATTCTACTGCAGGCCTCTCAAATGCCAGCGGGAGATAGAGGAATAGATATGTGGACAGATTATGGAAAAATGGAAAATTAGATGGGAAACAGGGTTGTTGTACTGAGTAACTATCTTCCCAATTGACTGGGACTTCCGTAATGCAAGAAGATTGGATGGAGGAAAATTTGTTCTGTGAATCTAAGAGGTCCTCTTGGAGCAATATGCGGATAATCCCACTTGAGGATGGACCACTTTGGATCTTTTAGTGGGAAATAAGCTTGACTAGATGACTGGAGTTTCTGTGGCTGAGCATTTTTGGAACAGTAGACAAAAATGCTGGAGAAACTCAGCGGGTGAGGCAGCATCTATGGAGCAAAGGAATAGGTGACGTTTCGGGTCGAGACCATTCTTCAGACTGATGTGGGGGTGGGGGGGGGGGGCGGGAAGAAGAAAGGAAGAGGCAGAGACAGTGGGCTGTGGGAGAGCTAGGAAGGGGAGGGGAAGGTGGGAGAAAGCAAGGACTACCTGAAATTGGAGAAGTCAATGTTCATACTGCTGGGGTGTAAACTACCCGAGCGAAATATGAAGCACTGTTCCTCCAATTTGCAGTGGTCCTCACTCTGGCCATGGAGGAGGCCCAGGACAGATAGGTCAGATTCAGAATGGGAGGGGGAGCTGAAGTGCTGAGCCACCTGGAGATCAGGTTGGTTAATGCGAACTGAGCGAAGGTGTTGGGCAAAGTGATCGTCAAGCCTACGCTTGGTCTCACCGATGTAGAGCAGTTGACATCTAGAACAGCGGGTGCAATAGATGAGGTGGGAGGAGGTGAACCTCTGCCCCACCTGGAACGACTGCTTGGGTCCTTAGATGGAGTCGAGGGGGGAGGTAAAGCGACAAGTGTACCACTTCAACTCCCCCTCTCATTCTGAATCTGACCTTTCAGTCCTGGGCCTCCTCCATGGCCAGAGTGAGTCCCACCGCTAATTGGAGGAGCAACACCTCATAATTTGCTTGGGTAGTTTACACCCCAGCCGAAAGAACATTGACCTCTCCAATTTCAGGTAGTCCTTGCTTTCTCCCTCCTTCCCCTCCCCTTCCTAGCTCTCCCACAGCCCACCCCTTTTCCTTTCTTCTTCCCGCCCCCCCCCCCCACCCCCACATCAGTCTGAAGGAGGGTCTCAACCCGAAACGTCACCTATTCCTTCGTTCCATGGACACTGCCTCACCCGCAGAGTTTCTCCAGCATTTTTGTCTACCTTCGATTTTTCCAGCATCTGCAGTTCTTTCTTAAACATTTTTGGAACGGTGATCATTATGTTTTAATAAATAAGGATAAGTCTGTAACTTGGGGGAAAGTACGAAATGGGGGGGGGGGGGGGGGGGGGGGGCAAATTACAATATTATTAGGCAGGAGCTAGGCAGATTAAATTGAGAGCAGTTGTTATAGGGTAAGTCCACATTTTCATGTGGGTGTTATTTAAAGACCAGCTGATCAGAGTTCAGGACTGGCAAGAGCGGAACTCGCTATCAAAACATGGAGGGGACAGGGGACACAATTTTTTGACGGCCCCACGCGCATGCGCACACTCACACACACGCGCGAGGCTTCGGAGGCTCAATTCAGAGCTAAAAGCGGAGATTTTAAAATCAGGATCACAAATCAACTTGGGGGGGATGTCCCCCACCTCTCAAAACATGGGGGGGACGTGTCCCCTCTGGCCCCCCCGGGTTTTCCGCCCCTGAGGACTGGCATGTTACAGACTGGCACATCTTGCACGAAACGTTATACCTTTCTCCTGTATCTGTACACAGTGGACAGTCTGATTGTAATCATGTATAGCCTTTCCACTGACGGAAGTTTTTCACTGTACCTCAGTGTACGTGACAAGAACAATAAACAAATTAAACTAACAATAAAGATGAAGTTCAGGGAGGGCAAGGTAAAGGAACCTTGCTTGATGAAAGAAGCAGAAAATGTAGTGAAAAAGATAAAGGAAGTACATGTAAGGTTTCGAAAGGTAAAATCATGTTGTTTTTAAGGGATAAAAAGGAAGCAGGAAAGAACTGAAGCAGGGAATTAGGAGATGGCCATGAAATTTAGTTTCATTCTCGCAAGGATCAAGAGCCCCAAAGGCTGTTGCCTGCCTGGTGCCCAAGTTCATAGAAACATAGAAACATAGAAAATAGGTGCAGGAGTAGGCCATTCGGCCCTTTGAGCCTGCACCGCCATTCAATATGATCATGGCTGATCATCCAACTCAGTATCCTGTACCCGCCTTCTCTCCATACACCCTAATCCCTTTAACCACAAGGGCCACATCTAACTCCCTCTTAAATATAACCAATGAACTGGCCTCAACTACCTTCTGTGGCAGAGAGTTCCAGAGACTCACCACTCTCTGTGTGAAAAAAATGTTTCTCATCTCAGTCCTAAAAGATTTCCCCTTTATCCTTAAACTGTGACCCCTTGTCCTGGACTTCCCCAACATCGGGAACAATCTTCCTGCATCTGTTCAGGACATTTCAGAACAGATGTTCAGGACATTTGTTCAAATGTTCAGGAGATTTCCTCTGACCTGCAGATTAATGTGCAGTGGGAGGGGGAAGATCCAGTTGTCGGAGTCCTTGTGGCTACCAATGATGGAAGTGGAACAAGGAAAGAGATTTTGCTGAGGAAATTTGAGCAGATAGGGATTAAATTACAAATCAGAACCAAAATGGAATTAAGCTCTGGATTACTACCTGAGCCATGTGCAAATTGGCATAGGCGTGATAAGATTAAAGAGATGAACGGCTGGCTCAAAGTTTAGTGTGGAAGTAGTCATGGAACATTGGCATCAGTATTGAGGAAGGAGGGAGCTGTTCCGATGGGACAGACTCCACCTGAACACTATTGGGACCAGGGCTCTGGCGAATCACATAACTGGTGCTGTGGATTAAACTAAACGGTGGAATGTTTCAGCAGATTGGAAACGTTTGGGTTAAAGTTAAATGGAAGGAGAGCACAGGAGAGGTTACTGAAGTCTCAGGAATAAGAAATAGAACTGAGAGTTTAGTAGGGGATAAGAGTCTAACGTCAGGCAACATGGGGGCCAATTCGAGAAGAGTGAATACTGAACTAAAATGTTTTATTTGAATGCATGCAGAACATAAAATAAGGATGAGCTTATAGCGTGGCTAGAATTTGGCAGGTGCCACATTGCGGGCATCACAGAGTCGTTACTGAAAGAGGATCAGAGATGAGAGCTGAATATACAAGGTTACACATCCTATTGAAAAGACAGATAGGTAGGCAGAGATGGTGGGGTATCTCTGTTCGAAGGAATGAAATTCAGTCCTTAGCAAGGGGTAACATAGGATTAGGAAATGTAGAATCCTTGTGGGTACAGCTAAGAAACTACAAAAAGGGTAAAAAGACCCTGATGGGAGTCACATACAGGCCTCCGAAAACTAGCTGCCAGGAAGTGGGGTACAAATGACATCAGGAGATACAATCGGCATGTAAGAAAGGCAATGTTACAGTGCTCATGGGAGATTTCAATACTCAGGTAGACTGGGAAAATCAGGTTGGTACGGGATCCCAAGAGAAGGAATTTGTGGAGTGCCTGCATGATGGCTTCTTAGAGCAGCTTGCGGTTGAGACTGCTAGGGAAAAGGCGATTCTGGATTTGACATAATTAACCAGATTTGATTAGGGAGCTTAAGGTGAAGGAACCCCTAGGAGGCAGTGATCATAATATGATACGTTTCAAGCTACAGTTTGAGAAGGGGAAACTGAAATTGGAAGTATCAGTATTACTGTTGAGTAAAGGTGACTACAGAAGCATGAGGGAGGAGCAGGCTAAATTAATTGGAAAGGGACCCCAGCAGGAACGATGAAGGAGCAGCAATGGCAGGAGTTTCTGGGAGTGACTTGTAAGACGCAGGATCTTTTTTTCCCCAAAGAAGAAGAAACATACCAAAGGGAGAATGAGACAACCATTGCTGACGTAGGAAGTCAAAGACAGCATTAAGGTAACGAGAAATCATATAATATGGCAAATATTATTAGGAAGCTAGATGATTAGGAAGCTTTTAAAAACCAAGAGAAGGCAACTAAAAACGTATTATGGGGGAAAAGGATGAGGGTAAGCATGCCAATGATATAAAAGAGGATATTACATGTTTTTTTCGGATGTATAAGGAGTAAAAGAGACGCAAGAGTGGACATTGGACAACTGGGAAATGATGCTGGAGAAGTAGTCGTTGGGAACAAAGAGATGGCAGACGAACTGAATGTTTTTTGCATCAGTTTCACAGTGAAAGACACAGCACCATGCCAGAATTTCAAGAGAGTCAGGGGGCAGAAATGAGTGCAGTTGCTATTCATGAGGAGAAGGTGCCGGGAAGCTAAAAGATTGAAGGTGGATAAGTCACCTGGACAAGATGCATTGCACCCGAGGGCTCTGAAAAAGATCGCTGTAAAGGTTGAAGAGGCATTAGTAGTGACCTTTCAAGAAACACTAGAGTCACTAGAGTGGGGCCCAAATGGATGTGCTGGCACGAACTCAATGGGCCGAGTGGCTCTCGTTCGTGCGTAAAATGCATTAAAAAAAGATTACGTGATTCTGCGCTTCCATAAGTGTCTGGTGATGATCTGCAAGATATGGAATTGGGAAACTTGTGAAGAAATCCCGTGGTTATTTGAACTGTGATGCCCTTTGTGGTAAATTCCCCTTCAGCAGAGAAAGACCAGGAGCCAGTGAACGGTGCGTGGTGGGGATTGCTCGCCTGACGCCAAGGGAAGTCCCCTGCTCTTCCAGACGGGGTTATAAAGCGGGGCGGCGGAGCCCAGGCTCACAGCTCCAGAGCCTGACGCCCCTTGCAGAAGTGAAGTCAACCTCGGCTTGTGTGTGTGTGTGTGTGTCCGAGTGCAGCTGAACCATGACGGGAGGGAGATGTGACCCAGCCGCTACAATTACTCTTGCATTGATGCTCGCTACAGGTTTCTCATTTATTTTACACCACTAATAATCAGCATTTTCTTACGATTCGTTTTGTGTTAAATCTCAGGCACCAAAGTATCAATTTTGGTATCTGTTTGTTTAAAGTAATAAAGAGGTGAATATTTAAAGCGTTAAACTTGTAAGCTTTTAAAAAATAATATTGCTTGTGTGTTGTTTCAAAACTGCAGGATCCGCCTTCAATTTGGAGTTAAACCCGGCTAGAAAGGTGTGGGCTCGTATCGGGGACTCGCTGGAGTTGAACTGTGTGGCGAAGAGCTGCTCGTCTCCGACCTTCACGTGGAGAATCGGCACCGATAACCCCCTGGGCGGAACAATCACAACTCGGGGCTCGGTGTCCACATTCACCATCTCCGCGGTTACCCCGCAGAACCAACACAAGTACACTTGTTCCGCAAAATGCGGCGCAGAAGAAAAACGAAAATATGCCGACATCAATATATTCTGTGAGTATTAACCCATCTCCCGACTGTAAACTTGTTGCAACTTTGTCCGGCCAGATAAAAGTTTAAAAAAAATACTGGAAACACTCAACTATTGGTGCAGCCTCCACGAAGAGAGAAACAGAATCTCGACCCGAAACCTCACCCGTTCCTTCTTTCTCAGAGATACTACCTGTCCTGCTGAGTTACTCCAGCTTTTTGTGTCTATCTTCGGTTTAAACCAGCATCTGCTGTTCCACTGAAAGGTCATTGTTCTGAGGAGATTTCACTCGTTGTAGCGCAGCGTCTGAAGAGAGCAGTTTTCCCTCTGTTTTCTCTCCACCAATACTGTCTGCCAGATGAGTATTTCCGGCACACGCTGTTTTATTCAGGGCCTTCCAACGATTGTCTATGTTTTGGTCTTCAACAAATATTTTAGTTAACAGATTCATGAATGTTTTCTGACATGAAAGTTGTCCTTTTGCCGATCGAATGAGAGTTTAGTAACAAATCATAAGTGATAGGAGCAGAATTCGCCCATTCGGCCCATCGAGTCTACTCCGCCATTCAATCATGGCTGATCCATCTCTCCTTCTTAACCCCATTTTCCTGCCTTCTCCCCATAACCTCTGACACCCGTACTAATCAAGAATCTGCCTATCTCTGCCTTAAATATATCAATTGCCTTGGCCTCCACAGCCTTCTGTGGCAATGAATTCCGCAGATTCACCACCCTCTGACTAAATCGATGGGCATCTTGGGCGCTGTACATTCCATCCTGAATCCCTGTTTGATTCCTGAATCCATGTGTCGTTGCAGCTCTGTCCGACACACTCATCGTGGAGACAGTGGGCAGCCTGGAAGTTGGCCAGAGAGGCTCTGTGAGATGTACGGTCCCCAAAGTCTACCCTGCTCTAGTGGAGGTGGAGTGGCTGAAAGGAACAACGTTGCTGAAGACCGACAGCTTCCGTGCCTACACGGAGGTAGAAACGGCGATGAACTTCACCTACGAACTGACGGCCGAATTGCGAGACTCAGGACAAGAGCTGACATGCCGAGTGCAATTACTCACGGAGAACCAACCACGCAAGGCCGAGGGGACGCTGACGTTACAGGTTCACTGTAAGTATGGAGACAGAGATATAACATTGAGAACGGAATCACAGTCATAAACATAGTCTGGACAATGGTTTAAGTCGCCCGCCTTTAATGTAGTGAATTATCCCATCTCCTTCTACAGATGCCCCCACAGAGATTGACATTACTGCAGAGCCCTCTGCCACAGTGAGAGAGGGTCAGGATGTTCGGCTAACCTGTGCTGCAGACAGCAGCCCCGCTGCCACAATTGTGTGGAGCAAGTTATCCGCCGGCAACTGGTCAGTCGTGGCCGAGGATCGAGCGATTCTGCACCTGTCACCGGCCCTGTTCGGGGACACGGGAATGTACCGCTGTGAAGCCGGCAATAAACTGGGGACAAGCACCAAGGAGGTGGAATTCCACGTTCAAGGTGCGTTTGTTTCACTATTGTAATTTTACTATCATTGTTATAGGAAAGACGTGGTCAAGCTGGAAAGGGTTGAGAGAAGATTTACCAGGATGTCACCAGGGCTAAAGGGTCTGAGCTATAGGGAGAGGTTGGGCAGGCTGGGACTCTATTCCTTGGAGCGCAGGTGAGGGATGATCTTATAGAGGTGTATCAATCATGAGAGGAATAGATTGGGCGGATGCACAGAGTCTTTTGCCCAGAGTGAGTGCATCGATGACCAGACATAGGTTTATGGTGAAGGGGAAAAGATTTAGTAGGAATCTGAGGGGTAACTTTAGTAGGAATCTGAGGGGTAACTTTTTCACACAAAGGTTGGTGGGTGTATGGAACAAGCTGCTAGAGGAGGTAGTTGAGGCAGGGACGATCCCAACATTTAAGAAACAGTCAGACAGGTACATGGATAGGACAGGTTTGGAGGGACATGGACCAAATGCGCGCAGGTGGAACTAGTGTAGCTGGGAAATGATGGCTGGTGTGGGCAAGTTGAGCCGAAGGGCCTGTTTCCACACTATATCACTTTATGACTATGATTATGTTTCTTTGCACGGATTTGTCTAAACGTTTTGCAATTCATTAATTTCTCACGCCTCTGGTTTCAGGTAGCCCCAGGGACACCACTCTCTCCATCACCCCCTCTGCTGTGAAGGAAGGAGACAGGGTCACGTTCAGCTGCACAACCCAGTCCAACCCCCCTGCCCAGCTTGTACTGAGGAGGCAGTCATCGAGCCGATGGAGCGAGCTAGACTTTGAGAATGGGACATTGACAATCCGTGATGTCCAGCCAGCTGATGCAGGGCTGTATCAATGTGAGGCCATTAATGCTCTGGGGAAGCAGATCAACATCACCAAACTCCAGGTTCAAGGTTTGTGTGGAAATTAATGAGAAATTTACAGGAACTGAATGTGAAAAGTATTTTCACTTGAATTATTACGAGGGGGGGGGGGGGGGGAAAGAATGATTTGGATTTATGGGGGAACATTCATACCATCCATGGTAGTTGAGGCTGGGACTATCCCAACATTTAAGAAAGAGTTAGACAGGTACATGCCCCCCCACTTGCAACAAGGGCAGAGTCCCCCTGGTCCTCACCTTTCACCCCACTAGCCGGCACATACAACAAATAGTCCTCCGTCAGTTTCGCCACCTCCAACGTGACCCCACCACTCGCCACATCTTCCCACCTCCCCCCCTGTCTGCCTTCCGCAAAGACCGCTCCCTCCGTAACTCCCTTGTCAATTCTTCCCTTCCCTCCCGCTCCACCCCTTCCCCAGGCACTTTCCCTTGCAGCCGCAAGAGATGCTACACTTGTCGCTTTACCTCCCCCCTTGACTCCATTCAAGGACCCAAGCAGTCGTTCCAGGT
Organism: Amblyraja radiata; assembly: GCF_010909765.2. Lineage (NCBI taxonomy): Eukaryota > Metazoa > Chordata > Chondrichthyes > Rajiformes > Rajidae > Amblyraja > Amblyraja radiata. Next base: position 7,207,290 of record NC_045965.1, on the reverse strand, counting down.
GCGACAGAGGTTCACCTGCACCTCCTCCAACCTCATCTATTGCATCCGCTGCTCTAGATGTCAGCTGATCTATATCGGTGAGACCAAGCGTAGGCTTGGCGATCGTTTCGCCGAACACCTCCGCTCGGTCCGAATTAACCAACCTGACCTCACGGTGGCTCGGCACTTCAATTCCCCCTCCAATTCCGTATCCGACCTCTCTGTCTTGGGCCTCCTCCTTGGCCAGAATGAGCAACACCGGAAATTGGAGGAACAGCATCTCATATTCCGCTTGGGGTGTCTGCATCCTGCTGGCATGAACATTGAATTCTCACAATTCTGTTAACCCTTGCTGTCTCCTCCCCTTCATACCTCTCCCTCAGCCCTCGGGCTCCTCCTCCTCCTTTTTCCTTTCTTCTCCCTGCCTCCCCCAACTCCCTATCAGTCTGAAGAAGGGTTTGGGTCCGAAACGTTGCCTATCTCTTTCGCTCCATAGATGCTGCTGCACCCGCTGAGTTTCTCCAGCATTTCTGTGTACCTTAGGCAGGTACATGGATAGGACAGGTTTGGAGGGACATGGACCAAACACGGGCGGGCGGGACTAGTGTAGCTGGGAAATGATGGCTGGTTTGGGCAAGTTGAGCCGAAAGACCTGTTTCCACACTGTATCACTTTATGACTGTTTTTTCGCACGGATTTGGCTAAACATTTTGCAATTTATTAATTTCTCACGCCTCTGGTCTCAGGTAGCCCCAGGGACACCACTCTCTCCATCACCCCCTCTGCTGTGAAGGAAGGAGACAGGGTCATGTTCAGCTGCACAACCCAGTCCAACCCCCCTGCCCACCTTGTACTGAGGAGGCAGTCATCGAGCGGATGGAGCGAGCTAGACTCTGAGAATGGGACATTGACAATCCATGATGTCCAGCCAGCTGATGCAGGGCTGTATCAATGTGAGGCCATTAATGCTCTGGGGAAGCAGATCAACATCACCAAACTCCAGGTTCAAGGTTTGTATGGAAATTAATGAGAAATTTACAGGAACTGAATGTGAAAAGTATTTTCACTTGAATTATTACGAGGGGGGGTAAGAATGATTTGGATTTATGGGGGAACATTCATACCATTCAGGACTACGCAAACACTTTATCACCAATAAAGTGCCTTTGACATGTGTAGCAATGAAATGTGGTGCAGCACATTCTCACAAAGAGCAATGTGAGGAAAACCAATTAGTTGTAATGATGAAGAAAAATAAATTGTATATGCTGATTTACAACAACAAAAAGACACAAAGTTCTGGAGTAACTCAGTGTGTCAGGTAACATCCCTGGAGAACATGGATGGGTAACGTTTCAAGTTGGGATCCTTCTTCAGACTGATGTTGGTTTACTGATAAATATTGAACAGGATGCAGGAATAAACTGGGCAGAACTCTGCCACGTTAAATTTATAATTGTGTTACAGAATCTTTTATGTCAACTAGAGGGGGTTTTAATTTAACAACGTATGTGAAAGTGTAACTAACTGCTGCCATCCTTTGGCACAGGACGTGAGAGACTTTCTAGCTTTTTGTGCCTAATTCCTTGAACAGAAACTTGAGCTGACAAGTCATGGTGATTATTATACATTACAATAATCTATGATTGTAACAATCATTAATAGTCATAATGATATGAATAGATCAGGTAGATGTACAGAGTCTCTTGCCCAGAGTAGGTGAATCAAGGACCAGAGAACATAGGTTTAATGTGTCGGGGAAAAGACTTAATAGGAATCTGAGGGGTAACTTTTTTACACCATGGGTGGTGGGTGTATGGAACAAGCTGCTAGAGGAGGTAGTTGAGGCTGGGACTATCCCAACATTTAAGAAACATAGAAATTAGGTGCAGGAGTAGGCCATTCGGCCCTTCGAGCCTGCACCGCCACCTGCACCGCCATTCAATATGATCATGGCTAATCATCCATCTCAGTATCCCGTACCTGCCTTCTCTCCATACCCTCTGATCCCTTTAGCCACAAGGGAAATAGTTAGACAGGTACATGGATAGGACAGGTTTGGAGGGACATTGACATTGGCAGGCGGGACTAGTGTAGCTGGGAAATGATGGCTGGTGTGGGCAAATTGAGCCGAAAGGCGTGTTTCCACACAATATCACTTTATGACAATAACTATGTTTCTTTGCACGGATTTGGCTCAACTTTTTGCAATTCATTAATTTCTCACGCCTCTGGTCTCAGGTAGCCCCAGGGACACCACTCTCTCCATCACCCCCTCTGCTGTGAAGGAAGGAGACAGGGTCACGTTCAGCTGCACAACCCAGTCCAACCCCCCTGCCCAGCTTGTACTGAAGAGGCAGTCATCGAGCGGATGGAGCGAGCTAGACTCTGAGAATGGGACATTGACAATCCGTGATGTCCAGCCAGCTGATGCAGGGTGGTATCAATGTGAGGCCATTAATGCTCTGGGGAAGCAGATCAACATCACCAAACTCCAGGTTCAAGGTTTGTGTGGAAATTAATGAGAAATTTACAGGAACTGAATGTGAAAAGTATTTTCACTTGAATTATTACGAGGGGGGGAAAGAATGATTTGGATTTATGGGGGAGCATTCATACCATTCAGGACTACGCAAACACTTTATCACCAATAAAGTGCCTTTGACATGTGAAGCAACGAAATGTGGTGCAGCACATTCTCACAAAGAGCAATGTGAGGAAAACCAATCAGTTGTAATGATGAAGAAAAACTAATTGTATATGCTGATTTACAACAACAAAAAGACACAAAGTTCTGGAGTAACTCAGTGTGTCAGGTAACATCTCTGGAGAACATGGATGGGTAATGTTTCAAGTTGGGATCCTTCTTCAGACTGATGTTGGTTTAGTGATAAATATTGACCAGGATGCAGGAATAAACTGGGCAGAACTCTGGCACTTTAAATTTATAATTGTGTTACCGAATCTTTTATGTCAACTAGAGGAGGTTTTAATTTAACAACGTATGTGAAAGTGTAACTAACTGCTGCCATCCTTTGGCACAGGACTGGAGAGACTTTCTAGCTTTTTGTGCCTAATTACTTGAACAGAAACTTGAGCCGACAAGTCATGGTGATTATTATACATTGCAATAATCTATGATTGTAACAATCATTAATAGACATCATGAGATGAATAGATCAGGTAGATGTACAGAGTCTCTTGCCCAGAGTAGGTGAATCAAGGACCAGAGAACATAGGTTTAATGTGTAGGGGAAAAGACTTAAGAGGAATATGAGGGGTAACTTTTTTACACCAAGGGTGGTGGGTGTATGCAACAAGCTGCTAGAGGAGGTAGTTGAGGCTGGGACTATCCCAACATTTAAGAAACAGTGAGACAGGCACAAGGGCAGAGTCCCCCTGGTCCTCACCTTTCACCCCACTAGCCGGCACATACAACAAATAGTCCTCCGTCAGTTTCGCCACCTCCAACGTGACCCCACCACTCGCCACATCTTCCCATCTCCCCCCCCTGTCTGCCTTCCACAAAGACCGCTCCCTCCGTAACTCCCTTGTCAATTCTTCCCTTCCCTCCCACTCCACCCCTTCCCCAGGCACTTTCCCTTGCAACCGCAAGAGATGCTACACTTGTCGTTTTACCTCTCCCCTTGACTCCATTCAAGGACCCAAGCAGTTCGTTCCAGGTGCGACAGAGGTTCACCTGCACCTCCTCCAACCTCATCTATTGCATCCGCTGCTCTTGATGTCAGCTGATCTATATCGGTGAGACCAAGCGTAGGCTTGGCGATCGTTTCGCCGAACACCTCCGCGTGGTCCGCTTTAACCAACCTGACCTCATGGTGGCTCGGCACTTCAACTCCCCCTCCCATTCCGTATCCGACCTCTCTGTCTTGAGCCTCCTCCTTGGCCAGAATGAGCAACACCGGAAATTGGAGGAACAGCACCTCATATTCCGCTTGGGGTGTCTGCATCCTGCTGGCATGAACATTAAATTCTCACAATTCTGTTAACCCTTGCTGTCTCCTCCCCTTCCTAACTCTCCCTCAGTCCTCGGGCTCCCCCTCCTTTTTCCTTTCTTCTCCCCGCCTCCCCCCACCCCCTATCAGTCTGAAGAAGGGTTTGGGACCGAAACGTTGCCTATCTCTTTCGCTCCATAGATGCTGCTGCACCCGCTGAGTTTCTCCAGCATTTCCGTGCACCTTACACAGGTACATGGATAGGACAGGTTTGGAGGGACATGGACCAAACACGGGCGGGCGGGACTAGTGTAGGTGGGGCATGATGGCTGGTTTGGGCAAGTTGAGCCGAAAGACCGGTTTCCACACTGTATCACTTTATGACTGTTTTTTCGCACGGATTTGGCTAAACATTTAGCAATTTATTAATTTCTCACGCCTCTGGTTTCAGGTAGCCCCAGGGACACCACTCTCTCCATCACTCCCTCTGCTGTGAAGGAAGGAGACAGGGTCACGTTCAGCTGCACAACCCAGTCCAACCCCCCTGCCCACCTTGTACTGAGGAGGCAGTCATCGAGCGGATGGAGCAAGCTAGACTCTGAGAATGGGACATTGACAATCCGTGATGTCCAGCCAGCTGATGCAGGGCTGTATCAATGTGAGGCCATTAATGCTCTGGGGAAGCAGATCAACATCACCAAACTCCAGGTTCAAGGTTTGTATGGAAATTAATGATAAATTTACAGGAACTGAATGTGAAAAGTATTTTCACTTGAATTATTACGAGGGGGGGAAAGAATGATTTGGATTTATGGGGGAACATTCATACCATTCAGGACTACGCAAACACTTTAATAATAATAATAATTACTTTATTAATCCCCTTTTCAGGGGTAATTCGGATATCCTGGCAGCACACTAATAAAAATACAACATAGCATTTATCATAGCACTTTATCACCAATAAAGTGCCTTTGGCATGTGAAGCAACGAAATGTGGTGCAGCACATTCTCACAAAGAGCAATGTGAGGAAAACCAATTAGTTGTAATGATGAAGAAAAACAAATTGTATATGCTGATTTACAACAACAAAAAGACACAAAGTTCTGGAGTAACTCAGTGTGTCAGGTAACATCCCTGGAGAACATGGATGGGTAACGTTTCAAGTTGGGATCCTTCTTCAGACTGATGTTGGTTTAGTGATAAATATTGACCAAGATGCAGGAATAAACTGGGCAGAACTCTGGCACGTTAAATTTAAAATTGTGTTACCGAATCTTTTATGTCAACTAGAGGGGGCTTTAATTTAACAACGTATGTGAAAGTGTAACTAACTGCTGCCATCTTTTGGCACAGGACTGGAGAGGCTTTCTAGCATTTTGTGCCTAATTCCTTGAACAGAAACTTGAGCTGACAAGTCATGGTGATTATTATACATTGCAATAATCTATGATTGTAACAATCATTAATAGTCATAATGATATGAATAGATCAGGTAGATGTACACAGTCTCTTGCCCAGAGTAGGTGAATCAAGGACCAGAGAACATAGGTTTAATGTGTCGGGGAAAAGACTTAATAGGAATCTGAGGGGTAACTTTTTTTAAAAAGAGTGGTGGGTGTATGGAACAAGCTGCTAGAGGAGGTAGTTGAGGCTGGGACTATCCCAACATTTAAGAAACATAGAAATTAGGTCCAGGAGTAGGCCATTCGGCCCTTCGAGCCTGCACCGCCATTCAATATGATCATGGCTGATCATCCAACTCAGTATCCCGTACCTGCCTTCTCTCCATACCCTCTGATCCCTTTAACCACAAGGGAAACAGTTAGACAGGTACATGGATAGGACAGGTTTGGAGGGACATTGACATTGGCAGGCGGGACTAGTGTAGCTGGGAAATGATGGCTGGTGTGGGTAAGTTGAGCCGAAAGGCGTGTTTCCACACTGTATCACTTTATGACTATGACTTTGTTTCTTTGCACGGATTTGGCTCAACTTTTTGCAATTCATTAATTTCTCACGCCTCTGGTTTCAGGTAGCCCCAGGGACACCACTCTCTCCATCACCCCCTCTGCTGTGAAGGAAGGAGACAGGGTCACGTTCAGCTGCACAACCCAGTCCAACCCCCCTGCCCAGCTTGTACTGAGGAGGCAGTCATCGAGCGGATGGAGCGAGCTAGACTCTGAGAATGGGACATTGACAATCCGTGATGTCCAGCCAGCTGATGCAGGGCTGTATCAATGTGAGGCCATTAATGCTCTGGGGAAGCAGATCAACATCACCAAACTCCAGGTTCAAGGTTTGTGTGGAAATTAATGAGAAATTTACAGGAACTGAATGTGAAAAGTATTTTCACTTGAATTATTACGAGGGGGGGGGGGGGAAAGAATGATTTGGATTTATGGGGGAGCATTCATACCATCCATGGTAGTTGAGGCTGGGACTATCCCAACATTTAAGAAAGAGTTAGACAGGTACATGCTCCCCCACTTGCAACAAGGGCAGAGTCCCCCTGGTCCTCACCTTTCACCCCACGAGCCGGCACATACAACAAATAGTCCTCCGTCAGTTTCGCCACCTCCAACGTGACCCCACCACTCGCCACATCTTCCCACCTCCCCCCCTGTCTGCCTTCCGCAAAGACCGCTCCCTCCGCAACTCCCATGTCAATTCTTCCCTTCCCTCCCGCTCCACCCCTTCCCCAGGCACTTTCCCTTGAAACCGCAAGAGATGCTACACTTGTCGCTTTACCTCCCCCCTTGACTCCATTCAAGGACCCAAGCAGTCGTTCCAGGTGCGACAGAGGTTCACCTGCACCTCCTCCAACCTCATCTATTGCATCCGCTGCTCTAGATGTCAGCAGATCTATATCGGTGAGACCAAGCGTAGGCTTGGCGATCGTTTCGCCGAACACCTCCGCTCGGTCCGCATTAACCAACCTGACCTCACGGTGGCTCGGCACTTCAATTCCCCCTCCCATTCCGTATCTGACCTCTCTGTCTTGGGCCTCCTCCTTGGCCAGAATGAGCAACACCGGAAATTGGAGGAACAGCATCTCATATTCCGCTTGGGGTGTCTGCATCCTGCTGGCATGAACATTGAATTCTCACAATTCTGTTAACCCTTGCTGTCTCCTCCCCTTCATACCTCTCCCTCAGCCCTCGGGCTCCTCCTCCTCCTTTTTCCTTTCTTCTCCCTGCCTCCCCCAACTCCCTATCAGTCTGAAGAAGGGTTTGGGTCCGAAACGTTGCCTATCTCTTTCGCTCCATAGATGCTGCTGCACCCGCTGAGTTTCTCCAGCATTTCTGTGTACCTTAGGCAGGTACATGGATAGGACAGGTTTGGAGGGACATGGACCAAACACGGGCGGGCGGGACTAGTGTAGCTGGGACATGATGGCTGGTTTGGGCAAGTTGAGCCGAAAGACCTGTTTCCACACTGTATCACTTTATGACTGTTTTTCGCATGGATTTGGCTAAACATTTTGCAATTTATTAATTTCTCACGCCTCTGGTTTCAGGTAGCCCCAGGGACACCACTCTCTCCATCACCCCCTCTGCTGTGAAGGAAGGAGACAGGGTCACGTTCAGCTGCACAACCCAGTCCAACCCCCCTGCCCACCTTGTACTGAGGAGGCAGTCATCGAGCGGATGGAGCAAGCTAGACTCTGAGAATGGGACATTGACAATCCGTGATGTCCTGCCAGCTGATGCAGGGCTGTATCAATGTGAGGCCATTAATGCTCTGGGGAAGCAGATCAACATCACCAAACTCCAGGTTCAAGGTTTGTGTGGAAATTAATGAGAAATTTACAGGAACTGAATGTGAAAAGTATTTTCACTTGAATTATTACGAGGGGGGGGGGGGGAAAGAATGATTTGGATTTATGGGGGAGCATTCATACCATCCATGGTAGTTGAGGCTGGGACTATCCCAACATTTAAGAAAGAGTTAGACAGGTACATGCCCCCCCACTTGCAACAAGGGCAGAGTCCCCCTGGTCCTCACCTTTCACCCCACGAGCCGGCACATACAACAAATAGTCCTCCGTCAGTTTCGCCACCTCCAACGTGACCCCACCACTCGCCACATCTTCCCACCTCCCCCCCTGTCTGCCTTCCGCAAAGACCGCTCCCTCCGTAACTCCCATGTCAATTCTTCCCTTCCCTCCCGCTCCACCCCTTCCCCAGGCACTTTCCCTTGAAACCGCAAGAGATGCTACACTTGTCGCTTTACCTCCCCCCTTGACTCCATTCAAGGACCCAAGCAGTCGTTCCAGGTGCGACAGAGGTTCACCTGCACCTCCTCCAACCTCATCTATTGCATCCGCTGCTCTAGATGTCAGCAGATCTATATCGGTGAGACCAAGCGTAGGCTTGGCGATCGTTTCGCCGAACACCTCCGCTCGGTCCGCATTAACCAACCTGACCTCACGGTGGCTCGGCACTTCAATTCCCCCTCCCATTCCGTATCTGACCTCTCTGTCTTGGGCCTCCTCCTTGGCCAGAATGAGCAACACCGGAAATTGGTGGAACAGCATCTCATATTCCGCTTGGGGTGTCTGCATCCTGCTGGCATGAACATTGAATTCTCACAATTCTGTTAACCCTTGCTGTCTCCTCCCCTTCATACCTCTCCCTCAGCCCTCGGGCTCCTCCTCCTCCTTTTTCCTTTCTTCTCCCTGCCTCCCCCAACTCCCTATCAGTCTGAAGAAGGGTTTGGGTCCGAAACGTTGCCTATCTCTTTCGCTCCATAGATGCTGCTGCACCCGCTGAGTTTCTCCAGCATTTCTGTGTACCTTAGGCAGGTACATGGATAGGACAGGTTTGGAGGGACATGGACCAAACACGGGCGGGCGGGACTAGTGTAGCTGGGACATGATGGCTGGTTTGGGCAAGTTGAGCCGAAAGACCTGTTTCCACACTGTATCACTTTATGACTGTTTTTCGCATGGATTTGGCTAAACATTTTGCAATTTATTAATTTCTCACGCCTCTGGTTTCAGGTAGCCCCAGGGACACCACTCTCTCCATCACCCCCTCTGCTGTGAAGGAAGGAGACAGGGTCACGTTCAGCTGCACAACCCAGTCCAACCCCCCTGCCCACCTTGTACTGAGGAGGCAGTCATCGAGCGGATGGAGCAAGCTAGGCTCTGAGAATGGGACATTGACAATCCATGATGTCCAGCCAGCTGATGCAGGGCTGTATCAATGTGAGGCCATTAATGCTCTGGGGAAGCAGATCAACATCACCAAACTCCAGGTTCAAGGTTTGTATGGAAATTAATGAGAAATTTACAGGAACTGAATGTGAAAAGTATTTTCACTTGAATTATTACGAGGGGGGGTAAGAATGATTTGGATTTATGGGGGAACATTCATACCATTCAGGACTACGCAAACACTTTATCACCAATAAAGTGCCTTTGACATGTGAAGCAACGAAATGTGGTGCAGCACATTCTCACAAAGAGCAGTGTGAGGAAAACCAATTAGTTGTAATGATGAAGAAAAATAAATTGTATATGCTGATTTACAACAACATCAAGACACAAAGATCTGGAGTAACTCAGTGTGTCAGGTAACATCCCTGGAGAACATGGATGGGTAACGTTTCAAGTTTGGATCCTTCTTCAGACTGATGTTGGTTTAGTGACAAATATTGACCAGGATGCAGGAATAAACTGGGTAGAACTCTGGCACTTTAAATTTAAAATTGTGTTAATCTTTTATGTCAACTAGAGGGGGCTTTAATTTAACAACGTATGTGAAAGTGTAACTAACTGCTGCCATCCTTTGGCACAGGACTGGAGAGACTTTCTAGCTTTTTGTGCCTAATTCCTTGAACAGAAACTTGAGCTGACAAGTCATGGTGATTATTATACATTGCAATAATCTATGATTGTAACAATCATTAATAGTCATAATGATATGGATAGATCAGGTAGATGTACACAGTCTCTTGCCCAGAGTAGGTGAATCAAGGACCAGAGAACATAGGTTTAATGTGTCGGGGAAAAGACTTAATAGGAATCTGAGGGGTAACTTTTTTTTTTTAAAGAGTGGTGGGTGTATGGAACAAGCTGCTAGAGGAGGTAGTTGAGGCTGGGACTATCCCAACATTTAAGAAACATAGAAATTAGGTGCAGGAGTAGGCCATTCGGCCCTTCGAGCCTGCACCGCCACCTGCACCGCCATTCAATATGATCATGGCTGATCATCCAACTCAGTATCCCGTACCTGCCTTCTCTCCATACCCTCTGATCCCTTTAGCCACAAGGGAAATAGTTAGACAGGTACATGGATAGGACAGGTTTGGAGGGACATTGACATTGGCAGGCGGGACTAGTGTAGCTGGGACATGATGTCTGGTGTGGGTAAGTTGAGCCGAAAGGCCCGTTTCCACACTATATCACTTTATGACAATAACTATGTTTCTTTGCACGGATTTGGCTCAACTTTTTGCAATTCATTAATTTCTCACGCCTCTGGTTTCAGGTGGCCCCAGGGACACCACTCTCTCCATCACCCCCTCTGCTGTGAAGGAAGGAGACAGGGTCACGTTCAGCTGCACAACCCAGTCCAACCCCCCTGCCCAGCTTGTACTGAGGAGGCAGTCATCGAGCGGATGGAGCGAGCTAGACTCTGAGAATGGGACATTGACAATCCGTGATGTCCAGCCAGCTGATGCAGGGCTGTATCAATGTGAGGCCATTAATGCTCTGGGGAAGCAGATCAACATCACCAAACTCCAGGTTCAAGGTTTGTGTGGAAATTAATGAGAAATTTACAGGAACTGAATGTGAAAAGTATTTTCACCTGAATTATTACGAGGGGGGGAAAGAATGATTTGGATTTATGGGGCAGCATTCATACCATTCAGGACTACGCAAACACTTTATCACCAATAAAGTGCCTTTAACATGTGAAGCAACGAAATGTGGTGCAGCACATTCTCACAAAGAGCAGTGTGAGGAAAACCAATTAGTTGTAATGATGAAGAAAAACAAATTGTATATGCTGATTTACAACAACAAAAAGACACAAAGTTCTGGAGTAGCTCAGTGTGTCAGGTAACATCCCTGGAGAACATGGATGGGTAATGTTTCAAGTTGGGATCCTTCTTCAGACTGATGTTGGTTTAGTGATAAATATTGACCAGGATGCAGGAATAAACTGGGCAGAACTCTGGCACTTTAAATTTATAATTGTGTTACCGAATCTTTTATGCCAACTAGAGGGGGCTTTAATTTAACAACGTATGTGAAAGTGTAACTAACTGCTGCCATCCTTTGGCACAGGACTGGAGAGACTTTCTAGCTTTTTGTGCCTAATTCCTTGAACAGAAACTTGAGCTGACAAGTCATGGTGATTATTATACATTGCAATAATCTATGATTGTAACAATAATTAATAGACATAATGATATGAATAGATCAGGTAGATGAATAGAGTCTCTTGCCCAGAGTAGGTGAATCAAGGACCAGAGAACATAGGTTTAATGTGTCAGGGAAAAGACTTCATAGGAATCTGAGGTGTAACCTTTTTACACCAAGGGTTGTGGGTGTATGGAACAAGCTGCTAGAGGAGGTAGTTGAGGCTGGGACTATCCCAACATTTAAGAAACAGTTAGACAGGTACATGGATAGGACAGGTTTGGAGGGACATGGAATAAAGGCGGGCAGGTGGGTCGAGTGTAGCTGGGACATGATGGCTGGTGTGGGTAAGTTGAGCCGAAAGGCCCGTTTCCACACTATATCACTTTATGACAATAACTATGTTTCTTTGCACGATGTTGCTCAACTTTTTGCAATTCATTAATTTCTCATGCCTCTGGTTTCAGGTGGCCCCAGGGACACCACTCTCTCCATCACCCCCTCTGCTGTGAAGGAAGGAGACAGGGTCACGCTCAGCTGCACAACCCAGTCCAACCCCCCTGCCCACCTTGTACTGAGGAGGAATTCATCGAGGGGATGGAGCGAGCTAGACTCTGAGAATGGGACATTGACAATCCGTGATGTCCAGCCAGCTGATGCAGGGCTGTATCAATGTGAGGCCATTAATGCTCTGGGGAAGCAGATCAACGTCACCAAACTCCAGGTTCAAGGTTTGTGTGGAAATTAATGAGAAATTTACAGGAACTGAATGTGAAAAGTATTTTCACTTGAATTATTACGAGGGGGGGAAAGAATGATTTGGATTTATGGGGGAACATTCATACCATTCAGGACTACGCAAACACTTTATCACCAATAAAGTGCCTTTGACATGTGAAGCAACGAAATGTGGTGCAGCACATTCTCACAAAGAGCAATGTGAGGAAAACCAATCAGTTGTAATGGTGAAGAAAAATAAATTGTATATGCTGATTTACAACAACAAAAAGACACAAATTTCTTGAGTAGCTCAGTGTGTCAGGTAACATCCCTGGAGAACAGGGATGGGTAATGTTTCAAGTTGGGATACTTCTTCAGACTGATGTTGGTTTAGTGATAAATATTGACCAGGATGCAGGAATAAACTGGGCAGAACTCTGGCACTTTAAATTTAAAATTGTGTTACCGAATCTTTTATGTCTACTAGAGGAGGTTTTAATTTAACAACGTATGTGAAAGTGTAACTAACTGCTGCCATCCTTTGGCACAGGACTGGAGAGAATTTCTAGCTTTTTGTGCCTAATTCCTTGAACAGAAACTTGAGCTGACAAGTCATGGTGATTATTATACATTGCAATAATCTATGATTGTAACAATCATTAATAGACATAATGATATGAATTGATCATGTAGATGTACAGTCTCTTGCCCAGAGTAGGTGAATCAAGGACCAGAGAACATAGGTTTAATGTGTCAGGGAAAAGACTTAATAGGAATCTGGGGGGTAACCTTTTTACACCAAGGGTTGTGGGTGTATGGAACAAACTGCTAGAGGAGGTAGTTGAGGCTGGGACTATCCCAACATTTAAGAAACAGTTAGACAGGTACATGGATAGGACAGGTTTGGAGGGACATGGACCAAACACGGGCAGTCGGGACTAGTGTAGCTGGGACATGATGGCTGGTGTGGGTAAGTTGAGCCGAAAGGCCCGTTTCCACACTATATCACTTTATGACAATAACCATGTTTCTTTGCACGGATGTGGCTCAACTTTTTGCAATTCATTAATTTCTCACGCCTCTGGTTTCAGGTGGCCCCAGGGACACCACTCTCTCCATCACCCCCTCTGCTGTGAAGGAAGGAGACAGGGTCACGTTCAGCTGCACAACCCAGTCCAACCCCCCTGCCCAGCTTGTACTGAGGAGGAATTCATCGAGCGGTTGGAGCGAGCTAGACTCTGAGAATGGGACATTGACAATCCGTGATGTCCAGCCAGCTGATGCAGGGCTGTATCAATGTGAGGCCATTAATGCTCTGGGGAAGCAGATCAACATCACCAAACTCCAGGTTCAAGGTTTGTGTGGAAATTAATGATAAATTTACAGGAACTGAATGTGAAAAGTATTTTCACTTGAATTATTACGAGGGGGGGGGGGGGGGGAAAGAATGATTTGGATTTATGGGGGAGCATTCATACCATCCATGGTAGTTGAGGCTGGGACTATCCCAACATTTAAGAAACAGTTAGACAGGTACATGTCCCCCCACTTACAACAAGGGCAGAGTCCCCCTGGTCCTCACCTTTCGCCCCACTAGCCGGCACATACAACAAATAGTCCTCCGTCAGTTTCGCCACCTCCAACGTGACCCCACCACTCGCCACATCTTCCCACCTCCCCCCCTGTCTGCCTTCCGCAAAGACTGCTCCCTCCGTAGCTCCCATGTCAATTCTTCCCTTCCCTCCCGCTCCACCCCTTCCCCAGGCACTTTCCCTTGCAACCGCAAGAGATGCTACACTTGTCGCTTTACCTCCCCCCTTGACTCCATTCAAGGACCCAAGCAGTCGTTCCAGGTGCGACAGAGGTTCACCTGCACCTCCTCCAACCGCATCTATTGCATCCGCTGCTCTAGATGTCAGCTGATCTATATCGGTGAGACCAAGCGTAGGCTTGGCGATCATTTCGCCGAACACCGCCGCTCGGTCCGCATTAACCAACCTGACCTCACGGTGGCTCGGCACTTCAATTCCACCTCCCATTCCGTATCTGACCTCTCTGTCTTGGGCCTCCTCCTTGGCCAGAATGAGCAACACCGGAAATTGGAGGAACAGCACCTCATATTCCGCTTGGGGTGTCTGCATCCTGCTGGCATGAACATTGAATTCTCATAATTCTGTTAACCCTTGCTGTCTCCTCCCCTTCATACCTCTCCCTGAGCCCTCGGGCTCCTCCTCCTCCTTTTTCCTTTCTTCTCCCTGCCTCCCCCAACTCCCTATCAGTCTGAAGAAGGGTTTGGGTCCGAAACGTTGCCTATCTCTTTCGCTCCATAGATGCTGCTGCACCCGCGGAGTTTCGCCAGCATTTCTGTGTTCCTTAGGCAGGTACATGGATAGGACAGGTTTGGAGGGACATGGACCAAACACGGGCGGGCGGGACTAGTGTAGCTGGGGCATGATGGCTGGTTTGGGCAAGTTGAGCCGAAAGACCTGTTTCCACACTGTATCACTTTATGACTGTTTTTTTCGCACGGATTTGGGTAAGCATTTTGCAATTTATTAATTTCTCAAGCCTCTGGTTTCAGGTAGCCCCAGGGACACCACTCTCTCCATCACTCCCTCTGCTGTGAAGGAAGGAGACAGGGTCACGTTCAGCTGCACAACCCAGTCCAACCCCCCTGCCCAGCTTGTACTGAGGAGGAATTCATCGAGCGGATGGAGCGAGCTAGACTCTGAGAATGGGACATTGACAATCCGTGATGTCCAGCCAACTGATGCAGGGTGGTATCAATGTGAGGCCATTAATGCTCTGGGGAAGCAGATCAACATCACCAAACTCCAGGTTCAAGGTTTGTATGGAAATTAATGAGAAATTTACAGGAACTGAATGTGAAAAGTATTTTCACTTGAATTATTAGGAGGGGGGGAAAGAACGATTTGGATTTATGGGGGAACATTCATACCATTCAGGACTACGCAAACACTTTATCACCAATAAAGTGCCTTTGACATGTGAAGCAACGAAATGTGTTGCAGCACATTCTCACAAAGAGCAGTGTGAGGAAAACCAATTAGTTGTAATGATGAAGAAAAACAAATTGTATATGCTGATTTACAACAACAAAAAGACACAAAGTTCTGGAGTAGCTCAGTGTGTCAGGTAACATCCCTGGAGAACATGGATGGGTAATGTTTCAAGTTGGGATCCTTCTTCAGACTGATGTTGGTTTAGTGATAAATATTGACCAGGATGCAGGAATAAACTGGGCAGAACTCTGGCACTTTAAATTAATAATTTTGTTACCGAATCTTTTTTGTCAACTAGAGAAGGTTTTAATTTAACAACGTATGTGAAAGTGTAACTAACTGCTGCCATCCTTTGGCACAGGACTGGAGAGAATTTCTAGCTTTTTGTGCCTAATTCCTTGAACAGAAACTTGAGCTGACAAGTCATGGTGATTATTATACATTGCAATAATCTATGATTGTAACAATCATTAATAGACATAATGATATGAATAGATCAGGTAGATGTATAAGAGTCTCTTGCCCAGAGTAGGTGAATCAAGGACAGGAGAACTTAGATTTAATGTGTCGGGGAAAAGACTTAATAGGAATCTGAGGGGTAACCTTTTTTAAAAAAGAGTGGTGGGTGTATGGAACAAGCTGCTAGAGGAGGTAGTTGAGGCTGGGACTATCCCAACATTTAAGAAACATGGAAATTAGGTGCAGGAGTAGGCCATTCGGCCCTTCGAGCCTGCACCGCCACCTGCACCGCCATTCAATATGATCATGGCTGATCATCCAACTCAGTATCCCGTACCTGCCTTCTCTCCATACCCTCTGATCCCTTTAGCCACAAGGGAAACAGTTAGACAGGTACATGGATAGGACAGGTTTGGAGGGACATGGACCAAACACGGGCAGGCGGGACTAGTGTAGCTGGGACATGATGGCTAGTGTGGGTAAGTTGAGCCGAAAGGCCCGTTTCCACACTATATCACTTTATGACAATAACTATGTTTCTTTGCACGGATGTGGCTCAACTTTTTGCAATTCATTAATTTCTCACGCCTCTGGTTTCAGGTGGCCCCAGGGACACCACTCTCTCCATCACCCCCTCTGCTGTGAAGGAAGGAGACAGGGTCACGTTCAGCTGCACAACCCAGTCCAACCCCCCTGCCCAGCTTGTACTGAGGAGGAATTCATCGAGCGGATGGAGCGAGCTAGACTCTGAGAATGGGACATTGACAATCCGTGATATCCAGCCAACTGATGCAGGGTGGTATCAATGTGAGGCCATTAATGCTCTGGGGAAGCAGATCAACATCACTAAACTCCAGGTTCAAGGTTTGTATGGAAATTAATGAGAAATTTACAGGAACTGAATGTGAAAAGTATTTTCACTTGAATTATTACGAGGGGGGGAAAGAATGATTTGGATTTATGGGGGAACATTCATACCATTCAGGACCACGCAAACACTTTAATAATAATAATAATAACTTTATTAATCCCCGTTTCAGGGGAAATTCGGATATCCTGGCAGCACACTAATAAAAATACAACATAGCATTTATCATAGCACTTTATCACCAATAAAGTGCCTTTGACATGTGAAGCAACGAAATGTGGTGCAGCACATTCTCACAAAGAGCAATGTGAGGAAAACCAATTAGTTATAGTGATGAAGAAAAACAAATTGTATATGCTGATTTACAACAACAAAAAGACACAAAGTTCTGGAGTAACTCAGTGTGTCAGGTAACATCCCTGGAGAACATGGATGGGTAATGTTTCAAGTTGGGATCCTTCTTCAGACTGATGTTGGTTTAGTGATAAATATTGACCAGGATGCAGGAATAAACTGGGCAGAACTCTGGCACTTTAAATTTAGAATTGTGTTACCGAATCTTTTATGTCAACTAGAGGGGGTTTTAATTTAACAACGTATGTGAAAGTGTAACTAACTGCTGCCATCCTTTGGCACAGGACTGGAGAGAATTTCTAGCTTTTTGTGCCTAACTCCTTGAACAGAAACTTGAGCTGACAAGTCATGGTGATTATTATACATTGCAATAATCTATGATTGTAACAATCATTAATAGACATAATGATATGAATAGATCAGGTAGATGTACAGAGTCTCTTGCCCAGAGTAGGTGAATCAAGGACCAGAGAACATAGGTTTAATGTGTCAGGGAAAAGACTTCATAGGAATCTGAGGGGTAACCTTTTTACACCAAGGGTTGTGGGTGTATGGAACAAGCTGCTAGAGGAGGTAGTTGAGGCTGGGGCTATCCCAACATTTAAGAAACAGTTAGACGGGTACATGGATAGGTGTTCAAAAGGGAACTGCAGATGCTGGAATATCGAAGGTACATAAAATTGCTGGAGGAACTCAGCGGGTGCAGCAGCATCTATGGAGCGAAGGAAATAGGCGACGTTTCGGGCCGAAACCCTTCTTGGATAGGACAGGTTTGGAGGGACATGGACCAAACACGGGCAGGCGGGACTAGTGTAGCTGGGACATGATGGCTGGTGTGGGTAAGTTGAGCCGAAAGTCCCGTTTCCACACTATATCACTTTATGGCAATAACTATGTTTCTTTGCACGGATGTGGCTCAACTTTTTGCAGTTCATTAATTTCTCACGCCTCTGGTTTCAGGTGGCCCCAGGGACACTACCCTCTCCATCACCCCCTCTGCTGTGAAGGAAGGAGACAGGGTCACGTTCAGCTGCACAACCCAGTCCAACCCCCCTGCCCAGCTTGTACTGAGGAGGAATTCATCGAGCGGATGGAGCGAGCTAGACTCTGAGAATGGGACATTGACAATCCGTGATATCCAGCCAACTGATGCAGGGTGGTATCAATGTGAGGCCATTAATGCTCTGGGGAAGCAGATCAACATCACTAAACTCCAGGTTCAAGGTTTGTATGGAAATTAATGAGAAATTTACAGGAACTGAATGTGAAAAGTATTTTCACTTGAATTATTACGAGGGGGGGAAAGAATGATTTGGATTTATGGGGGAACATTCATACCATTCAGGACCACGCAAACACTTTAATAATAATAATAATAACTTTATTAATCCCCGTTTCAGGGGAAATTCGGATATCCTGGCAGCACACTAATAAAAATACAACATAGCATTTATCATAGCACTTTATCACCAATAAAGTGCCTTTGACATGTGAAGCAACGAAATGTGGTGCAGCACATTCTCACAAAGAGCAATGTGAGGAAAACCAATTAGTTATAGTGATGAAGAAAAACAAATTGTATATGCTGATTTACAACAACAAAAAGACACAAAGTTCTGGAGTAACTCAGTGTGTCAGGTAACATCCCTGGAGAACATGGATGGGTAATGTTTCAAGTTGGGATCCTTCTTCAGACTGATGTTGGTTTAGTGATAAATATTGACCAGGATGCAGGAATAAACTGGGCAGAACTCTGGCACTTTAAATTTAGAATTGTGTTACCGAATCTTTTATGTCAACTAGAGGGGGTTTTAATTTAACAACGTATGTGAAAGTGTAACTAACTGCTGCCATCCTTTGGCACAGGACTGGAGAGAATTTCTAGCTTTTTGTGCCTAACTCCTTGAACAGAAACTTGAGCTGACAAGTCATGGTGATTATTATACATTGCAATAATCTATGATTGTAACAATCATTAATAGACATAATGATATGAATAGATCAGGTAGATGTACAGAGTCTCTTGCCCAGAGTAGGTGAATCAAGGACCAGAGAACATAGGTTTAATGTGTCAGGGAAAAGACTTCATAGGAATCTGAGGGGTAACCTTTTTACACCAAGGGTTGTGGGTGTATGGAACAAGCTGCTAGAGGAGGTAGTTGAGGCTGGGGCTATCCCAACATTTAAGAAACAGTTAGACGGGTACATGGATAGGTGTTCAAAAGGGAACTGCAGATGCTGGAATATCGAAGGTACATAAAATTGCTGGAGGAACTCAGCGGGTGCAGCAGCATCTATGGAGCGAAGGAAATAGGCGACGTTTCGGGCCGAAACCCTTCTTGGATAGGACAGGTTTGGAGGGACATGGACCAAACACGGGCAGGCGGGACTAGTGTAGCTGGGACATGATGGCTGGTGTGGGTAAGTTGAGCCGAAAGTCCCGTTTCCACACTATATCACTTTATGGCAATAACTATGTTTCTTTGCACGGATGTGGCTCAACTTTTTGCAGTTCATTAATTTCTCACGCCTCTGGTTTCAGGTGGCCCCAGGGACACTACCCTCTCCATCACCCCCTCTGCTGTGAAGGAAGGAGACAGGGTCACGTTCAGCTGCACAACCCAGTCCAACCCCCCTGCCCAGCTTGTACTGAGGAGGAATTCATCGAGCGGATGGAGCGAGCTAGACTCTGAGAATGGGACATTGACAATCCGTGATGTCCAGCCAGCTGATGCTGGGCTCTATCAATGTGAGGCCATTAATGCTCTGGGGAAGCAGATCAACATCACCAAACTCCAGGTTCAAGGTTTGTGTGGAAATTAATGAGAAATTTACAGGAACTGAATGTGAAAAGTATTTTCACTTGAATTATTACGAGGGGGGGAAAGAATGATTTGGATTTATGGGGGAACATTCATACCATTCAGGACTACGCAAACACTTTATCACCAATAAAGTGCCTTTGACATGTGAAGCAACGAAATGTGGTGCAGCACATTCTCACAAAGAGCAATGTGAGGAAAACCAATTAGTTGTAATGATGAAGAAAAATAAATTGTATATGCTGATTTACAACAACAAAAAGACACAAAGTTCTGGAGTAACTCGGTGTGTCAGGTAACATCCCTGGAGAACATGGATGGGTAATGTTTCAAGTTGGGATCCTTCTTTAGACTGATGTTGGTTTAGTGATAAATATTGACCAGGATGCAGGAATAAACTGGGCAGAACTCTGGCACTTTAAATTTATAATTGTGTTACCGAATCTTTTATGTCAACTAGAGGAGGTTTTAATTTAACAATGTATGTGAAAGTGTAACTAACTGCTGCCATCCTTTGGCACAGGACTGGAGAGAATTTCTAGCTTTTTGTGCCTAATTCCTTGAACAGAAACTTGAGCTGACAAGTCATGGTGATTATTAGACATTGCAACAATCTATGATTGTAACAATCATTAATAGACATCATGAGATGTATAGATCAGGTAAATGTACAGAGTCAATGGACATGTATTTTCCCCCTCATCACCAGACCTGACTGTTTGGGCTCACCCTTCCAAACTGGTCGATGAAGGAGAAAAGGTCACCATTGGCTGCACCATTCATAACATAATAATAATAATAATAAATTTTATTTTTGGGCGCCTTTCAAAAATCTCAAGGACACCTTACAGAGATTAACAAGAATAATAAAACATATAATCGGAATAAAATAAATAATAAAGACATCACCAAAACACAAATTAAAAACAGAATTCAATCCAAAGACAAAAAATCAAAAACACAATGTGAAGAGAGAGCAGCGGCAGCTAAACCGCGCCAGCGTCCACTCTCCCTTCCGACAGCCATCTTGGACACAAACTATCATGTTTACTTACACACAAAAAAAAATAATCCCCCCACAATGGTTACCACTGTGGGGGAAGGCACAATGTCCAGTCCCCATCCCCAGTTCACCCAAAGTCAGGCCTATTGAGGCCACCGCTATTGCTTCAACGGAGGCCCGATGTTCCTGGCCGTTCTCACCGGGTGGTGTTGCCCCGGCGTCGGGAAAGTCCTCTCAGCGGCTGGGCCACCTGGAACGGCCGCTTCCTGACTGGGGACTGCGGCTTCCGAAGCCGACAAGGCCGCGCCGGTTTGGAGCTCCCAGGCTCCCGATGTTAGAGTCGGCGCCGCCCGCTCCGCAGATCCGCAGCCCGGAGGTGTTGATCTCGGCGGTCACAGCTCACCGGAGCTCCAGCGCGTCGATCCAGCGCGGCGACCCAGGCAAGGCATCGCCCGCTCCGCTCCGTGATAGCGCCCCAGAAGTATAATTACCTCCTTCCCCCCCACATTAAAAAGTCCATTCTCCAACAGACAAAGGACAGGACTTACTAAAACTCCAAAAAAAAAGTGAGTTAAACGGACGGCTGCTGGTTAGCAGCCGTCCCCCAAGATGGCTCCTCCTCCTGTTCCCCTCAGCCAATTTAACCTGGAAGAAACTAGTGAACAACAGTGAAAATGTGCTGTCCTTCAGTAACGACAACTTTACAATCCATGAAAAATACACCAAGTGTCGCTGGGCATTGTAAGGTCAAAGTGATTAATAAACTTGGGAAACAGACAGGATTTGTGGAAATACAAGTTATCGGTAAGTATAGATTGAGAATTGTTGTGTGGAGAATGTATTTTACTGATATTGTTCTTTAAAAATATTCTTCTGTCTTTTTTCAGAAAAATTACCTGCGGGTGTTCTGGAAACAGTGTGCACAGGAGCCACAGTTGCATCAGCAGGACTATTTTCTGCTCTGTTTTATGCCTTTCGCAGAAGCTGCTTGACAAAATCTTACACAATAGCGGGAGAGATACTGTGAAGTGTAAACAAAGGATCAAAGGAATGGACAATCACACTTCTAGCACCGATCAACCTCTGGGACTGTGCTGCTAGGGGCAGGGAGTTGGGAAATGAAGGTGTTGGATTATAACACGATTCAAAATATTACCAACAGCTGCTATCTAAAAAGTGTACAGTAGACAAACTTAGGGCACTTTATTGTATATAATATTCTGTAATTTGAATTTGCTGGTGTTCTTGTGAGGAATAGTACTGTGCTAAGGAAATAGTGCACAAACAATTCACTTCAAAAAGTTCTCTGGCCTAAAATGCATTTTCGATATCTCTCTCCCATGTGCCAAGCACAATTCAAACTATTAGCATTCTTCAGTGAAACAGATCTAGTTTTTTCGGATGCAAAATGGTGCTGGACTTGATCTCATCCTTCCCCTGTGGGTGTTCAAAAGGGAACTGCAGATGCTGGAATATCGAAGGTACACAAAATTGCTGGGGAAACTCAGCGGGTGCAGCAGCATCTATGGAGCAAAGGAAATTTCCTTCGCTCCATAGATGCTGCTGCACCCGCTGAGTTTCCCCAGCAATTTTGTGTACCTTCCCCTGTGGGTAATGGGAGGCCATATGTGAGCCAGGAGCAAGGCACTTTACACTTACTGTTCTACTGTTTATGGATCAAAAATTATTTGACCTCCTACGGCGATGCTGTTGATTATCTGTATATATATATTTTTTAAATGCTGCTGCATTCTTCCCAGAACGTTTGAACCACTTTTGCAATGCATTCCCTACACATTGAACTGGGACATCTTCCATTGTGGCTGAATCTCGGAATTGTGTGCTGGTTTAGGTACTGAACTCTCAGCTGAGGACCATTGATCAGTGACTCCGTTTTCTGAAGCTGGAACTGGAAATCTAAACCAAATGAATTGTACTCATTGAACTAAACTATTGTTAAAGTCAATTACTGTCCCCACATGTTATTTCAATCATTTTTTCACCTAATGTCAAAGCCTGCAAGAACAGATGAAACAAATTAATTTCAATATTATTTATTTTTTGACTTAATACACCTCTCAAATTAAGTAATTTAAAATATTAGCAAAGATTTTTCACAATTACAATATAATATTGTCAACTTTACTGTTGTCAACATTTGAGAATAATAAGTTTCCAACGTGAAAACCAGGAATTTCAGTGACACTTGCAATCATTTTAAACAAAAAGTCCAGTTCCAGTACATTTTGCAATGCTGTCAGTCCAGGAAAGATTGCATGTCTAGAATGAATGATTTGGCTGGTTCTAAAAGCGACTGAATATCTGAAAACTTGTGTGGACACTTGTACTACTGATTATATGGACTAATGTTGCGGGTTTTAATAAACTGTATAATTATCTGAGCTCTTTCTCATGATAGTCTGTGAATCCTGATGGTCTGAGATTTAAATATAATCACAGCAATGTTAGTCTATAGGTTCAGTCAAAGCACTTACTGTAAATGTGACAAGTTTATTTGTTTAGAGTTTAGCTTTCTAAATCTTCTACGTTTATGAAATTTAATATATGGAGAGCAACTTTGATTTAACAAACACATTTGAGCTGCAGCAAAAATAAACTATACGAGCTGCACAACCTCTTGGGAACCTGGTATCCCAAATAAATTGTGATATAGAATATCAATTAGACCAAAATGACTGTCTTTAAAATTCTTATCATTTAAAATGAGTTACTAACACATATAGGTCAAAGGCCATGGATATAGGATATCACCAATGATTTTAAAAAAAGGGTATGGGAGGAGGAAACAGAAAATAAAGTAATGGTTTGATAATTTAATTTTAAAGATTATGAAGTACCACAGGGTGGAAACATTTGAGGAGTAGAGTCGTTTTGAGGTCTTTGTGTTTATTTAGACTAGTTGGATAGTGTTTATTTCCACACTGAAGATTATTCCCCGGATCACCAGCCAGGAATAGGGGGTCAGACAAGTACGTGTGAGATAAGGAGGGATTTTAGCTCTCAGAATGTTGTGAATCTTCGGAGGCCGTCTTTGAATATATTCAAGCTTAATGTTGATATTTTTGTACTATACAAGAGTCAAGGGTTATGGGGAATGGGCAGTAAAATGCATTTGAGGTCAACATCAAATTGATGGTGGAGCCAAGGCACACAGGGCCTACTCCTCCCTTCATTCTTAGATGAAAGAAAGAGGTTGGGACAGGGTAGAATGTTATTGAGACAATGACTACAAAACATTAATGCATGGTGTGACCATCTCCACTATTAAAGGAAAGCTCAAAGTTATACAGTGGCTCAGCGGTAGAGTTGTTGCCATACAGCACCTGAGACCCAGGTTCGATCCTCACTATGGGTGCTGTTTGTGCGGAGTTTGTACGCTCTCCTTGTGACCGCACGGGTTTTCCCCAGGTGCTCCAGTTTCTTCCCATGTCCTAGAGATGTGCAGGTTTGTAGATTAATTGTCCCTAGCGTAGAGGATAGAACTGGTGTATGGATGATCATTGGTTGGCGCGGACACGGTGGGCCGAAGGGCCTGTTTCCATGCTGTATCTCTCTAAACTGAAAAAACGCAGTAAGAAACAGTGGGTCCAATCTCATGGCAACTTAGGCCTCTATAGGAGGCAGAATAGCTGGCTATTAGGATAGTAATAACAAACCTCTAAACCAAGTCTAGTATCCTGTAGTGAGGTTTCAGCATGGTAACAATCACAGTGACGATCTGTGACATATTGATAAGAATAGAATGGGATGTTGGAGAGATTAACGTAAATGTACCTATGGGTCAGAGTGCATTTAAAGGAACCGACACCAACCCTGGATCAGGCAGCATCTCTGGATCAATGGGACCAGCAAGTGTGTAGCGTCAGAGGTGATGTGCTCTATCCATCATTTATGTTGGGCTCCTAGAAGCTCCCAACACATGGACTCAAGGATTATATGATCATCTGGAATCCCCTCCACCTTGAGCACTAATGGACCAGGTATTCCCAGGAATCAGTGGAAATGTGACATCCTTTCAAGCACGTTTGAAAACTATCCCTGAACCTTTGTGTAACTCAGTGTCTTTTACTATGACGGAGCTTAGAATTGAGATTCTGTTTTGAGAGTGTATTGTCAGGCTTCTGTATAATGTGGTCTATCAGATGGAGCAGACTAGGTGTACCTTGGACCACAATACCAAAAATACTGAGAGTAGACAATAATTGGCTTTACCTTCCGATAGATTAAAACCATAAAACCATAGGACATACAGACAGAATTAGGCCATTCAGCCCATTGAGTCTCCTCGGCCATTTAATCATGGCTGATCTATTTTTTTTCCTCTCAACCCCATTCTCCTGTGTTCTCTCCATAAACTTTGACGCCTTCCCTAATCAAGAACCTATCAATCTCTGCCTTAAAAATACCCAATGACTTGGCCTCCACAACCATCTGTGGAAATTAATTCCACAGATTCACCACCCTTTGGCTAAAGAAATTCCTCCTCAACTCCATTTAGAAGGTACATTCTTTTTATTCTGAGGCTGTTCCCCAACTGCTTCTAGATTCTCCCATTACTGGAAACATCCTCTCCACATCCACTCAATTTAGGCCTTTCACGATCCAGTGGGTTTCCATGAGATCCCCCCTTATCCATCTAAACTTCAGCATGTATAGGCCCAGAGTCTTCAAACGCTCCACCTCTGTTAACCCGAATATCCATGGGATTGTTCTCCTCCGGACCCTCTCCAAAGTCAGCACATCCTTCATCAGATATGAGGCCCAAAACTGTTCATTGGAAGATTTTTGTGAGCCATTTTTAGTGGTCCCTCACCAGTGCTTTGAGATGGCGGCTGTGGCTAGTCCAAGTCTCCAAAGCAGATGGGAGGGCATGGAATCAGAGGTGCAAACAATAAGCATTCCGCTGGAATGTTACTAATCCACAGGGCTGATGAAAAACTATCAACCTTCACAACTTCCACTCAAGAACCAATGTCACCCCAATATTTGTAGGTGAGCTGCAGTATGTGTCTGCATATTCAGAGTTCAGTCTCTTCATTGAACAGTGGGCCGAAGGGCCTGTTTCCGGCACCTGAGCACTCAGGTACGCTGGCACCTGAGGGAGAGCATCAAGAGTTGCAGAGGAGATGTCAGCCTAGCATGAATGTGGCTGAGAATGATGTTCGACACAGTGATCCACCCGCTTCTTTTTGCCAGTGATGATGGTCAGGTCTGCAGATTTCAGAGAAGCACTTTTGGATGGTTGGACCTATAGCTTCAATGATGAGTGACATTTCATCTAAGTATGCCTCGAACCAGTCGGTGTCCTTACTTCTTTCTTTTCCGAAGAAGCTTTTGCAAAAAGTGATTTAAAGCGCTGATTCTTTGAAACCAAATGACAAAATAACAATTATGGCAACAGGGAGTTGAATGTTAAGTGGAACATATCAGCTGTAACAGCAAAGTAGACTTCCTGTTCTTTCGGAAATAAACTGGTTCTATGAAGCAGCAGCATGCAGAGTTACTGCCAAAACTTTCACAGTGAACAATCATCTATTTCAGTAAAGGGCCTGTCACACTTAGGTTATTTTTCTAGGCGACTGCCAGTGACGAGAACAATGTCAGCACCCAGCGACAACCTATGTTAACCTGGCGACAACCTACGGCAGCACCTATGACAGCCCCTACAACAAGTTACGACAATCTATGACAGCCCAAATTGTCGCCACTCTCACTGAAAATATTTCAACATGTTAAAAAAATTTCGGTAGTCGCCTAAAAAATCGCCTAAGTGGGACAGGCCCGAGGCGATTTTTCACATGACTACAGGGGACTAGGCTGTCGCCACATGGTCGCCGGGGTGCCAACCTTCGTCAACCGGCGACAGGTACCGGCGATTGAATTGGCTGACGTTGTCTTCAGTTGTCGCCGACAGGGTCGTAGCTGGTCGCGGGTGGACGTAGGTTGTCGTAGGTGTGGTCGTAGATGGACTTCCTAAAGGGTCGCCGGTTGTCGGTAGCTTGCGGTAGCTTGATGTCGACTAGGTGGTAGGTTGTTGTAGCGTGTTGGAGACATTGTCGTAGACATTGTCGTAGGGGGGTCCAGTCGGCAGTTTTTCTTTGAATAACATTTTGCAGGAATTCTAGAGGCAGTTGAGGAGCAAGTAAAAACAAGAAAGTGGATGAATCCATGTTTGGTTAGTTTGACACCAAATCAGACTAATTTCCATTAAAATAATTGTAAATTTGTCCAAAAGCCAAATAAAATAATGATTTTTGCACATTCACATCCTGAGCAGTATAAGAAGAGTTTTGGCCCGAAACGTCGCCTATTTCCTTCGCTCCATAGATGCTGTTGCACCCACTGAGTTTCTCCAGCATTTTTGTGTACCTATTAAACAGGACAAGCCCACTTTCCATTTTGGACGAGTTTATGGCTGAGTTTATAAATGAGAAAGTCAAAACAGCAAAATCTTTACTGTCACAATAAATTGCTAACTTTCCTCAATTCTGAAGAAAATGAATCAACTTGAGCTAAGAACTGTATTTCCCTCTCTATCAATGCATATTTTGAACCAGGGACAGAGACTAACTATGTAATGAACACAAGATGCAGCAGAATAAGGTAAAGTAAAATAAAGTAAAGGAAGTTAAACTTTTATTTTGAAGGGGATGTAATATAAATATAGTTTAGTTTTAGTTAAGTTTAGAGATACAGCGTGGAAACAGGCCCTTCAACCTACTACACCAACCAACGATCACCTATACACTAGTTCTATCCTACACACTAAGGACACTTTACAGAAACTAATTAAGCTACAAAACTTGCACGTCTTTGGAGTGTGGGAGGGAACTGAAGCTCCCAGAGGAAACCAACACAGAAATCAGGGAGAATGTACAAACTCCATACGGACAGCACCCGTAGTCAGGATTGAACCTGGGTCTCAGGTGTTGTCAGGCAGTAACTCTACCGCTGTGCCACTGTGCCACCCAAAACTATTAATAAATCCTGCTGTGTGCAACAACAAGCCTGGAACATTGCTTATATCTTTGGCCCCTTTTCTTTTTGTTTTATTCTATCCATAATTTCTCTTGTCAGCCACAGTTGCCTCCTACTCCCCTTAGAATCTTTCTTCCTTTTTGGAATGAATGATCCTGCGTCTTCCGGATTATGCCCAGAAATTCCTGCCATTGCTGTTCCACCGTCATTCCTGCTAGGATCCCTTTCCAGTCTACTTTGGCCAGCTCCCCTCTCATGCCTTCATAGTCCCCTTTGTTCAACTGCATCACTGCCACTTCCGATTTAACGTTCTCATTCTCAAATTTCAGATTAAAACTAATCATATTATGATCACTACCTCCAAGCAGTTCCTTTACCTCGAGTTCTCTTATCATATCTGGTTCTTTGGACAACACTAAATCCAGAATTGCCTTTTCTCTGGTCGGCTCCATTACAAGCTGCTCTAAGAATCCATCTCGGAGGCATTCTACAAACTCTCTTTCTTGGGGTCCTGAACGAACCTGATTTTCCCAGTCTACCTGCATATTGAAATCCCCCATCACCACAGTGGCATTACCTTTGTTACATGCCAGTTTTAACTCCTGCTGCAACTTACACCCTACATCCGGGCTACTATTTGGGGGTCTGTAAATAACACCAATTAGTGCCTTCTTGCCTTTACAATTCCTCAACTCAATCCACAGTGACTCTACCTCGTCAGTCCCTGTCTTCCCTCGCAAGGGACTGAATTCCCTCCCTCACCTGCAGAGCTACCGCCCTCCTCTGCCCACCTGCCTGTCCTTTCTATAGGATGTATAACCCTGAATATTAAGTTCCCAGGCCCGATCCTCCTGCAGCCACGTCTCAGTAATCCCCACAATGTCATATCTACCAACCTCTAACTGAGCCTCAAGCTCATCTACTTTACTTCTTATACTTTGCGCATTCATATACAATACTTTTAATTCCTTACACATCTCACCTTTCACATCGATCCCTATTACACTTGACCATACTCTCCTATCCCTTTGTGAGCTTCCTTTCCTGTTAATATTGAGGTCATTAACCATCCCTTTATTCTCTTCCCCTTTAACTCCATCCTCGACTGTCCCATTTGACACCCCATCCCCTTATTCAGTTTAAAACCACCCGTGTAACTGTGGCAAACCTGCCTGTCTTGACCCGAAACGTCGCCCATTCCTTCTCTCCAGAGATGCTGCCTGTCCCACTGAGTTACTCCAGCATTTTGTGTCTACCCTATTACTAATCTCTCTACTTCCTGTACTCCATGTCATCATTGTTTGATTTTCGATCCACTATGGTGGTATCATCGACAAACATGTAAATGGAGTTAGAGCAGAATTTAGGAAGCAAAAGTATGTAACCTTATGATGAGAGTATTTGAGTACAGGCATAAGGATGTCTTTCTGCAATTATAAAGATCCTTAGGAAGACTACACATGGGGCATTATGTTCAGTTTTGTTCTCTGTAACCAAAAGACATCTTCTTGTATAAAGGGAGTGCAAAAAAAAAATCAGCGGACTGCTTCCAGGAATGGTAAGTTTTCATTGGGAGGAGATATTGAATAGACCAGAACAACATTAGATAATTTAGGACTCAGATGAGGAGTAATATTCAGATATTAAGGGAAGGAAGGGATTTATGAATAGTCAGAGAAAATGAGATGGAGTTCGAAGATAGGCTATGATCGTGATGATTAGCAGAGCAAGCTCGAGTGGACAAATGACCAACTCCTAAAATATTTCCTTTGATCCTCAAGCAGAGAAATGTACAGTGATGCAGTTTGGTGGGCAGGTCAATGTGGAATAAAGCATACTGTCCCAAAAGAGGAGCATGAGCGGAGGTACTTGGGGTATGATCTGACATATGAGGTGCTCTGGTAGAGATCCGCTTTATAACCCCCCCACCCTGTGCTACATTCTATACGTGTCCTTCTATAGTCTCGTTGAAACATAACACGGGAGGAAACTGATGTGGGCACAGGTCAGTGAAGATGGTTGAAAGTGGAAAATAAATGGACCCATTGGTCTTGGCGTCAAAAAGGAGGTGAAAAAGAATGAAGGCGATTGGCAAATAATTAATAGTGACATGAGAGAAACGAAACACATTCCGTGTTTGCATTCCAAGAAAGCAGGAAACATTAATGGAAGGATTTGCAGGACCATGGGGAGAGGAGCAAGTGGGATCCAAATGGATGGCCCTTAGTTTGTGCTGGCACGAATCCAATGGGCCGAGTGGCTCTCGTTCGTGCGTAAAATGCATTTAACAAAAAAATGTGATTCTGCGCTTCCATAAGTGTCTAGTTATGATTTGCAAGATATGGAATTGGCAAACCTGGGAAAAATATGTTTTTTATTTGTGTTTATTTGAACTGTGATGCCCTTTGTGGTAAATTCCCCCTCAGCAGGGAAAGACCAGGAGCCAGTGAACGGTACGTGGTGGGGATTGCTCGCCTGACGCCAAGGGAAGTCCCCTGCTCTTCCAGACGGGGTTATAAAGCGGGGCGGCGGAGCCCAGGCTCACAGCTCCAGAGCCTGACGCCCCTTGCAGAAGTGAAGTCAACCTCGGCTTGTGTGTGTGTCCGAGTGCAGCTGAACCATGGCGGGAGGGAGATGTGACCCAGCCGCTACAATTACTCTTGCATTGATGCTCGCTACAGGTTTCTCATTTATTTTACACCACTAATAATCTGCATTTTCTTCGGATTCGTTTTGTGTTAAATCTCAGGCACCAAAGTATCAAATTTGGTATCTGTTTGTTTAAAGAAATAAAGAGGTGAATATTTAAAGCGTTAAACTTGTAAGCTTTTAAAAAATAATATTGCTTGTGTGTTGTTTCAAAACTGCAGGATCCGCCTTCAATTTGGAGTTAAACCCGTCTAGAAAGGTGTGGGCTCGTATCGGGGACTCGCTGGAGTTGAACTGTGTGGCGAAGAGCTGCTCCTCTCCGACCTTCACGTGGAGAATCGGCACCGATAACCCCCTGGGCGGAACAATCACAACTCGGGGCTCGGTGTCCACATTCACCATCTCCGCGGTTACCCCGCAGAACCAACACAAGTACACTTGTTCCGCAAAATGCGGCGCAGAAGAAAAACGAAAATATGCCGACCTCAATATATTCTGTGAGTATTAACCCATCTCCTGACTGTAAACTTGTTGCAACTTTGTCCGGCCAGATAAAAGTTAAAAAAAAATACTGGAAACACAACTATTGGTGCAGCCTCCACGAAGAGAGAAACAGAATCTCGACCCGAAACCTCACCCGTTCCTTCAGGGCCGGCGTTAGGAGGTGCGGGGCCCAATTGGGAACACTTTTGGTGAGTCCCAGGATCCCAGCCAAGGTCTGTAGAATCATAGAAATACAAATAGTCTATTATAGACTTTATATCTCTATGGTAGAATGGAAAGTAATCAAAATGTGCGCTTAAAAAGTGCCTGCGAGTTAATGGACCAAACAGATCTAAGCTACATTTTAATATAAAATTGCATACATGTAAGCCTACAAGTAACAAACAAAATGTGTAGATCACCTTTGAAAACTACATCGTTACAATACCACTTGTTTTAGTGACAGTGAAATGAAAAAAAAAGTAATTAAATTAAATAGATCCTGGAAAGCCAATAACTATTGGTGAAAAACCAGTCCAGGCATTAAATTGTGGGCTTCAGCCCCATCCTACCCTTTGGGCTTCTACCCCATCCTAACCTAGTTGTGTGTGTGTGTGTGTTAGTTGTCTGTGCGTTATGTGTGTGTGTGGGAGGGAAGGAGAGAAGGGAGGAAGGACAGAAGGAAGGGAGGGAAGTAGACAAAGGATGGAGGGAAGGAGAGAAATAAGGGATGGAGCGAAGGAGATAAGGGAAAAGAGAGAGAGGAGGGAGGGAAGGAGAGAAGGGAGGGAGGGAAGAAGGGAAGGGGAGAAGGGAGGGAGGCGGCAGGAGCGGATGCTGGGGTCTGGGCGGACGGGTGTGAGCTGAGGCCGAGGTTTGTAAACGTTGCTCCAACCCCCGGCCCGGCCCTCCCTGTGTTGTTCAACACGTCTCCCCGGGCAGAGTGAGGGGTGGAGCCGGGGATGTGTGCGTGAAGCACGGCGACTGGAGGGGCGGGAGCGCTACCCCGGGACCGTGATGGAACGACCCACCCACCCCCTTCTCCATTCCCCCTCACACCCCCTCCCCATCTACCCCTTTCTTCCCCCTCCACCCCTCTACTCTCTCTCCACCCCTCTCTCCCCCCTCCACCCGGGGTAGATCTACCCGAGCCGAGAGTAGATTTCTCCAAAGATCCTAGAGCGGAGCTTTGGATGACTCCAGCGCTGGGCCCCCCTTCGGGGCGCGGCCCAATTGGCAGCAATCGGTCCAATTGGCTTAAGGCCAGCCCTGCGTTCCTTCTTTCTCAGAGTTACTACCTGTCCTGCTGAGTTACTCCAGCTTTTTGTGTCTATCTTCGGTTTAAACCAGCATCTGCTGTTCCACTGAAAGGTCATTGTTCTGGGGAGACTTCACTCGTTGTAGCACAGCGTCTGGAGAGAGCAGTTTTCCCTCTGTTTTCTTTCCACCAATACTGCCTGCCCGATGAGTATTTCTGGCACACGCTGTTTTATTCAGGGCCTTCCAACGATTGTCTTTGTTTTGGTCTTCAACAAATATTTTAGTTAACAGATTCATGAATGTTTTCTGACATGAAAGTTGTCCTTTTGCCGATCGAATGAGAGTTTAGTAACAAATCATGTTCATATCTAAATGGAGTCGAGGGAGGATGTATAAGGACAGGTGGTACATAGAAACATAGAAATTAGGTGCAGGAGTAGGCCATTCGGCCCTTCGAGCCTGCACCGCCATTCAATATGATCATGGCTGATCATCCAACTCAGTATCCCGTACCTGCCTTCTCTCCATACCCTCTGATCTCCTTAGCCACAAGGGCCACATCTAACTCCCTCTTAAATATAGCCAATGAACTGGCCTTGACTACCCTCTGTGGCAGAGAGTTCCAGAGATTCACCACTCTCTGTGTGAAAAAAGTTCTTCTCATCTCGGTTTTAAAGGATTTCCCCCTTATCCTTAAGCTGTGACCCCTTGTCCTGGACTTCCCCAACATCGGGAGCAATCTTCCTGCATCTAGCCTGTCCAACCCCTTAAGAATTTTATAAGTTTCTATAAGATCCCCTCTCAATCTCCTAAATTCTAGAGAGTATAAACCAAGTCTATCCAGTCTTTCTTCATAAGGCAGTCCTGACATCCCAGGAATCAGTCTGGAGAACCTTCTCTGCACTCCCTCTATGGCAATAATGTCCTTCCTCAGATTTGGTGACCAAAACTGTACGCAATACTCCAGGTGTGGTCTCACCAAGACCCTGTACAACTGCAGTAGAACCTCCCTGCTCCTATACTCAAATCATTTTGCTATGAAAGCTAACATACCATTCGCTTTCTTCACTGCCTGCTGCACCTGCATGCCTACTTTCAATGACTGGTGTACCATGACACCCAGGTCTCGCTGCATCGCCCCTTTTCCTAGTCGGCCACCATTTAGATAATAGTCTGCTTTCCTGTTTTTGCCACCAAAATGGATAACCTCACATTTATCCACATTATACTGCATCTGCCAAACATTTGCCCACTCACCCAGCCTATCCAAGTCACCTTGCAGTCTCCTAGCATCCTCCTCACAGCTAACACTGCCCCCCAGCTTAGTGTCATCCGCAAACTTGGAGATATTGCCTTCAATTCCCTCATCCAGATCATTAGTATATATTGTAAATAGCTGGGGTCCCAGCACTGAGCCTTGCGGTACCCCACTAGTCACTGCCTGCCATTGTGAAAAGGACCCGTTTACTCCTACTCTTTGCTTCCTGTTTGCCTGCCAGTTCTCTATCCACATCAATACTGAACCCCCAATGCCGTGTGTTTTAAGTTTGTATATTAATCTCTTATGTGGGACCTTGTCGAAAGCCTTCTGGAAGTCCAGATACACCACATCCACTGGTTCTCCCCTATCCACGCTACTAGTTACATCCTCGAAAAATTCTATATGATTCGTCAGACATGATTTACCTTTTGTAAATCCATGCTGACTTTGTCCAATGATTTCACCACTTTCCAAATGTGCTGCTATCCCATCTTTAATAACTGACTCTAGCAGTTTCCCCACTACCGATGTTAGACTAACTGGTCTGTAATTCCCCGTTTTCTCTCTCCCTCCCTTCTTAAAAAGTGGGGTTACGTTTGCTACCCGCCAATCCTCAGGAACTACTCCAGAATCTAAAGAGTTTTGAAAGATTATTACTAATGCATCCACTATTTCTGGAGCAACTTCCTTAAGTACTCTGGGATGCAGCCTATCTGGCCCTGGGGATTTATCGGCCTTTAATCCATTCAATTTAACCAACACCACTTCCCAGCTAACCTGGATTTCACTCAATTCCTCCAACTCCTTTGACCCGCGTTCCCCTGCTATTTCCGGCAGATTATTTATGTCTTCTTTAGTGAAGACGGAACCAAAGTAGTTATTCAATTGGTCCGCCATATCCTTGTTCCCCATGATCAACTCACCTGTTTCTGACTGCAAGGGACCTACATTTGTTTTAACTAATCTCTTTCTTTTCACATATCTATAAAAACTTTTGCAGTCAGTTTTTATGTTCCCTGCCAGTTTTCTTTCATAATCTATTTTTCCTTTCCTAATTAAGCCCTTTGTCCTCCTCTGCTGGTCTCTGAATTTCTCCCAGTCCTCCGGTATGCTGCTTTTTCTGGCTAATTTGTACGCATCATCCTTCGCTTTGATATTATCCCTGATTTCCCTTGTTATCCACGGATGTACTACCTTCCCTGATTTGTTCTTTTGCCAAACTGGGATGAACAATTTTTGTAGTTCATCCATGCAGTCTTTAAATGTCTTCCATTGCATATCCACCGTCAACCCTTTTAGAATTAATTGCCAGTCGATCTTGGCCAATTCACATCTCATACCCTCAAAGTTACCTTTCTTTAAGTTCAGAACCATTGTTTCTGAATTAACAATGTCACTCTCCATCCTAATGAAGAACTCAACCATATTATGGTACTCTTGCCCAAGGGGGCACGTACAACAAGACTGCAAACTAACCCTTCCTCATTACTCAATACCCAGTCTAAAATAGCCTGCTCTCTCGTTGGTTCCTCTACATGTTGATTTAGATAACTATCCCGCATACATTCCAAGAAATCCTCTTCCTCAGCACCCCTGCCAATTTGATTCACCCAATCTATATGTAGATTGAAGTCACCCGTTATAACGGTTTTGCCTTTGTCGCACGCATTTCTAATTTCCTGTTTGATACCATCTCCAACTTCACTACTACTGTTAGGTGGCCTATACACAACACCCAGCAGCGTTTTCTGCCCCTTAGTATTTCGCAACTCTACCCATACCGATTCCACATCCTCCAAACTAATGTCCTTCCTTTCCATTGCGTTAATCTCCTCTCTAATCAGCAACGCTACCCCACCTCCTTTTCCTTTCTCTCTATCCCTCCTGAATATTGAATATCCCTGGATGTTCAGCTCCCAGCCTTGGTCACCCTGGAGCCATGTCTCCGTGATCCCAACTATATCATAGTCATTAATAGCTATCTGCACATTCAACTCATCCACCTTATTACGAATGCTCCTTGCATTGAGACACAAAGCCTTCAGGCTTGTTTTTACAACACACTTACCCCTTATACAATTATGTTGAAAAGTGGCCCTTTTTGATTTTTGCCCTGGTTTTGTCTGCCTGCCACTTTTACTTTTCACCTTGCTACCTATTGCTTCTACCCTCATTTTACACCCCTCTGTCTCTACGCTCACACATTTAAGAAACCCTTTCCCTTTAACTCCATCCTCCACTATCCCATTCGACACCCCACCCCCCTTATTCAGTTTAAAACCACCCGTGTAGCAGTGGCAAACCTGCCTGCCAGAATGCTGGTCCCACACCTGTTAAGATGCAATCCGTCCCTTTTGTACAGTTCCCCCTTACCCCAAAACAGATCCCAGTGATCTAAGAATCTAAATCCCTGCCCCGTGCACCAGTTCCTCAGCCACACGTTCAAGTCCCGTATCTCCCTGTTCCTGCTCTCGCCAGCACGAGGAACTGGAAGCAAACCGGAGATAACAACCCTGGAGGTCCTGCTTTTCAGCATTTTTCCGAGCTCTCTAAAGTCACGCTGCAGAATATTCATCCCCTTCTTTCCGACATCGTTTGTGCCGACATGCACTACCACTTCCGGATGTTCACCTTCGCCCTTGAGGATTTTCTGCACTCTGTCCGTGACATCCTGGATCCTGGCACCAGGAAGGCAGCACACCATCCTCGCATCCCGTCTGTTGCCGCAGAAACCCCTGTCCGTACCTCTCACAATGGAGTCTCCCACTACAATGGCGTTGCCTGCCTTAGGCCTTTTTGGTTTTGGCTCAACAGCCCTATTCGCATCACAAGCCAGTCCGCCGCCCAGTGTAAACACCTCTTCTGTCCCGACAGCTTCTAAGTGGGTGAACCTGTTCACAAGAGGTACAACACCCGGGGACGTTGGCATTCCATGCTTCCCTCCCGTTCTCACTGTCTCCCACCTTCTCTCTTCCAGTACCTTGGGTGTAACAATCGTATTGTAGGACTTGTCGAGGAACGACTCCGTTTCTCGGACGAACCGGAGGTCATCCACTTGCTTCTCAAGTTCCCCAACACGGCCCTTCAGGAGCTCTACCTGGATGCAGTTCTCGCATTTGTAGCAGCCAGAGGCACCAGCGGTGTCCTTGACCTCCCACATACTGCAAGCATCGCACTGAATCAGCTTGCCTGACATCTCCTTCTTTCGTCTCTACCTCTCAAGCGTATTGCGTGGTCTCCTCTCCTCAGCGCCGAAGACTCTCGAGCCAAAGACTCACACTTTTCTCACAGGGCACTTCCTCACAAGGCCGCTCACTCACTGCCGCTCGCTAAGAGCAGTCTTGCTTAAATTGACTGATAAATTGCCTGATTTACCAATTTACAAACCAAATTCCTCAGTTTTCAACTGTTTTCCCTGCACTGACTCACTTCTCTCCTCCCACTTGGGCTAGAGCCAATCAGTCGTATCTCTTGCTAAGCTCCTGCTGCTGTTGCTCCCAAATCTACAGCAGTTCTGAGTAAAGTCTGCCTGTCGTTGGCCTCTACTTTAACTGTTTTTACCCCTCTGACTCACTTCTCTCCTCCCACTTGGGCTAGAGCCAATCAGTCACAGGAGCAGAATTCGCCCATTCAGCCCATCGAGTCTACTCCGCCATTCAATCATGGCTGATCCATCTCTCCCTCTTAACCCCATTCTCCTGCCTTCTCCCCATAACCTCTGACACCCATACTAATCAAGAATCTGCCTATCTCTGCCTTAAATATATCCATTGCCTTGGCCTCCACAGCCTTCTGTGGCAATGAATTCCGCAGATTCACCACCCTCTGACTAAATCGATGGGCACCTTGGGCGCTGTACATTCCACCCTGAATCCCTGTTTGATTCCTGAATCCATGTGTCGTTGCAGCTCTGTCCGACACACTCATCGTGGAGACTGTGGGCAGTCTGGAAGTTGGCCAGAGAGGCTCTGTGAGATGTACGGTCCCCAAAGTCTACCCTGCTCAAGTGGAGGTGGAGTGGCTGAAAGGAACAACGTTGCTGAAGACCGACAGCTTCCGTGCCTACACGGAGGTAGAAACGGCGATGAACTTCACCTACGAACTGACGGCCGAATTGCGAGACTCAGGACAAGAGCTGACATGCCGAGTGGAATTACTCACGGAGAACCAACCACGCAAGGCCGAGGGGACGCTAACGTTACAGGTTCACTGTAAGTATGGAGACAGAGATATAACATTGAGAACGGAATCACAGTCATAGACATAGTCTGGACAATGGTTTAAGTCGCCCGCCTTTAATGTAGTGAATTATCCCATCTCCTTCTACAGATGCTCCCACATGGATTGACATTACTGCAGAGCCCTCTGCCACAGTGAGAGAGGGTCAGGATGTTCGGCTAACCTGTGCTGCAGACAGCAGCCCCGCTGCCACGATTGTGTGGAGCAAGTTATCCTCCGGCAACTGGTCAGTCGTGGCCGAGGATCGAGCGATTCTGCACCTGTCACCGGCCCTGTTCGGGGACACGGGAATGTACCGCTGTGAAGCCGGCAATAAACTGGGGACAAGCACCAAGGAGGTGGAATTCCACGTTCAAGGTGCGTGGGTTTCACTATTGAAATTTTACTATCACTGTTATAGGAAAGACGTGGTCAAGCTGGAAAGGGTTGAGAGAAGATTTACCAGGATGTCGCCAGGGCTAAAGGGTCTGAGCTATAGGGTGATTTCACTAAAGGTCACTGGAGTGTAGATCCGCACCCACGTGACCGAAAATTTTAACTGGAGTACATGCGTCACTTCCGGTACATGTTAGTGAATGGGAAAACACGCACTTTCACACCCGTTAAAAACATCGAAAACGGCCAGTTTTTGAGCAGCAATTTACTGTGCCAGTCGGGGTGACCGTGAGGAACAGCTACCTAAATTTACAGTCCAAAAAAAAGATAGAAACTAAGGTAAATTCAAGAGGGAGCTGAAGGGGTCCAAACGGCGGAAGTTGATAGCGGACATTTGCCGTGGAGATTTAAAGATTGAAAATATCGGGAATTATCGCGTTTGCTCGCTGCATTTCATCAAAAGTAAGGCATTATTGACGTTTTATCTTTATTCATTCGTTAGATGAAAAGTATTAAAAGTTAAAAATCCGTCAGTAAAATTGTAAAATCGCCCATGGTTCTCGGATGGGTTTTAACATGCAAAATGAAAATGCTTCTGAAGCTCCATTTACCATTTAAATAATCGTAAACTATCAATGCGTTTTGAAATAAATTTTACTGAGATGCAAGCTGTCAGCTGTTAGTTGGACAAAAGCAGGACATTTTATTATTTGCCAAAAAATATTTCTCAATGTTTCTTGTTTAAAGCCTGCACAATCACCCAAACTACTTATTTATTTATTTATCACCTAATAACAGACAAGCCTGCAGCATGGAATGATGTCAACAATCCTGATTGGGCACCCACTGTGAGCAGGATAGACAATGTGCACAAGAACGCCATGCACGTGCAACAAGAAGAGAGTATTAAAGCAGATTTGGTTGCAGCTCAAGCATCTATAGCTCTGCAAGTTGATGGCGTTCTTGTGCACATTGTCTATCCTGCTCACAGTGGGATGTAATATAAATATAGTTTAGTTTTAGTTAAGTTTAGAGATACAGCGTGGAAACAGGCCCTTCGGCCCACTACACCAACCAACGATCACCTATACACTAGTTCTATCCTACACACTAAGGACAATTTACAGAAACTAATTAAGCTACAAAACTTGCACGTCTTTGGAGTGTGGGAGGGAACTGAAGCACCCAGAGGAAACCAACACAGAAATCAGGGAGAATGTACAAACTCCATACAGACAGCACCCGTAGTCAGGATTGAACCTGGGTCTCAGGTGTCAGGCAGTAACTCTACCGCTGTGCCACTGTGCCACCCAAAACTATGAATTATTCCTGCTGTGTGCAACAACAAGCCTGGAACATTGCTTATATCTTTGGCCCCTTTTCTTTTTGTTTTATTCTATCCATAACTTCTCTTGGCAGCCACGGTTGCCTCCTACTCCCCTTAGAATCTTTCTTCCTTTTTGGAATGAAATGATCCTGCGTCTTCCGGATTATGCCCAGAAATTCCTGCCATTGCTGTTCCACTGTCATTCCTGCTAGGATCCCTTTCCAGTCTACTTTGGCCAGCTCCCGTCTCATGCCTTCATAGTCCCCTTTGTTCAACTGCATCACTGCCACTTCCGATTTAACATTCTCCTTCTCAAATTTCAGATTAAAACTAATCATATTATGATCACTACCTCCAAGCGGTTCCTTTTCCTCGAGTTCTCTTATCATAGCTGGTTCATTGGACAACACTAAATCCCGAATTGCCTTTTCTCTGGTCGGCTCCATTACAAGCTGCTCGAAGAATCCATCTCGGAGGCATTCTACAAACTCTCTTTCTTGGGGTCCTGAACCAACCTGCTTTTCCCAGTCTACCTGCATATTGAAATCCCTCATCACCACAGTGGCATTACCTTTGTTACATGCCAGTTTTAACTCCTGCTGCAACTTACACCCTACATCCGGGCTACTATTTGGGGGTCTGTAAATAACACCAATTAGTGTCTTCTTGCCTTTCCAATTCCTCAACTCAATCCAGAGTGACTGAAGAAGGGTTTCGGCCCGAAACGTCGCCTATTTCCTTCGCTCCATAGATGCTGCTGCACCCGCTGAGTTCCCCCAGCAATTTTGTGTACCCCAGAGTGACTCTACCTCGTCAGTCCCTATGTCTTCCCTCGCAAGAGACTGAATTCCCTCCTTCACCAGCAGAGCTACCCCCCCTTCTCTGCCCACCTGCCTGTCCTTTCTATAGGATGTATAACCCTGAATATTAAGTTCCCAGGCTGATCCTCCTGCAGCCACGTCTCAGTAATCCCCATAATGTCATATCTACCAACTTCTAACTGAGCCTCAAGCTCATCTACTTTACTTCTTATACTTCGCGCATTCATATACAATATTTTTAATTCCTTACGCATCTCACCTTTCACATCGATCCCTATTACACTTGGCCATACTCTCCTATCCCTTTGTGAGCTTTCTTTCCCGTTAATTCTGGGGTCATTAACCATCCCTTTACTCTCTTTCTCTTTAACTCCATCCTCGACTGTCCCATTTGTGTCTACCCTATTACTAATCTCTCTACTTCCTGTACTCCATCTCATCATTGTTTGAGTTTCGATCCACTATGGTGGTATCATCGACAAACGTGTAAATTGAATTAGAGCAGAATTTAGGAAGCAAAAGTATGTAACCTTATGATGAGAGTATTTGAGTACAGGCATAAGGATGTCTTTCTGCAATTATAAAGATCCTTAGGAAGACTACACGTGGGGCATTATGTTCAGTTTTGTTCTCTGTAACCAAAAGACATGTTCTTGTATAAAGGGAGTGCAAAAAAAAAATCAGCGGACTGCTTCCAGGAATGGTAAGTTTTCATTGGGAGGAGATATTGAATAGACTGGACCCGTTTTTCTCTCTAGATTAGAATGAGAGGATGCAGGGAGGATGTTTTCCCTTTCAGGAATTTGAACCAGAACAACATTAGATAATTTAGGACTCAGATGAGGAGTAATATTCAGATATTCAGGGAAGGAAGGGATTTATGAATAGTCAGAGAAAATGAGATGGAGTTCGAAGATAGGCTATGATCTTGATGATTAGCAGAGCAAGCTCGAGTGGACAAATGACCCACTCCTAAAATATTTCCTTTGATCCTCAAGCAGAGAAATGTACAGTGATGCAGTTTGGTGGGCAGGACAATGTGGAATAAAGCATACTGTCCCAAAAGGGGAGCATGAGCTGAGGTACTTGGGGTATGATCTGACATATGAGGTGCTCTGGTAGAGACCCGCTTTATAACCCCCCACCCTGTGCTACATTCTATACGTGTCCTTCTATAGTCTCGTTGAAACATAACACGGGAGGAAACTGATGTGGGCACAGGTCAGTGAAGATGGTTGAAAGTGGAAAATAAATGGACCCATTGGTCTTGGCGTCAAAAAGGAGGTGAAAAAGAATGAAGGCGATTGGCAAATAATTAATAGTGACATGAGAGAAACGAAACACATTCCGTGTTTGCATTCCAAGAAAGCTGGAAACATTAATGGAAGGATTTGCAGGACCATGGGGAGAGGAGCAAGTGGGATCCAAATGGATGGCCCTTAGTTTGTGCTGGCACGAATCCAATGGGCCGAGTGGCTCTCGTTCGTGCGTAAAATGCATTTAACAAAAAAATGTGATTCTGCGCTTCCATAAGTAGCAATGTTACAAAATTTTGAGATTTAAAAAATCAAGTCTGTAATTTAGCCCATCAGATAAAGCATAAAAATAAGTTTAATTTGACACCTAATTCACTTTCATATCTCAAGTATTTAAAAAGTTATGGCCATTTTCATACTGGGAAATGAGCATCTTGTTCCCTATTGATTTGCTATGGACATAACAAAAAAGCTGTGATCGTGAACAGTCAAAAGCCCATAACTTTCTTAAAAATTAAGAGAACTGAATGAAATTTTCAGTTATCATAGATTGAAGCATTCTGAAACAAATATAAAATAATCTTACTTGGATGACCTGAAATTAAAGCATATAATTAGTTAGTTACCTAATTGTAGCTAATTTCAGACTTCAATTACTAGATCTAAACATCTATCCATTTCTTAATAAATGATTAACATTTTTAAATAGCCTAAATGTCCAAATAATATTCACAAATAATTCACAATAAAACATGATTTTTAAATCTCATTTACATTAATTTATAGGCCAAATGGAAGGAATTTAGTGTTTAATTGCTGTAAATAAATGCCCATTTAAATCAGCTTTCCAGTGGGTCCCTGTGGAACGCGCTGGTTTAGAACGTTCACATTGCGGTAGATTTGTGCCCCAAATGCCGAGAAAAATACTGCGGGATACAATGGGCCCAAAATGAGCTACTCGCAATATTAAACTTTGTATAAAGGGATCTTTAGAAGCCCTTTTTAATGTAAAAATATACAACCTAACTTCAGTTGTTTGCTTTATGAGACCCTGCGGTTGCTGGCGGTCGCGGGTTTAGAGATTGATTTTTAAACTACTATAACTATTATTCAAGGCCTTTAAACCTAATAATAGCTTTTGCGACGGGGTCTTCCAGCGATTTTTCGTTAATAATTAACTAGGCTGAACATTTTCGATTGGAACAGCTTAGAGAAAATCGCGTTTTAAACCCGCCCCCTCTAAACGGCGCCAAAATCGCGCACACCCTCAGCAGCAGATCTTCAACGACGCTTCAGGTAGGCTTTGCAACATACCTACTTTGTGGTAAATTCCCTTCAGCAGGGAAAGACCAGGAGCCAGTGAACGGTGCGTGGTGGGGATTGCTCCCCTGACGCCAAGGGAAGTCCCCTGCTCTTCCAGACGGGGTTATAAAGCGGGGCGGCGGAGCCCAGGCTCACAGCTCCAGAGCCTGACGCCCCTTGCAGAAGTGAAGCCAACCTCGGCTTGTGTGTGTGTGTGTGTCCGAGTGCAGCTGAACCATGGCGGGAGGGAGATGTGACCCAGCCGCTACAATTACTCTTGCATTGATGCTCGCCACAGGTTTCTCATTTATTTTACACCACTAATAATCTGCATTTTCTTCGGATTCGTTTCGTGTTAAATCTCAGGCACCAAAGTATCAATTTTGGTATCTGTTTGTTTAAAGAAATAAAGAGGTGAATATTTAAAGCGTTAAACTTGTAAGCTTTAAAAAATAATATTACTTGTGTGTTGTTTCAAAACTGCAGGATCCGCCTTCAATTTGGAATTAAACCCGTCTAGAAACGTGTGGGCTCGTATCGGGGACTCGCTGGAGTTGAACTGTGTGGCGAAGAGCTGCTCGTCTCCGACCTTCACGTGGAGAATCGGCACCGATAACCCCCTGGGCGGAACAATCACAACTCGGGGCTCGGTGTCCACATTCACCATCTCCGCGGTTACCCCGCAGAACCAACACAAGTACACTTGTTCCGCAAAATGCGGCGCAGAAGAAAAACGAAAATATGCCAACATCAATATATTCTGTGAGTATTAACCCATCTCCCGACTGTAAACTTGTTGCAACTTTGTCCGGCCAGATAAAAGTTAAAAAAAACCACTGGAAACACAACTATTGGTGCAGCCTCCACGAAGAGAGAAACAGAATCTCGACCCGAAACCTCACCCGTTCCTCCATGGCCGGCCTTAGGAGGTGCGGGGCCCAATTGGGAACACTTTTGGTGAGTCCCAGGATCCCAGCCAAGGTCTGTAGAATCATAGAAATACAAATAAAGTCTATTATAGACTTTATATCTCTATGGTAGAATGGAAAGTAATCAAAATGTGCGCTTAAAATGTGCCTGCGAGTTAATGGACCAAACAGATCTAAGCTACATTTTAATATAAAATTGCATACATGTAAGCGCTACCCCGGGACCGTGATGGAACGACCCCCTCCCCTTCTCCATTCCCCCTCACACCCCCTCCCCATCTACCCCTTTCTTCCCCCTCCACCCCTCTACTTTCTCTCCACCGCTCTCTCCCCCCTCCACCCGGGGTAGATCTACCCGAACCGAGAGTAGATTTCTCCAAAGATCCTAGAGCGGAGCTTTGGATGACTCCAGCGCTGGGCCCCCCTTCGGGGCGCGGCCCAATTGGCAGCAATCGTCCCTTTTTTCTCAGAGATACTACCTGGCCTGCTGAGTTACTCCAGCTTTTTGTGTCTATCTTCGGTTTAAACCAGCATCTGCTGTTCCACTGAAAGGTCATTGTTCTGGGGAGATTTCACTCGTTGTAGCACAGCGTCTGGAGAGAGCAGTTTTCCCTCTGTTTTCTTTCCACCAATACTGCCTGCCCGATGAGTATTTCTGGAACACGCTGTTTTATTCAGGGCCTTCCAACGATTGTCTTTGTTTTGGTCTTCAACAAATATTTTAGTTAACAGATTCATGAATGTTTTCTGACATGAAAGTTGTCCTTTTGCCGATTGAATGAGAGTTTAGTAACAAATCATAAGTGATAGGAGCAGAATTCGCCCATTCGGCCCATCGAGTCTACTCCGCCATTCAATCATGGCTGATCCATCTCTCCCTCTTAACCCCATTCTCCTGCCTTCTCCCCATAACCTCTGACACCCGTACTAATCAAGAATCTGCCTATCTCTGCCTTAAATATATCCATTGCCTTGGCCTCCACAGCCTTCTGTGGCAATGAATTCCGCAGATTCACCACCCTCTGACTAAATCGATGGGCACCTTGGGCGCTGTACATTCCACCCTGAATCCCTGTTTGATTCCTGAATCCATGTGTCGTTGCAGCTCTGTCCGACACACTCATCGTGGAGACTGTGGGCAGCCTAGAAGTTGGCCAGAGAGGCTCTGTGAGATGTACGGTCCCCAAAGTCTACCCTGCTCTAGTGGAGGTGGAGTGGCTGAAAGGAACAACGTT
Source organism: Amblyraja radiata (assembly GCF_010909765.2). Taxonomy (NCBI): domain Eukaryota; kingdom Metazoa; phylum Chordata; class Chondrichthyes; order Rajiformes; family Rajidae; genus Amblyraja; species Amblyraja radiata. Next base: position 7,162,594 of record NC_045965.1, on the reverse strand, counting down.
GCTGAAGACCGACAGCTTCCGTGCCTACACGGAGGTAGAAACGGCGATGAACTTCACCTACGAACTGACGGCCGAATTGCGAGACTCAGGACAAGAGCTGACATGCCGAGTGCAATTACTCACGGAGAACCAACCACGCAAGGCCGAGGGGACGCTAACGTTACAGGTTCACTGTAAGTATGGAGACAGAGATATTACATTGAGAACGGAGTCGCAGTCATAGTCATAGTCTGGACAATGGTTTAAGTCGCCCGCCTTTAATGTAGTGAATTATCCCATCTCCTTCTACAGATGCTCCCACATGGATTGACATTACTGCAGAGCCCTCTGCCACAGTGAGAGAGGGTCAGGATGTTCGGCTAACCTGTGCTGCAGCCAGCAGCCCCGCTGCCACGATTGTGTGGAGCAAGTTATCCTCTGGCAACTGGTCAGTCGTGGCCGAGGACCGAGCGATTCTGCACCTGTCACCGGCCCTTTTCGGGGACACGGGAATGTACCGCTGTGAAGCCGGCAATAAACTGGGGACAAGCACCAAGGAGGTGGAATTCTACATTCAAGGTGCGTGGGTTTCAATTGTAATTTTACTATCACTGTTATAGGAAAGACGTGGTCAAGCTGGAAAGGGTTGAGAGAAGATTTACCAGGATGTCGCCAGGGCTAGAGGGTCTGAGCTATAGGGAGAGGTTGGGCAGGCTGGGACTCTATTCCTTGGAGCGCATATGAGGGGTGATCTTATAGAGGTGTATAAATCATGAGAGGAATAGATTGGGTGGATGCATCAATGGGTGCATTGATGACCAGACATAGATTTATGGTGAAGGGGAAAAGATTTAGTAGGAATCTGAGGGGTAACTTTTTCACACAAAAGGTGGTGGGTGTATGGAACAAGCTGCTAGAGGAGGTAGTTGAGGCTGGGATGATCCCAACATTTAAGGAACAGTAAAGGGACTGTCGCACTGCGGCGACCTAATCTGGGAGTTTAGAAGAGTTTTTTTTTTTGTTTTTTTTTTCGCTATTTGGTAAGTTTATTTTATTTAAATTTATTTTATTAGAAGTACAGTAAATTACAGTAATACACATCACATATATCTTATTACATTTGTTGTACCACTTTGTTTTTCGAGCTTTAAAAAAGGTAGAAATAAAAGAAGTAAGGAAAGTGAGCAAGAGTCGTGAAGGTGAAGGAAAGTGTTGGGAAAAGAAAGCCCCTTAGGGAAGAAGTTAGAGAAGGAAGTAAAGAAAGGAAATAGACCCTAGAAAGAAAAGAAAAAAAAAGGAGAAACAATCGCTCTATTATAACACAAAACTCCGCAAAAAAGGATATTCCAACCGTGTTTTTTGTTTTTGTGTTTTTTTTACCCCCCGTTACCAGATCCTGGTACCATTCATTTTTAAAATTACTATTGCACCTTATGCTTGTAATAGTTCCATAAATACAGACCACGTCTTTTGGAAGTGATCTGCTTTGCCTGCTAGGAGGAGTCTCATCTCTTCTAGGTGTAATGTTTCGAACATGTGTGAAACCCACATTTTTATTGTTGATATTGGAGCATTTTTCCAAAATTTGAGTATAAGCTTTTTTCCCATTATTAGCCCGTAATTAAGTAAGTTATTTTGAAACACGTTTAGTTCGGGGTTACCTTCCGATATTCCAAAAATGATCCATTCTGCTTTTGGTATGAGTTTTATTTTAATTAATTTTGTGAAGATTTCAAATATTTCGTTCCAGAATTTTTGGATTTTTATACAAAAAACAAAAGAGTGCGCTATGGTAGCTTCTTGTGACTGACATTTATCACAAATGGGTGAGACATTGGTGAAAAAGGTTATTTATTTTAGTTTTTGAATAATATAGTCTATGTAATGTTTTGTATTGAATTGGAGTATGTCGTACGCTGATCGAGCATTGATGCACATATAGTAAGTGTTTATCCCAGCTCTCTTTTGAAATTTTTATATCTAGTTACCATATAACCATATAACAATTACAGCACGGGAACAGGCCATCTCGGCCCTACAAGTCCGTGCCGAACAATTATTTTCCCTTAGTCCCACCTGCCTGCACTCATACCATAACCCTCCATTCCCTTCTCATCCATATGCCTATCCAATTTATTTTTAAATGGTACCAACGAACCTGCCTCCACCACTTCCACTGGAAGCTAATTCCACACCGCTACCACTCTCTGAGTAAAGAAGTTCCCCCTCATGTTACCCCTAAACTTCTGTCCCTTAATTCTGAAGTCATGTCCTCTTGTTTGAATCTTCCCTATTCTTAAAGGGAAAAGCTTATCCACGTCAACTCTGTCTATCCCTCTCATCATTTTAAAGACCTCAAGTCCCCCCTTAACCTTCTGCGCTCCAGAGAATAAAGACCTAACTTATTCAACCTTTCTCTTTAACTTAGTTGTTGAAACCAAGGCAACATTCTAGTAAATCTCCTCTGTACTCTCTCTATTTTGTTGACATCCTTCCTATAATTGGGCGACCAAAATTGTACACCATACTCCAGATTTGGTCTCACCAATGCCTTGTACAATTTTAACATTACATCCCAGCTTCTATACTCAATGCTCTGATTTATAAAGGCTAGCATACCAAAAGCTTTCTTTACCACCCTGTCTATATGAGATTCCACCTTCAAGGAACTATGCACGGTTATTCCCAGATCCCTCTGTTCAACTGCATTCTTCAATTCCTTACCATTTACCATGTACATCCTATTTTGATTTGTCCTGCCAAGGTGTAGCACCTCACATTTATCAGCAATAAACTCCATCTGCCATCTTTCAGCCCATTCTTCCAAATGGCCTAAATCACTCTGTGGACTTTGGAAATCCTCTTCATTATCCACAATCCTCTTCATTATCCATTATCTTGGTATCATCTGCATATTTACTAATCCAATTTACCACACCTTCATCCAGATCATTGATGTACATGACAAACAACAAAGGACCCAACACAGATCCCTGAGGCACCCCACTAGTCACCTGCCTCCAACCCGACAAACAGCCATCCACCATTACCCTCTGGCGTCTCCCATTCAGCCACTGTTGAATCCATCTTGCTACTCCTGCATTTTAACCCAACAGTTGAACCTTCTTAACCAACCTTCCATGAGGAACCTTGTCAAAGGCTTTACTAAAGTTCATATAGACAACATCCACTGCTTTACCCTCGTCAATTTCCCTAGTAACCTCTTCAAAAAATTCAAGAAGATTAGTCAAACATGACCTTCCAGGCACAAATCCATGTTGACTGTTCCTAATCAGACCCTGTTTATCCAGATGCTTATATATATTATCTCTAAGTATCTTTTCCATTAATTTGTCCACCACTGAAGTCAAACTAACAGGTCTATAATTGCTAGGTTTACTCTTAGAACCCTTTTTAAACAATGGAACAACATGCGCAGTACGCCAATCCTCGGGGACTATTCCCGTTTCTAATGACATTTGAAATATTTCTGTCATAGCCCCGGCTATTTCTACACTAACTTCCCTCAATGTCCTAGGGAATATCCTGTCAGGACCTGGAGACTTATCCACTTTTATATTTTTCAAAAGTGTCAGTACTTCTTTTACTTTGAAACTCATAGTATCCATAGCTACTCTATTCGTTTCCCTTACCTCACATAATTCAATATCCTTCTCCTTGGTGAATACCGAAGAAAATAAATTGTTCAATATCTCCCCCATCTCTTTTGGCTCTGCAGATAGCTGTCCACTCTGTCTCTCCAATGGACCAATTTTATCCCTCGTTATCCTTTTGCTATTAATATAGCTGTAGAAACCCTTTGGATTTACTTTCACCTTACTTGCCAAAGCAACCTCATATCTTCTTTTAGCTTTTCTAATTTCTTTCTTAAGATTCTTTTTACATTCCTTATACTCCTCAAGCACCTCATTTACTTCATGCTGCCTATAATTATTGTAGATCTCCCTCTTTTTCCGAACAAGATGCCCAATTTCCCTTGAAAACCAGGGCTCTTTCCACTTTTTACTGTTTCCTTTCAACCGAACAGGAACATAAAGATTCTGTACTCTTAAAATTTCCCCTTTAAATGTCCTCCATTTCTCTTCTACATCCTTCCCATAAAACAAAATGTCCCAGTTCACTCCTTTTAAATCATTTCGCATCTCATCAAAGTTAGCCTTTCTCCAATCAAAAATCTCAACACTAGGTCCAGTTCTGACCCTCTCCATAATTATATTGAAACTAATGGTATTGTGATCACTGGACCCGAAGTGCTCCCCAACGCATACCTCCGCCACCTGTCCCGTCTCATTTCCTAACAGGAGGTCCAGCACTGCCCCTCCTCTAGTAGGTACCCCTATGTATTGCTGCAAAAAACTATCCTGCACACATTTTACAAACTCCAAACCATCCAGCCCATTTACAGAATGTGTTTCCCAGTCTATGTGTGGAAAGTTGAAATCTCCCACAATCACTACCTTGTGCTTACTACTAATATCTGCTATCTCCTTACATATTTGCTCTTCCAATTCTCGATCCCTGTTACGACTCCCGAATGCAAGTACTTCAGAGCCACGTAACACAAGTCAAAAACCAGGTTCAGGTTCAAAAAACAGTTTTAATTATTCATTGGAACACAAAACTCAAACCTGATTTAAACAACCCAGTCAGGGATATGGATAAACCGACAAACAATTTAACAATGCTCCAGCCAGCCACGCCATGGGCCGTCGAACCGGAGATTCCAAAACCTGCCCAAAGAGATACAACCCTGAAACCAAAATACACGAAAACTCTAAGGTCAGCCCTTATCCGTCCCAATTCAATATCTGTTAACAAGGAATGGTGAAAATACACAAAGTTCTATGCCATGTGGTCAGGCTTCCTCGGCCCACACCAACAGTCTGCTCATCAGTCAGAGTCTACGACGAAGAGAAGAATCCTGGGAAGCTCTGGTATTTATACTTCAGATGAGTCACCCGTCACCTGACGCAGCTTGGCCAATCGGGTACAGGAGCCTTTAACCCCTCGATTCCAGACTCACAGCCACGAGGCCTGTGCTTGGGAGAGAAACAGAGAGGTAAGTACATAGCATTCACCAGGGGGGGGGAGCGCCTAACAATCCCCATTTGGCGGTCTATAATACAACCCTATAAGTGTTGCTACACCTTTCCCACTTCTCAGTTCCACCCAAATAGCCTCCCTAGATGAGCCCTCCAATCTATCCTGCCAAAGCACTGCTGTAATATCTTCCCAGACTAGCAATGCAACGCCTCCACCTCTTGCCCCTCCAATTCTATCACACCTGAAGCAACGAAATCCTGGAATATTTAGTTTCCAATCACAGCCCTCCTGCAACCATGTTTCACTGATCTCCACAACATCATACTTCCAGGTGTCTATCCAGACTCTAAGCTCATCCACCTTTCTTACAATGCTCCTAGCATTAAAATATGCACATTTAAGAAACCCCCCGCCTCTTATTCTGTTTATTTCCTTTCTCTTCTTTCTCCTCTTGTGTCCGAGTGCTTCCCTTTTCTGCTTCCTGCCTCCCATTCTGTCTACTAGCTTTCTCTATTTGAGTCCCTCGCCCCAACCATTCTAGTTTAAAGTCTCCCCAGTAGCCTTTGCAAATTTCCCCGCCAGGGTATTGGTCCCCCTCGGGTTCAAGTGCAACCCATCCTTTCTGTACAGGTCCCACCTTCCCCAAAAGAAGTCCCAATGATCCAGAAACTTGAATCCCTGCCCTCTGCACCAGTCTTTCAGCCACGCATTTATCCTCCACCTCGCTCCATTCCTACTCTCACTGTCGCGTAGTTCTTGTTCCCAGTCTCTTCTAATACCATCGGTTGTAGGTATTTCTATATTTAAAATAATGTTGTATAAGTATGATATTAGATTTGCTGATTCAGCCTTTGTCTTCATCCAATTGGCTTCATTCAATAAGTCTGCGGGCATGTTATGATAGTCTTTTGTGTATTTTTTCAGATAGTCACGGATTTGAAGATATTTAAAATATTGATTATTTTTCAAATTATATTTCAGTTGTAATTGTTGAAATTATAATAATTTTCCTAATTCATATTGTGTAAATGATTTATCTATAATTGAAGGTTTAAACGATGAATTATTGACTATTGGCATTAAAAAATATAGATTTCTTAATTTTAGATTCTGTTTTATTTGTTTCCAAGTTCTAATTGTGCTATGTATCATTGGATTTTTATTATAATTTTTGTTATTCAGATTCATTGGTGAGAGGAGAGTCGCTCCTGTATTACACGGAGAGCAGTCCTCTCTCTCCATTACAATCCAGTCCACCTGCTGGGCAGAGTTGTCCAGCAGGTGAATCATATTTTTAATATTTACTGCCCAATTATAGTACATGAAGTTAGGGAGCGCTAGACCACCCACATCTTTTGGTTTGCTAAGGTGTGCTCTTTGTATTATGTGGGATTTATAATCCCATATAAAATTTGTAATGTCTGAGGAGTTTTTTGAAAAACTTTTTTGGAAGATATATAGGTATTGATTGAAATAAATAGGATTTGTGGTAAAAAGATCATTTTTATAACATTTATTCGACCTATTAAAGACATCGGGAGCGTTTTCCAGAATTTGATTAGATTATTTAGTTTCTTAAGTAAGGGGCTATAATTGGCATTAAACATAGCGTGATAGATTTTAGTAATTTCAATTCCTAAATATTTGAATTTTTCTGTGGCTATTTTAAAGGGGAATTTCAAGAGTAGTGTTGAGTCTTTCGGTTTTATCGACATAATTTCACTTTTGTTCCAGTTTATTCTGTATCCTGAGAAAGATCCAAAGTCCTCAATTAGATTTGATATGTTTGGTATACTGATTTGGGGTTTTGTGATATACAGTAGTACATCGTCTGCGTATAAAGATATTTTGTTATTTGAATATTTTGTATTATAACCGTAAATATCCGGGTGTGTTCTGATTATTTCAGCTAGAGGTTCAATTACCAGAGCAAATAACAGCGGTGATAATGAACATCCTTGTCTATTGCCCCTTGATAATTGGAATTTCGTAGATAGTATATTATTAGTTCATATTCTAGCCGTGGGTTTGTTATATAATAATTTTATACATGCGATGAAGTTCTCTCCCATTTGAAATTTTTGCAATACTTTAATCATATAATCCCATTCTACTTGAGTTCTAGAAGAGTTTGCCCTCAACTCAAACGCGCAGCATGGTTGACACGTTGTCCTAGGAGGTCTTATGATGTCACTGGAACTCTCCTTCATGCTCGAGAGAAGTTCCCGCATACTCGCAGCCTCAGTTAGGTTGAGGAAAATGTCTCAGCATGTTGAAAAATTTTCCGCATGTAAAAATTGGTCGGCATGATTCTTTTGAACTCGTTGTGCAGTGGAGTGGGGTTGCTATGTATAGCAATGTTACAAAATTTTGAGATTTTAAAAATCAAGTCTGTAATTTATCCCATCAGATAAAGCATAAAAATAAGTTTAATTTGACACCTAATTCACTTTCATATCTCAAGTATTTAAAAAGTTATGGCCATTTTCATACTCGGAAATGAGCATCTTGTTCCCTATTGATTTTCTATGGACATAACAAAAAAGTTGTGATCGTGAACAGTCAAAAGTCCATAACTTTCTTAAAAATTAAGAGAACTGAATGAAATTTTCAGTTATCATAGATTGAAGCATTCTGAAACAAATATAAAATAATCTTACTTGGATGACCTGAAATTAAAGCATATAATTAGTTAGTTACCTAATTGTAGCTAATTTCAGACTTCAATTACTAGATCTAAACATCTATCCATTTCTTAATAAATGATTAACATTTTTAAATAGCCTAAATGTCCAAATAATATTCACAAATAATTCACAATAAAACATGATTTTTAAATCTCATTTACATTAATTTATAGGCCAAATGGAAGGAATTCAGTGTTCAATTGCTGTAAATAAATGCCCATTTAAATCAGCTTTCTAGTGGGTCCCTGTGGAACGCGCTGGTTTAGAACGTTCACATTGCGGTAGATTTGTGCCCCAAATGCCCAGAAAAATACTGCGCGATATAATGGGCCCAAAATGAGCTGCTCGCAATATTAAACTTTGTATAAAGGGATCTTTAGAAGCCCTTTTTAATGTAAAAATATACAGCATATCTTCTGTGGTTTGCTTTATGAGACCCTGCGGTTGCTGGCGGTCGCGGGTTTAGAGATTGATTTTTAAACTACTATAACTATTATTCAAGGCCTTTAAACCTAATAATAGCTTTTGCGACGGGGTCTTCCAGCGATTTTTCGTTAATAATTAACTAGGCTGAACATCTTCGATTTGAACAGCCTAGACAAAATCGCGTTTTAAACCCGCCCCCTCTAAACGGCGCCAAAATCGCGCACACCCGCAGCGGCAGATTTTCAAAGACGCTTCAGGTAGGCTTTGCAACATACCTACTATGTAGTTACAGGCAGTCGAGGGCAGCCGTAGGCAATTTCCTTCGCTGACCGGGCATTCTAATTGGCTTATTGGAGTTTTCAGGACCAAAAAAAACGACGGTAATGTTAAACTTTATAAGTTGTCTAGCTTCTTAAAAGTTTCTCCCCCCCCCCACCTCTCCCCACTTCTCTCCCCACTTCTCTCCCCCACTTCTCTCCCCCACTTCTCTCCCCACTTCTCTCCCCCACTTCTCTCCCCCACTTCTCTCCCCCACTTCTCTCCCCCACTTCTCTCCCCCACTTCTCTCCCCCACTTCTCTCCCCCACTTCTCTCCCCCACTTCTCTCCCCCACTTCTCTCCCCCACTTCTCTCCCCCACTTCTCTCCCCCACTTCTCTCCCCCACTTCTCTCCCCCACTTCTCTCCCCCCCCCCCCCCGCGCTCTCTAAAGGACTTACCGTACACTGTGCAGCCGTCTTTTATCTTCCTGTTCATCACGGGTGTGAATTTCAGACAGCGCTCCCCCGCTTTCCTGGCCCCCACCTTTGCGATGTGTTTATGTATGTGTGCGGTCAGTCGATCCAGCTCGCGGTTTTATCGTTGACGGTCGATCCAGCTCGAGGTTTTTCAGGCGAGTGCCCTCGAGCTTGAAGGTCGAGAACAGTCGCTGAAAGGTCGCGTCAGTGGGACAGCCCCTTTATTAGACAGGTGCATGGATAGGACAGATTTGGAGAGACATGGACTAGTGTAGCTGGGACATGATGGCAGTTTGGACTGAAGGGCCTGTTTCAACAATGTATCACTTTATGACTATGACTCTATGTTTCTTCGCACTGTTTTGGCTAAACTTTTACCAATTAATTAATTTCTCACGCCTCTGTTCTCAGGTAGCCCCAGGGACACCACTCTCTCCATCACCCCCTCCGATGTGAAGGAAGGAGACGGGGTCACATTCAGCTGCACAACCCAGCAGACCAACAGCACCAAACTCCAGGTTCAATGTTCAATATCGGATGGTGCCGCGATGGCAGCTTCGCCAACAGTCTGTCCTTTTGTCTTTTTTTTGTTATTTCTAGTGTGTTTTAAAAGTTTGTGTTAATGTTCTCTGGTTTGTTTTATGTGGGGAGTGGGGTCGGGGGAAATCACTTACATTGCTGGAGATGCGATTGTTTTCCGGGTCGTATCTCTGGTCGCTCTGCGGCCTAACATCGTGGAGCTGGAGCCGTGGACTTGCCATCGGAGCCGATCCCTTGCCTGGGATCGATACTCCAATCCACAGCCTGTGGACTTTAACATCAAGGGCTTGCAGCCTCGGGAGAGACCAAGTCGGGAAGCTCCAAAACCACACGATGTTCCACTAGCCCCGACCCGGGGTCCGATCGCCCGGCACGGGGAACTGACATCTCCCGACGTAGGAGCTTGATCGCCCCGACACGGAGGGCCCGCTGCCGGCTATGGGAGTCAAGATCGTCCCATCAACGGAAGGTTAAAGACCCCCGACCGTTGGAGATCAAAGAAGGGAAGAGATTGAACTTTTTTTTGCTTTCCATCACAGTGAGGAATGCACTGTGGTGGATGTTTATGCTAAAATGTATTTTGTATCTTTTGTTGCTTTTTATTAGTATAACTGTATGGCAAATCAAAATTCCTCGTATGTTACAATATATACTTGGCTCATAAAGTAAGTATGAATATATGAGTATGTGTGGAAATTAATGGGAAATATACAGGAACTGAATCATTATAAATTGCAATAATCTATGATTGTAACAATCATTAATAGACATCACGGGATGTATAGATCGGGTAGATGCACAGAGTCTCTTGCCCAGAGTTGGTGAATCAAGGACCAGAGAACAAAGGTTGAAGGTGAAGGGGAAAAGATTTAAGAGTAATCTGAGGGGTAACTTTTTCACACCAAGGGTGGTGGGTGTATGGAACAAGCTGCTAGAGGAGGCAGTTGAGGCAGGGACTATCCCAACATTTAAGAAACAGACAGGTTTGGAGGGACATGGAGCAAATGTGGGCAGGCGGGACATGATGGCTGGTGTGGACAAGTTGGGCCGAAGGGCCTGTTTCCACACTGTATCACTTTATGACTCTAAGACTCTATGTTTCTTTGCAAGAATTTGGCAAAACTTTTAGCCACTCATTAATTTTTCTGGTCTTGGGTAGGTTCAAGTTCAAGTCAAGTTCAAGTCAGTTTTATTCGTCACGTGCATATAAAGTGCAGTGAAATGAAATTTAAAAAATATATATTTTTATTAGAAGTAGACATATTATAAAGTATAGTTACATATTATAGTAAAAAGACTTTTCATATACATCAGTCATACATTATTAAAATTTTCAATTATCAATTACTTCTGCTTCTAGTGTTTTTATTTTTTATAGAAAAAGAGAGAAAGAGAGGGTTGAAAGTTACAAATTAAAAAAAACAGAAAAACAGAGGAGGTGGAATGGGTTACCTGTAATACGTCAATGGAGATAGGTTCGTAGATTATAAAGTATAGCTTTTCATCTGATCCTGAGTTCAAGTTTCACTTGGGTCCTCGTGCTGTGCCAATCTATCCCTTCAGATAGTTAATGAATGGAGCCCAGATTTTAACGAAAATATCTTGTTTGTCCATTAAGACAAGTTTAATTCTTTCTAAGTATAGGGTCTCCGACATTTCCGTAATCCACATTTTAATTGTGGGGGTTGTAGGGCCTTTCCAAAATTTTAATATTAATTTTTTCCCGATTATTATACTGTAGTTGAGGAAATTTCTTTGGTTTGTTGTGAGTGTTAAACTTTGTTCTGATATTCCAAGTATTATTAATTTTGTGGCTGGGTCCAGTTTTGTATTAATAACTTCTGAAGTTATTTCAAAAATATCAGTCCAGAAATGTTTAAGTTTTATACAGTTTGCAAACGTATGTGTTAAATTAGCCTCTAGATGTAGACATTTATCACAAATAGGAGAGATTTGTGGGAAGATTCTATTTAGTTTTATTTTAGTGTAGTGTAGTCTATGTAAGACCTTGAATTGTATTAAAGTATGTCTGGCATTTAATGAACATTGATGTATTTGTTGTAAACTTTCGTCCCACATATCTTTCGTTATAAGGTGACCTATTTCATTTTCCCATTTGTATCTATATGGTTCGGTCGGTGGTACCTCGTTGTTTAGTAGGGTGTTATAAATATAAGCTATTAGTTTTTCAGTATTAGGATACTTGTTCAAACATTCATCAAGAATTTCTGATTCCCTACTCCTGTAGACTTGTGTATTAGATTTAACATAATCTCTAATTTGTAGATATCTGAAGAAATTATTTGAGTGCAGTCCATAATTCTGTTGTAACTCTTGAAATGAAAGAAAAGTGCCTTTCCCATAAAGATGTCCAATATTTTTGATTCCATAATTTTTCCATTGTGTGAAACCTTTGTCCATAAAGGATGATTTGAATAAAGGATTATTTACAATGGGAAGGCATAGTGGTATATTATTCAATTTTAAATCGTTTTTTATTTGTTTCCAAATTCGTATTCCACTATGTATTATGGGGTTTTCTTTATAGGTTTTTTTGTGCAGTTTTGTGGGGGCAAATATGATCGGACCTATTTCAAAAGGTAGACAGTCTTCCTTTTCCATCATTAACCAATCTGGTTGTCGATCCATTTCTTCCAGCCAGAAATTCATGTTTTTAATATGGACTGCCCAAAAATAAAATAAGAAATTTGGCAAAGCCAAACCTCCATTTATCTTTGACTTACATAAATGTTTTTTACTTATTCTATGGTTCTTATAATCCCAGACAAAACTTGTAACAATGGAGTCGACTTTTTTGAAAAAAGTTTTTGGGATATATATCGGAATTAATGGAAGTAGGTACAGCAGTTGCGGTAAAAAAATCATTTTTATAGCATTAATTCTCCCAAGCATAGAAATGGGGAGTGTTTTCCAGTATTGAATATTCTTATGTAGTTTATTCAGTAAGGGTGGGAAATTTAGTTTAAATAAAGAGGTATATGTCTTAGTTAAATAGATTCCTAAGTATTTAAATTTATCTTTAACTATTTTAAAAGGGGATTGTTGTATTGTATGTAAATTGAATTTTGTTATTGGCATGATTTCACTTTTATTCCAATTAATTCTATATCCTGAAAACTGACCAAATTGAGTTATTAGATTTAATAAGTTTGGAATACTAGTTTCTAACTTTGTAATATATATTAGTACATCATCTGCATATAAGGAAATTTTATTCCTTGTGTCTCTAGTATTGTATCCATATATTCCTGGATGGTTTCTAATGCTTTCTGCTAGGGGTTCGATTGCAAGAGCAAATAATAGTGGGGATAGTGAACATCCTTGTCTACAGCCTCTAGAGAGATTAAATTTAGTTGATAACATTTTGTTTGTAAATATTCTGTCTGTTGGATTAGAATATAACAATTTAACCCATGTACAGTACTTCTCTCCTAGTTGAAACTTTTCCATCACAGAAAATAAATATGGCCATTCTACCTGGTCAAATGCTTTTTCAGCATCTAACGAAATAATTGCTAGATCTGCATTAGGAATTCTATTGGAGTATATAATATTAAATAATCTTCTCAGATTATAAAATGAATTTGCCAGCAGCGGTACAAAAAACCCCCACACATTACAAATTTAACATAAACATCCACCACAACATTCATCACAGTGGTGGAAGGCACAAAGTTTGGTCAGGCCTCCTCCATTTCCCCTGTGGTCGGGACCACAACCCTCCGTAGTCGCCGCTGTGGGCGTCCAGATGTGCAGACAAGGTAAGTCCAGTAAGTCCTGAATCGGTGCCTCCCCACCGGAGACCACGGCTTCAAGATGGTGTACGCCGCAGGCCAGAGGTCGAAGATCTAAAGTCCCCGCCGTGCCGCAGCCCGAAGCACCGCAGATCTCGGGGCCGGCGGTCAGAGCTCCTCTCCAGTGATCCCCGGCGAGGGATCCCGCTCCAGATGGTAGGTTCCTGCCGCGCTCGCGTGGGAGGTAGCCCCAGGGACACCGTTGTCTCCATCACCCCCTCCGAAGTGCAGGAAGGAGACCGTGTCACGTTCAGCTGCACAAACCACTCCAACCCCCTCTGCCAAGCTTGTACTGAGGAGGCAGTCATCAAGCGGATAGAGCGAGCTAGACTCTGAGAATGTTTAAGAAGGAACTGCAGATGCTGGAAAATCAAAGATAGACAAAAATACTGGAGAAACTCAGTGGGTGAGGCAGCATCCATGGAGCGAAGGAAATAGGCAACATTTTGGTTCAAGACCCTTCTTCAGACATGTGAGGGTGGGGAGAGCGGGAGGAAGAAAATTGAGACAGTGGGCTGAGGAAGAGGCGGAGACAGTGGGCTGAGGAAGAGCTGGGAAGGGGAGGAGAAAGCAGGGGCTTCCTAAAATTGGAGAAGTCAATGTTCAAACCACTGGGATGGGCCTCACTCTGACCATGGAGGAGGCCCAGGACAGAAAGGACGGATTTGGAATGGGAGTGCTGAGCCACCGGGAGATCAGGTTGGTTAATGCGGACCGAGCGGAGGTGTTGGGCGAAGGGATCGCCAAGCCTACACTTGGTCTCACCGATGTAGAGCAGCTGACACCTAGAGCAGCGGATGCAATAGATGAGGTTGGAGGAGGTGCAGGTGAACCTCTGCCGTACCTGGAAAGGCTGCTTGGGTCCTTGAGTGGAGTCATGGGTGGAGGTAAAGCGACAAGTGTAGCATTTCCTGTGGTTGCAAGGGAAAGTGTCAGGAGCGGGGGGGTTTGGATGGGAAGGGACGAATGGACCAGGGAGGTATGGAGGGAGCGGGCTCTGCGGAAAGCAGACAGGGGAGGAGATGGGAAGATATGGGCAGCGGTGGGATCCCGTTGGAGGTGGCGAAAATGTTGGAGGATTATTTGTTGTATGTGACGGCTGGTTGGGTGGAAGGTGAGGACAAGGTGGATGGACTCTGCCCTTGTTACGAGTGGAGGGATGGGGAGTGAGAGCAGAGTTACATGGTATAGAAGGGATCCTGGTGAGAGCCTCATCTATAATAGAAGAGGGGAACCCCCCTTCCCTGAAGAATGAGGACATCTCCGATGCCCTGGTGTGAAACACCTCATCCTGGGAGCAGATGTGGCGTAGACGGAGGAATTGGGAGTAGGGGATGGCGTCCTTACAGGAAGCAGGGTGGAAGAAGTGCAGTCCTGATAGTCATGCAAGTCAGTGGGTTTATAGTGGATGTCGGTCAGTCGTCTATCACCTGTGATGGAGTTAGTGAGGTCTAATAGATAGTCAGATAGACTCTGGCAATGGGACATTGACAATCCGTGCTGTCCAGCCAGCTGATGCAGGGCTGTATCAATGTGAGGCCACTAATGCTCTGGGGAGGCAGATCAACAGCAACAAACTCCAGGCTCAAGGTTTGTATGGAAACTTATGAGAAATTTACAGGAACTGAATGTGAAAAGTATTTTAACTTGAATTATTACATGTGAAGCAACGAAATGTGGTGCAGCACATTCTCACAAAGAGCAATGTGAGGAAAACCAATTAGTTGTAATGATGAAGAAAAACAAATTGTATATGCTGATTTACAACAACAAAAAGACACAAAGTTCTGGAGTAACTCAGTGTGTCAGGTAACATCCCTGGAGAACATGGAGGGGTAACGTTTCAAGTTGGGATCCTTCTTCAGACTGATGTTGGTTTAGTGATAAATATTGACCAGGATGCAGGATTTTACTTCGGAGTCACGTGAGTGACTACGTGAAGAACCCGCTCAGTGCGCAGGCGCGGCATTACGCCAGCAGTGCAACAGCGGCCTGCCACGGGAGTTAGGCTCTCCCGTTACAGAATGAACCGGACCGTCAGGTGAGTATCCTGAGGTCGGGTTTTCTTTTACAGGTGAGCCTTTTACTGCTTGTGTTTTTTACAGGCAGAGAAAAAGGCTCTGGAACAAAACTGTCCCCCGTTTTCCCGTCGGGGAGGGGGGCAGCAACAGGCGGTAGGAGCGTTACCCGGTGTTCCGTAATTCCCCGACACCGTGCCGAGGCCAGCCCGCTAGTACCTGAGCAGCGGGCTGGACGCATAGCCACTCGAGAGGCATCCGGCAGGTGTTCCTGATGTCGGACGGGACATCTCTCCACCCGCACGGGGGGAGAGAGAGCCGCCTGAGCCGCTGAAGCGGCTCACGGAGCAGGTGCCTGCGAGACGCGCTGCTTGAGGGGCGCTCTCGCTACTACAAGGCACAAAAGCTCCAGAAGAAGGCGGTAGGAACAATTACCGGGCGCTCCGCTATCCACATCACCACGCCGAGCCCAGTCCCGCTAGTGCCTGAACTGCGGGCTGGATGTCTAGCCATCCGAACAGGCATCCGGCCGGTGGCGTCCGATTCGTCGGACGGGGACATGTCTCCACCTAAATGGAGGAGAGACAGCCGCCTGAGCTGCATCCAACAGCAATTGGAGCAGCTCCAGCGAGATGCGCAGAAAGAGCGCTCTCGCGGAGGGAGGTCAGGCACCCCCTCCACAGTGTTTCATGCACTGCCCTCTGCTCCCTCATTACTGGAGGCTAGCATTGGTGACCAGGGCTGGGCTGGTCTGGAACAGGGGCAGGCGGACGAATTCGGGAGTATGCCAGGGGTGCAGGAACATGAAGAGCTGTTGGGTGTGATGGACCGCTTGTAGCAACCCCACGGGCTGGAGCACCGCTGGAACCGAGAATGGCGGCCAGCATCAACCATTACTGGAAAAGGTGCTCGCTGAGGTGCTGAAACAACACAGCACCAGAAAACGGCGAGGCCCTCAAAGTAAAAAGTGTCAACAGCCAAATCTGGGGGCATGTGGGTCACACATCCGGACCCAAGAACTCAAGCTACAGCGGATCCTAAGGCTCCTGACGTCAGCCATCACAGCCTTTGCTCGTTCCGTGGAGACCACGGAGATGGATACCTGCCAGCAGGATGTGCTGGCATTAATGTGTACCACACAATTTGAGATCAACAATCTTCGGAGGGAAACATAAGACCTGCCCTCAATCCCAAATTTGCTGGCTTGTGTAAAGCCCCAGCTGCGGAGACGGACGCGCTGCTATTTGGGAAAGATTTCAATAAAAAACTGAAGGAGATGCAGGAAGCATCAAAAACCTTCGGCCTAATGAGGGCAGGCCCCGGGACGAGCAAACCAAGACCTCCGATACCCAAGCGGCAGCACCCCACGGCATCCACCAGTCGACGTCCGCAATATGGGACTGGTGAACGCTTGGGGTCCGCACATTATCCCCAAAGATCTTTTAGATCAGGGCCCGCAGCGGACTCTCTGGAAAATGCGCCTCCCCCCAACATCGCCAGCACGTCAGAACAAAATCTTCAGGAAAATGAAGAAACAGAATCGCCAATAACCATGGAGGTAGGTGGGTCTGGTCCCTACCAGCATATAGAGAATAAGGGTGCTTTATTAACAGGGGGGAGATTACACTTGTTTAAAGAAGCATGGGGTATGGTCACGAGTGACAAGTATATACTCAACAACATTACAGGATATAAAATACAATTCATGTCAGAAAAAACGCCGCCAGTTCAACAATGGCCCCAAAGGGTATTTCTCCCTCCGTCAAAGAGAAACGTGAGGGACAAGCTGAACTGGTGAGACTTATCACAAAGGGGGTCATCGAAAAGACCAAACATGAACCTTTGGAATTTGTATCGAATATATTCACTAAAACCAAAAAAGATGGTGTCTGTCGCATCATCATTGACTTAACATCACTAAACAAATTTGTTAAGTATTTACATTTCAAAATGGAGACATATGTTACTGCCAAACAACTGAATTCCAAAGGACACTTCATGGCAAGCATTTATCTTAAAGATGCTTGCTATCTAGTACCCATATACAAGGATCATCGCAGATACCTAAAATTTATCTGGATGGTACAAAGCATTGCCCTATGGGCGAACTTCAGCCCAAGATTATTCACCAAAATATTGAACCCAGCCATGGCAATACTAAGAAAACAAAAACATATTGTCATGGCATATCTGGAGGATATTCTGATAGTAGGGAAAATTATGGAATTGGCTGTGGCAGCAGTATCAGCTACAAAACAGCTCCTCGAAACTCTGGGGTTCGTCCTACATCCAGATAAATCTAAGTTGAAGCCATCCACTATTATGGACTACCTGGGCTTCACAATTAACTCAGTCCATATGACTGTTACCTTGCCAAAGGCAAAAATGGTTGAATTAGCACAATCATGCAACAAATTAATGGTCAACGAGCGACCAACTATTCGACAAGTAGCAAGAGTAATTGGGGAAATGGTAGCAGCATTTCCGGCTACACAATTCGGACCTTTGCACTATCCAAAAATTTACAGAGAGCAAAGGTACGGGCAATAAAACGACATACAGGTCACTATGATCGTGTCATGAACTTACCCACTGAAGCAATATCAGAGCTACAGTGGTGGGCAGAAAACGTTTGGCATAGTTTCAGCCCTATCTTTATCACTAACCCTACTTTAGTTATTCAAACAGATGCCAGTGCTCAAGGCTGGGGAGCGACTAACTCCATATCCAGCACAAGTGGTAGATGGACTAAACTAGAGTCATCATTACTACTTACACTGGGCATTAACTATCTAGAGATGTTGGGCGCCTTTTATGGTTTAAAAGCATATGTATCTAATATGCAGCACTTGCATGTTCGGTTACAAATTGATAAATACTACGGTGATGGCTTATATTAACCATATGGGTGGCATAAAATCATTATCATGCGACAAATTGGTCAACATGATTTGGCAATGGTATGTCGAAAGACATATTTGGCTATCAGCTACTTACCTACCAGGTAAGCTAAACACCCATGCCATGAGAAAATTAAACGCCTGGGTTGCAAGTTTGAACAGACCTTACCTGGAACTGGGATTGTCCAAACAAACCATCACCACCATGTCGGCATCCCTTCGAACATCCACCAAGAGGCAGTACTTAACCAGCATCAAAAAAGGGAGAAGTACTGCCAGGAAACATGGACAACATACGCAACAGCTACAGCCACCAACATACTGGAGTTCCTGGCCATCTACACCACGATGTAGGGATCAGCTGCAGTGCCATCAACACAGCGCAGAGTGCTCTTTCTGCTTATCTCAAACCAGCGGCAGGACAACAGGCGATGGGATCCCATCCACTGGTGGTAAAACTGATGAAGGGCATTTACAATATCAAGCCCTAAGCCCAGGTATACCCATATTTGGGATATCAGTGTGGTCCTGACATATCTCAGGGAATGGCCACCAGCCAGATCCCCCGGCCTCGAGCAAGCTACACTAAAGACGCTCATGTTGATGGCACTTGTATCCGCTCAGAGGGTCCAGTCACTACAACTATTGCGACTGGACAACATGATCACAGCTCCAGACCAGATCTGTCGTTATCCAGCGACTGGTCAAACAGAGCAGACCAGGAACACCTAATCCAGTCATGGCTTACCCACCAGAACCACGGTTATGTGCCATGACCCACCTACTATCCTACATAGACACAACCAGAATATTCGAGGGAGATGAAAAGCCTTGTGGGTCAGTCACAAAAACCTTATGGTGGGGTACGAGCCAAACCATTGCGAGATGGCTCAAGCAGGTGCTAGAAACTGCTGGGATAAACACTAACATGTACAAATTTTATTCCACCAGGGCAGCATCCATGTCGACGGCTAAAGAATGGACATGCCTATAGACCACATCCTGGCTACAGCAGGATGGTGGGAAGGGAAAAGACCGTTCAGAAATTTTATAATAAGCCGTTGGCAAAACCTGGTTTATTTGCAGCAAAGATTTACAGAATGCAAATATTTAATTTAAGCCCAGGGGAGCAACTTAATTCTTTGTTGTTATTGTTTTAAAAAATACCATTGTGTTTTTCTACAAATAGACTCATTGGTTCATTACGATAACACTTCCTCCCTCAAGAACTTCGGCAGTGAGTGAAATGAAACTGTTACACGGTTTGAAATCACAGAGCTTTGAAATCTTCACGTAGTCACTCACGTGACTCCGAAGTAAAATAGTAAGATTAAACGAGAACTTACCAGTTTGAAGTTTGATCTGTATTTTATGAGGAGTTACGATGAGGGTATTACGTGCCCTCCGCTCCCACCCTCATTATATGGATCAAACTAATAAATTGATGTCTCCTTATCTTTACTATGTTTACTTCAAAATAACTGTCTATCTGTGATTCCACACCGCTGCTTAGAAGTATGCCGCGCCTGCGCACTGAGCGGGTTCTTCACGTAATACCCTCATCGTAACTCCTCATAAAATACAGATCAAACTTCAAACTGGTAAGTTCTCGTTTAATCTTACTAATAAACTGGGCAGAACTCTGGCACTTTAAATTTAGAATTGTGTTGCAGAATCGTTTATGTCAACTAGAGGGGGTTTTAATTTAACAACATATGTGAAAGTGTAACTAACTGCTGCCATCCTTTGGCACAGGACTGGAGAGACTTTCTAGCTTTTTGTGCCTAATTCCTTGAACAGAAACTTGAATTCACAAGTCATGGTGATTATTATCTATGGCGAGAAAAGGTCACCATTGGCTGCACCATTCATAACATCCCCTCAGCCAATTTCACCTGGAAGAAACTAGTGAACAACAGTGAAAATGTGCTGTCCTTCAGTAACAACAGCTTTACAATCCTTGAAAAATACACCAGTTTTCGGTCGACAGTTGGCGACAGTGGGCTTGATGCCAATGAGCTTAGCTTGACGTCTCCTGACGTAGGTGCTGTCCAAGGTTGGCGCCAGGATGACATAGGGTGTTGCCAGGTGACGTATATTGTCGACAGGTGATGTAGGTTGTCGCCGGTGCTGACTTCGGTGAATTCCATTGGCGACTACCTCCGTCAATCTCCCTCAACCAGCGACGGGTACCGGCGACTGAATTGGCTGAAGTTGTCTTCATTTGTCGCCGACAGGGTCGTAGTTTGTCGTAACTGGTCGCGGATGGACGTAGGTTGTCGTAGGTGTGGTCTTAGGTGGACGTCCTAATGGGTCGCCCGTTGTCGGTAGCTTGCTGTAGCTTGATGTTGAGTAGGTGGTAGGTTATTGTAGCTTGTCGTAGACGTTGTCGTAGGGGGGTCCAGTTGCCGGTTTTTCGGCGACCAGCTACGATTATGACAGTCGCTAGCAGACGCCGAAAAAATTGCCTAAGTGGGACAGGCCCTTAATGTCAAAATAGGTAAAGAGTTATGGGAGACTCAGGGATAAATGAAGTTGTTGTTTTACTTTACATTTATAGCTGTTATTTTCTGTCATTGAAGGGTTTTTTTTTGTTAACAATTACTCAGTGTAAAATATATATTTTTATTTCATCTCTGTACAAAACTTGAGTAAGGTCCGAATTTAGATTCTACAACAGATTGGTGAGGTGAGTGGATGAGAGGAACTCAATATCACATGGGAATTAATAAGCAAATTCAAGTAATCTGCGTGTGGAATTTGATACAGGCATTTTGTTCGACTTTAATTCCAGATTTGATGTTACTGTGCAGCAACAGGCATTGTGCAACCTTTCACAGCTGGAATTTACCTCCAGTTTTTATGAGGCCTATCTTTATATGGTACTAGCCTAAGTTGGACCCGTGGGGGGGGGGGGGGTGTTCTGGAGCGCTAGTATGGGTGTTGTGGGCTGAAGGGACTGGTTTCCAGGGGGCTAGTAGGGACATTGGGGGCCAAATGGATTCTTGGTGTGGCAGTCACTAAAGCCTGATGTGCTGGCAGCTCACTCACGGCTGGTGGGCTGGCAGTTGACTCACGGCTATTCCTTGAAATTCCATGTCAAGCAGGGTGCAAGGCCACCAAATTCAAGTGCAGTTTCATACCACTTCATGCAGGGTCCAAGTCCACCAAACTCAAGTGCAGTTTCCTACCATTTCAAGCACGGTGCAGGGCCACCAAACTCAAGAGCAGTTTCCGACCACTTCAAACAGGGTGCAAGGCCACCAAATTCAAGTGCGGTTTCATACCACTTCAAGCAGGATGCAAGACAACCAAATTCAAGTGCAGTTTCCGACCATTTGAAGCAGGGTGCAAGGCCACCAAATTCAAGTGCAGTTTCGTACCACTTCAAGCAGGGTGCAAGGCCACCAAATTCAAGTGCAGTTTCTGACCACTTCAAGCAGGGTGCAAGGCCACCAAATTCAAGTGCGGTTTCATACCACTTCAAGCAGGATGCAAGACAACCAAATTCAAGTGCAGTTTCCGACCATTTGAAGCAGGGTGCAAGGCCACCAAATTCAAGTGCAGTTTCGTACCACTTCAAGCAGGGTGCAAGGCCACCAAATTCAAGTGCATCTTCATACCACTTCAAGCATGGTGCAGGGCCACCAAATTCAAATGTAGTTTCCGACCACTTCAAGCAGGGTGCAGGGCCACCAAACTCAAGTGCAGTTTCCTGCCACTTCAAGCAGGGTGCAAGGCCACCAAATTCAAGTGCAGTTTCCGACCATTTGACGCAGGGTGCAAGGCCACCAAATTCATGTGCAGTTTCGTACCACTTCAAGCAGGGTGCAAGGCCACCAAATTCAAGTGCAGTTTAATACCACTTCAAGCAGGGTGCAAGGCCACCAAATTCATGTGCAGTTTCGTACCACTTCAAGCAGGGTGCAAGGCCACCAAATTCAAGTGCAGTTTAATACCACTTCAAGCAGGGTGCAAGGCCACCAAATTCAAGCGCATCTTCATACCACTTCAAGCATGGTGTAGGGCCACCAAATTCAAATGTAGTTTCCGACCACTTCAAGTAGGGTGCAGGGCCACCAAACTCAAGTGCAGTTTCCTGCCACTTCAAGCAGGGTGCAAGGCCACCAAATTCAAGTGCAGTTTCATGCCACTTCAAGCAGGGTGCAAAGCCACCAAATGCTAGTGCTGTTTCATGCCATTTCAAGCAGGGTGCAAGGCCACCAAATTCAAGTGCAGTTTCCTACCATTTCATGCAGGGCGCAAGGCCACCCAATTTAAATTCAGTTTCATACCATTTCATGCCAGGGTGCAAGGCCACCACATTCGAATGCAGTTTCACACCATTTCAAGCAGGGGGAAACCACCATAAAACCACCATTAAACCACACAAAACACCACATAAAAACCACTCACAGTTCAGTAGACACTCACAGTTCAGTTGATTCACAGCTCAGACAGTCGTGACTTCTCCCTCCCCCATCTTGCAGAGACTGAGCCACACCCACACTTCTGGGTTTTATAATCCCTCCCCGCTCCCACCGGAAGGAGCATGGCCTTCATGTCGTGATTGACAGGAGAGAGATTCTCAAAAAATTTTAAACACTAATAAAACTTTTATTTTTCATTGATGGGAAGAATCCTCTGCACCTGAGCAGTGGGGGACTGAGTATGATGGCCAAAAATCACAGCCGTAAGTGTAGAGTTTTATTTAAATACAATATACAATACAAACAGGAAGTTGTCAAGTTTAGACTTTTAATCATTTGCCATTTCGAACCAACCACCACCAACAACCATTTGCAGTGCATTATTTTGAACCAACAACCATTTGCAGTGCTTTATTTCGAACCAACCACCATTTGCAGAGCTTTCTTTCAAACCAACCACATTTTCATTTTCAAACCACATTAAGGGCACTCAAGGTCCGTAAAACCACACTCACAGTTTAGTAGACATGTGTTCAGTGTTATTCACAGCTCAGACTGAGACACATGACCCTCTCGCTCCCCCATCTTGCAGAGACTGACTGAGGCACTCAACACTTCCGGGTTTTATAGTCCCACCAGAAGGGGCTTGGCCTTCAGGAGAGAGAATCTCAACATTTTTTAAACACTAATAACTTTTATTTTTCATCGATGGGGAAAATCCTCTTGTCCTGCACAGCAGAGGGGGACTCTGAGTAAGATGGCCCGAAATCACAGTCGTAAGTGGCAGCGTTTTTTCTAAAATCAATATACAGAATAACAGGAAATGGTCAAGGTCAGACTTTTAGTAATTTAGACTAGACTAAGCGAGATCAGTTGGCTCCCAGTCACATGGGAGGCCTGGTCCCCCAACGTAACCCATTCCCCAATGCAATATTCCACCACTCACCTGTTCCCTCAATGCAATGGCGGGAGTGTTCTGTAGTTGGGGGATGGGGACGGCTTCAGGCAGGGAGCGTCCTGCAGCCAGGGGAGGGGGCCGGCTTCAGGCGGGGCCTATTGGCGGCTGGTGGGGGGGTGTGACGGATGGGGTGTGTGTGGGGGAGGGGGGGTGTGGGGGATGGGGGGTGTGGGGGAGAGGTGTGTGGGGGAGGGGGGGTGTGGGGGAGAGGGGGTGTGGGGAGAGGGGGGTGTGGGGGAGGGTGTGTGTGGGGGAGGGGGGTTGTGGGGTAAGGGAGGGTTGTGGGGGTGTAGGGGAGGGGGTGTATAGGGGAGAGGGGTGTTGGGGAAGGGAGGTGTCGGGGGAGGGAGGTGTCGGGGGAGTGTAGGGGAGGGGGAGTGGGTGGAGGGGGGTGTGAGGGCTCAGCGGTTCCCTACCCCAGCTCCGACTGCACTCATCTGCTCCAGGACACGAATTCGGACTAACTCAGGAGCTCCGGTCCCCAGCGCCTGTCGTGTTCACAGCCCCCGCCCGCTAACACAGGCCAGCCCCCGCCCGCAGAACACACAGCCCACATTCCGCTCCTGAAGGAGCCGGTGATTGACTCGGCGGGTGCCGGCAGGGGTGTTACCTTCATGGTGACTGACAACCGTGAAGACCAATCTGCTGATCTCATGATTTTTTAAACTTTGTAATATTCCACCGATCAGAACAAAACGTGGGCGAACAAAAACACTGGAGAAACTCAGTGGGTGAGGCAGCATCTATGGAGCGAAGGAAATAGGTGGCATTTCGTGTTGAGACCCAAGATCGCCTATTTCCTCTCCATAGATGCTGCCTCACCCGCTGAGTTTCTCCAGCATTTTGTCTACTTTCGATTTTCCAGCATCTGCAGTTCTATCTTAAACGGACCAAACCTTGATGCACTTGGAGCAGGGGAGAACGGTGAGTAAGATGGCGAAAAAATCCTAGCGAACACAAACTTGTTAAAAAAAAGGCGAGGCAAACAATTGGGCTGCAGACACCCGACAAACAAAATTCATTTTGTGAACACCAACTTTTCAAAAAGGGCTGCAGCCACTTTACAGGCGCATCGAAGGGACTCACCGTGGATTAGACGTGCGTTCAGTGTTATTCGCAGCAAAGAGAGCCGTGACCCTCTCGCTTCCTGGTCTGGCAGAGACTGAATGAGGCACGACACTTCCTGGTTTTATAGTCCCTCCCCCTGCCGCCAGCGGGGGCAGCAGAGAGAATGGGGAATTTTGTAAAAACATTAATATCTCTCTCATTTTTCATCGACGGAAAAAATCCTCCACACTCATATGGCGGAGGGGGGCTCTGAGCGAGGTGGCCAAACATGACGGCCGTAGGTGGTGCCGTGCTCTCTGAAATCGCAGCACAGTCGGCCAAAAGCTGTCAAGATCAGAGATTTTGTAATATAGACTAGACTAAGTGGGACCCGTTGGGACCCATGTTCACACGGGAGGGCTGGTCCCCCGACGCAATATTCCACCTCTCCACCAATTCCAATATTGGTGGCAGTGGGGGGGCTTTCTGGAGTGCTGGTATGGGTTCTTGGGGTGGCAGCTCAGTCCCTCAAGCCTGATCTGATGGCAGCTCACGCACGGCTGGTGGGCTGGCAGTTGACTCATGACTATTCCTTGAAATTCCATTTCAAGCAGGGTGCAAGGCCACCAAATTCAAATCTACGTTCCTACCATTTCAAGCAGGGTGCAAGGCCACCAAATTCGTGCAGTTTCTTACCACTATGAGCAGGGTGCAAGGCCACTGAATTCAAGTGCAGTTTCATACCACTTCAAGCAAGGTCGAAGGCCACCAAATTCAAATGCAGCTACATACCATTTCATGCAGGGTGAAACCACCATAAAACCACACAAAACACCAAACTCACAGTTCAGTAGACATTCAGAGTGTTCAGTTGATTCACAGAGTCATGACCTCTCCCTCCCCCATCATGCAGAGACTGAACCACACCTACACTTCCGGGTTTTATAACCCCTCCCCCTCCCACTGGAAAAGGTGCGGCTTTCAGGGCGTGATTGACAGGGGAGAGATTCTCAAAAAATTTTAAACACTAACACTTTTATTTTTCATTGATGGGAAGCATTATCTGCACCTGCTCAGCAGAGGGGGGACTGAGTAAGATGGCCCAAAATCACAGCCATAAGTGGTAGCGTTTTATCTAAAATCAATATACAGTGCAAACAGGAAGTAAGTGCATTTGCAGTCGTGCCTTTTAACTTCAAGCCAAAGCACCCAAGCTGCCATTTGCAGTAAGTAGTGTCTTTCAACTTCAAGCCAAAGCACCCAAGCCACCATTTGTCGTAAGTAGTGCCTTTCAACTTCAAGCCAAAGCACCCAAGCCACCATTTGCAGTAAGTAGTGCCTATCAACTTCAAGCCATATCACCCAAGCCACCATTTGCAGTAAGTAGTGCCTTTCAACCTCATGCCACCATTTGCAGTAAGTAGTGCCTTTCAACTTCAAGTGAAAGCACCCAAGCCACCATTTGCAGTAAGTAGTGCCTTTCAACTTCATGCTACCATTTGCAGTAAGTAGTGCCTTTCAACTTCAAGCCAAAGCTCCCAAGCCACCATTTGCAGTAAGTAGTGCCTTTCAACTTCATGCCACCATTTGCAGTAAGTAGTGCCTTTCAACTTCAAGCCAAAACACCCAAGCCACTATTTGCAGTAAGTAGTACCTTTCAACTTCATGCCACCATTTGCAGTTAGTAGTGCCTTTCAACTACATACCACCATTTGCAGTAAGTGGTGCCTTTCAACTTCAAGCAAAGCACCCAAGCCACCATTTGCAATAAGTAGTGCCTTTCAACTTCAAGCCAAAGCACCCAAGCCACCATTTGCAGTAAATAGTGCATTTCAACTTCAAGCCAAAGCACCCAAGCCACCATTTGCATTAAGTAGTTCCTTTCAACTGCATGCCACCATTTGCAGTAAGTAGGGCCTTTTAACTTCAAGCCAAAGCATCCAAGCCACCATTTGCAGTAAGTAGTGCCTTTCAACTTAAAGCCAAAGCACCCAAGCCACCATTTGCAGTAAGTAGTGCCTCTCAACTTCACGCAAAGCACCCAAGGCACCATTTGCAGTAAGTAGTGACTTTCAACTTCAAGCCAAAGCACCCAAGTCACCATTTGCAGTTAGTGCCTTTCAACTTCAAGCCAAAGCACCCAAGCCACCATTTGCAGTAAGTAGTGCCTTTCAACTTCATGCCACCATTTTCAGTAAGTATTGCCTTTCAACTTCAAGCCAAAGCACCCAAGCCACCATTTGCAGTAAGAAATGCCTTTCAACTTCAAGCCAAAACACCCGCCATCATTTACAGTAAGTAGTGCCTTTCAACTTCAAGCCAAAGCTCCCAAGCCACCATTTGCAGTAAGTAGTGTTTTTCAACTTTACACCAAAGCTCCCAAACCACCATTTGCAGTAAATAGTGCAATTCAACTTCAAGCCAAAGCACCTAAGCCACCTTTTGCAGTAAGAAGTTCCTTTCAATTTCAAGCCAAATCACCCAAGCAACCATTTGCAGGCAGTGCCTTTTTACTTCAAACAAACCATATTTTAATTTTCAAACCACATTAAGGGTACTCACAGTTGTGTAGACATTTGTTCAGTGTTATTCAGAGCTCATAGAGACATGACCATTGGCTTCATCCATCTTGCAGAGACTGATTGAGGCACACCACTTCCTGGTTTTATCGTCCCTCCCCCTCCCTCCAGCAGGTGCAGCAGAGAGAATGGTGATTTTTTTAAACTTCAAGCCAAAGCTCCCAAGCCACAATTTGCAGTAAGTAGTGCCTTTCATCTTTAAACCAAAGCTCCCAAGCCACAATTTGCAGTAAATAGTGTAATTCAACTTCAAGCCAAAGCACCCAAGCCACCATTTGCAGTAAGAATTGCCTTTCAACTTCAAGCCAAATCACCCAAGACATCATTTGCAGTAAGTAGTGCCTTTCAACTTCAAGCGAAAGCTCCCAAGGCACCATTTGCAGTAAGTAGTGCCTTTCAACTACAAGCTAATGCTCCCAAGCCACCATTTGCAGCAAGTAGTGCCTTTCAACTTTAAACCAAAGCACCCAAGCCACCATTTGCAGTAAGTAGTGCCTTTCAACTTCAAGCCAAAGCACCCAAGCCACCATTTGCAGTAAGTAGTGCCTTTCAACTCATGCCACCATTTGCAGTAAGTAGTGCCTTTCAACTTCAAGCCAAAGCATCCAAGCCACCATTTGCAGTAAGGAGTGCCTTTCAACTTCAAGCCAAATCACCCGCCACCATTTGCAGTAATTAGTGCCTTTCAACTTCAAGCCAAAGCACCCAAACAACTATTTGCAGGCAGTGCCTTTTTACTTCAAACAAACCATATTTTCATTTTCAAACCACATTAAGGGTACTCACAGTTGTGTAGACATTTGTTCAGTGTTATTCAGAGCTCAGAGAGACATGACCCTTCGCTTCATCAATCTTGCAGAGACTGAGTGAGGCACACCACTTCCTGGTTTTATAGTCCCTCCCCCTCCCTCCAGCAGGGGCAGCAGAGAGAATGGTGATTTTTTTAAAAACATATCTCTCTGATTTGTCATCGATGGGAAAAATCATCCGCACCCGTCAGGCGGAGGGGGGCTCTGAGCGAGGTGGCCAAAAATGATGGCCGTAGGTGGCGGAGTTCTGTCGGAAATTGCAGCACAGTGGGCCAAAAGCGGTCAAGATCAGAGATTTGGTAATATAGATAAGTAGATGGACTAGACCAAGTGGGACCCGTTGGGTCCCGTTCCCTCAATCCGCGGTTGCAGGGGTGGGGAGGGGGGTGGGTGGGCGGCCTGCCTTGATATTATATTAATATTATTAATTCGCTCCTTTTACCCAATCCCCCACCCTATCCACTCACGCTAGCAACCAACTCGCAGGAGCAGCTAGAGAGAGAGAGAGAGGGGTGTAGAGAGGGCAGGGGCAGAGGGCCAGGGACAGAGACAGAGGGCAGAGACAGAGGGCAGAGGCCAGGGGCAGAGGGCAAGGGCAGAGGGAAGGAGGTAGAGGACTGAGGGCAGAGGGAAGGAGGTAGAGGACTGAGGGCAGAGGACAGAGCTAGCGGGCAGAGGCAGAGGGCAGAGACAGAGGGCAGAGTCAGAGAGAGGGCAGCTACAGAGGCAGAGATCGGCAGCAACCTCCCTACCCTGCGCCGACGTGAGGAACCCGAGCGAGGCAGCGTGGGGGCGAGGCAGTGACGGGGCGGGCGGGCAAGCGGGTGGGTGGGCAGGTGTCGACCAAAGGAACACAAGTTGGTCTGCCGCAGTCTACAGCTATGATCTTCAATCCAGGGCCGACTTCATCTCCGGCTGCGTCTTTTGAATAACGGGGGGGAGGAGGAAATGTTGGGGGGGTGACGTCACTTACAGCGCAAGGAAGAAGGCTTGCAGACCCATTATGACATCATCAGCGAAAGACAGTCGTTTTTAAATTAAAAGTTTTGTCAGATTTTTGAACATTTTCATTAATAACTCGACAAATAAAGCATGAAATTTGCAGATAAGGCGATTTTGGACTCCAGGGGAAATATGTCTACTGGAATTTTTTTGCAAAGATGTGATTACACACAAACACACACACAAATAAGATCCAAGATCCAAGATCAGAGTTCTATAAGTATAGAGATTATTGATACAGGTGGGGGTGGGGAGGAGAGATTGGTGCAGCAACAGCTAAATTCAGTGATGGATTCAAAGGTTGTGCCTTCTGTGGCAAAGAATTCCACAGATTAACAACACTCTGACGAAATACATTTCTCCTCATCTCCTTCCTAAAAGAACGTCCCTTAATTCTGAGGCTATGACCTCTAGTCCTAGACTCTCCCACTGGTGGAAACATCCTCTCCACATCCACTCAATCCAAGCCTTTTACTATTCTGTATGTTTCAATGAGATCATCCCCTCATCTAAATTCCAGTGAGTACAGGCCCAGTGCCGTCAAATGCTCATCATAGGTTAACCTACTCATTCCTGGGATCATTCTTGTGAACCTCCTCTGGTCCTACTCTAGAGCCAGCACATCCTTCCTCACATATGATGCCCAAAATTGCTCACAATATTCCAAATGCGACGTTACCAGTGCCTTATAGAGCCTCAGCATTACATCTCTATTTGTGTATACAAGCCCTCTTAAAATAAATGCTAGCTTTCTTTACTACTGATTCGACTTGCAGATTAACTTTTTGGGAATCCTGCTCCATCCCTTTGCACCTTCAATTTCTGGATTCTCTCCCCATTTAGAAAATAGTCTATGCCTTCTTCAGGTCTATCCCAACTTCTGTACTCATTACCATGACTGATGAAGGCCATTGTACCGAAAGCCTTCTTGACCACCCGATCTACCTGTGACGACACTTGCAGGGAACTATATCCCAGCACTCATAGATTCTTTTGCTCTACAATACTTTCCAGGGACCACCATTCACAGTGAAGGTCCTGCCCTGGTTTGACTTCCCCTAATGAATCACTTACCTGCACTAAATTTAATTAACCATTCCTTAGCCCACTTGCCTCACTAATAAAAATCCTGCTGTCACTTGTGATAACCAAATTCGGTGTCTATGATACCAGCCTGTTTAGTATCATCTGTAAAGCCTGAATGGCTGCTGCCTGCCCCATTCCAATTCTGGCTTTTCCATCAGCTGTTGCTGATTTGCTGAGTATTTCCTCATTTTCTGCTTTATTTCAGATTTGCAGCATCTGCAATATATTAGTCCATTCGGCGCACCGAGTCCACACCAGCGATCAATCATCCATTCAAACTAGTTCATTTTTCCTACTTTCTCAGCCACTCCCTACACATTGGGAACAATTTTACAGAGGCCAAATAACCTGCAAACGTCTTTGGGATTTGTGAGGAAACTGGAGCACCAGGAGGAAACCCAAACAGTCACAGAGAGACAATACAAACAGCGCACAGACAAAGACCTCACAGCAGTGCTGAACTACTGTCTACCTCATTGGTGACCCTCGGACTATCCTTAATTGGACTTTGCTGGCTTTACCTTGCACTAAACGTTATTCCCTTTTCATGTATCTATACACTGTAAATGGCTCAATTGTAATCATGTATTGTCTTTCTGCTGACTGGTTAAGCCCCTGTCTCACGGTGCGAGTCCACCCAAGAGTGATCCCGAGTGAAAGAAAAAATCAAACTCGTGGTTTTCTACGAGATTCCAAGTTTATGTTCACGAGTTTAAATGAGTTCCCACGTGTATGTCTAAGTTTGCTGTTTACTTCTCATTTCTGCGATGTACCAAGTTCCTCTCCCGAGGTACTCTTGAGCCAATAACAACTACCGACGTGTGGAAAAATCATCACATGGTAAAAATGGTGCCTTGCAGTTTTTTTTCACCATAAAAAGCCTCCCATGTTTAAATTTCATAGGGTTATGGAATCAAGGGATATGGGGAGAAAGCAGAAACTGGGTACTGATTTTGGATGATCAGCAATGATCATATTGAATGGCAATGCTGGCTCGAAGGGCCGAATGTGATTACTTCCATTATGTAGAGAGTCTCAGAATGTTAATAGAGAAGCTTTTCACTGTACCTCGGCACAGGTGACAATAAACAAAACTAAGCAGACAGCACCCACAGTGTGGGGACAGTGTGGGGACAGTGTGGGGACAGTGTGGGGACAGTGTGGGGACAGTGTGGGGACAGTGTGGGGACAGTGGAGATAGTGGAGACAGTGGAGAGACAGGGACAGTGTGGGGACAGTGTGGGGACAGGGACAGTGTGGGGACAGTGTGGGGACAGTGTGGGGACAGTGTGGGGACAGTGGAGACAGTGGAGACAGTGGAGACAGTGGAGAGACAGGGACAGTGTGGGGACAGTGTGGGGACGGACAGTGGGGACAGTGTGGGGACAGTGTGGGGACAGTGTGGGGACGGACAGTGGGGACAGTGTGGGGACAGTGTGGAGACGGACAGTGGGGACAGTGTGGGGACAGTGTGGAGACGGACAGTGGGGACAGTGTGGGGACAGTGTGGGGACAGTGTGGGGACAGTGTGGGGACGGACAGTGGGGACAGTGTGGGGACAGTGTGGAGACGGACAGTGGGGACAGTGTGGGGACAGTGTGGGGACAGTGTGGGGACAGGGACAGTGTGGGGACAGGGACAGTGTGGGGACAGGGACAGTGTGGGGACAGGGACAGTGGGGACAGGGACAGTGGGGACAGGGACAGTGGGGACAGGGACATTGTGGAGACGGACAGTGGGGACAGTGTGGGGACAGGGACAGTGTGGAGCATGTGAGCGGACAGATGGTGTGATAGGTGAGACACAGCGGCGGTGGTCCCAGCACCAACCCCCCTCCCCCTTCCCCCCTGAGGCACAGCACACACCTCCCACCCTCACCTCCGGCGGCTCTATGTCCGTCGACCGCTCTGTCCACACCCTATGGAGTTTTAACCCCGGCCCGGATCCAGGAGCGGACTGGGTGAATGCCGCCTTCGGAGTCTACTATGGGAGGGGGAACACCCCCTCCCACACCCTCCCCCCCATCGGTCGCTACGCTCCCTCGCAATTTCTCACTCTCAACTCTCACCCAATGTTGGCAGCCCTGCTAGGTCAGGAACCAAACTGTGACTCTGGCGCCGTGAGGCAGCAACTCTACCAACTGGGCCACTGTGCCACCCAAGCACTTACAAACTGTGCTTAATATTGCCTCTACATGTTGCAGGTGATTCTTCCAATGTCCAGGGCTTTGTAACTATGGCCACGGTACAGAGGTACAGGTGGGAACCAAATCAATGTCTATGCATATCATCTCACTATTGTGGTAATGTCTTTTGCTTTTCTATGGTAGTTTGCTTTGCATAGATAAGCTTCTACGATTCCTATATCTCTTATTTCCCTTTCCCGTGACATTCAGTCTGAAGAAGGGTCTCGACCAGAAACGTCGCCCTTTCCTTATCTGCAGAGATGCTGCCTGACCCGCTGAGTTACTCCAGCATTTTGTGTCTACCCTACTACTAATCTCTCTACTTCCTGTACTCCATCTCATCATTGTTCAAGATTCGATCCACTATGGTGGTATCATCTACAAACATGTAAATGGAGTTAGAGCAGAATTTAGGAAGCAAAAGTTTTCATTACGAGGAGATATTGAATAGACTGGGCTTGTTTTTCTCTCAAGATTAGAATAAGAGGATACAGGGAGGATGTTTTCCTTCTCAGGAATTTGAACCAGAACAACATTAGATAATTTAGGACTCAGATGAGGAGTAATATTCAGATATTCAGGGAAGGAAGGGATTCATGAATAGTCAGAGAAAATGAGATGGAGTTAGAAGATCGGCTATGATCTTGATGATTAGCAGAGCAAGCTCGAGTGGACAAATGACCAACTCCTAAAATATTTCCTTTGATCCTCATGCAGAGAAATGTACGGTGATGCAGTTTGGTGTGCAGGACAAAGTGGAATAAAGCATACTGTCCCAAAAGAGGTGCATGAGCAGAGGTACTTGAGGTATGATCTGACATATGAGGTGCTCTGGTAGAGACCCGCTTTATAACCCCCAACCCTGTGCTACATTCTATACGTGTCCTTCTATAGTCTCGTTGAAACATAACACGAGAGGAAACTGATGATGGGCACAGGTCAGTGAAGATGGTTGAAAGTCGAAAATAAATTGATCTTGGCGTCAAAAAGGAGGTGAAAAAGAATGAAGGCGATTGGCAAATAATTAATAGTGACATGAGAGAAACGAAACACATTCCGTGTTTGCATTCCAAGAACATTAATGGAAGGAAAGGATTTGCAAGACCATGGGGAGAGGGGCGGGAGTGGGACAGAACGAATGTGCTGGCACGAACTCAATGGGCCGAGTGGCTCTCGTTCGTGCGTAAAAAGCATTAAAAAAAGATTACGTGATTCTGCGCTTCCATAAGTGTCTTGTGATGATCTGCAAGATATGGAATTGGGAAACTTGTGAAAAAATCCTGTGGTTATTTGAACTGTGATGCCCTTTGTGGTAAATTCCCTTCAGCAGAGAAAGACCAGGAGCCAGTGAACGGTACGTGATGGGGATTGCTCGCCTGACGCCAAGGGAAGTCCCTTGCTCTTCCCGACGGGGTTATAAAGCGGGGCGGCGGAGCCCAGGCTCACAGCTCCAGAGCCTGACGCCCCTTGCAGAAGTGAAGTCAACCTCGGCTTGTGTGTGTGTCCGAGCGCAGCTGAACCATGACGGGAGGGAGATGTGACCCAGCCGCTACAATTACTCTTGCATTGATGCTCGCTACAGGTTTCTCATTTATTTTACACCACTAATAATCTGCATTTTCTTACGATTCGTTTTGTGTTAAATCTCAGGCACCAAAGTATCAATTTTGGTATCTGTTTGTTTAAAGTAATAAAGAGGTGAATATTTAAAGCGTTAAACTTATAAGCTTTAAAAAAAATAATATTGCTTGTGTGTTGTTTCAAAACTGCAGGATCCGCCTTCAATTTGGAGTTAAACCCGTCTAGAAAGGTGTGGGTTCGTATCGGGGACTCGCTGGAGTTGAACTGTGTGGCGAAGAGCTGCTCGTCTCCGACCTTCACGTGGAGAATCGGCACCGATAACCCCCTGGGCGGAACAATCACAACTCGGGGCTCGGTGTCCACATTCACCATCTCCGCGGTTACCCCGCAGAACCAACACAAGTACACTTGTTCCGCAAAATGCGGCGCAGAAGAAAAACGAAATTATGCCGACCTCAATATATTCTGTGAGTATTAGTAGCAATGTTACAACATTTTGAGATTTTAAAAATCAAGTCTGCAATTTATCCCATCAGATAAAGCATAACAAGAAGTTTAATTTGACACCTAATTCACTTTCATATCTACAGTATTAAAAAAGTTATAGCCATTTTCATACTCGGAATTTAGCATCTTGTTCCCTATAGGGTGATTTCACGAAAGGTCACTGGAGCGTAAATCCCCACTCACTTGACCGAAAATTGTAACTGGGGAAAAGCGTCACTTCCGGTACATGTTAGTGGATGGGAAAACACGCACTTTCACACCCGTTAAAAATATCGAAAACGGCCAGTTTTTGAGCTGCAATTAAGTGAGCCAGTCGGGGTGACCGTGAGGAACATCTACCTAAATTTACAGTCCAAAAAAAGATAGAAACTAAGGTAAATACAAGAGCGAGCTGAAGGTG